>NC_140268.1:1079034-1108558 GCF_949987555.1 Borostomias antarcticus | reverse complement strand
TAATTCACTCGACATACATGAATATACAACTGCTCGTTTTATTATCATTCATTATTTTCACAAAGAAATAAACTTCGAGTTGCAGTCGCTAATCACATTACATTTGAAACAGCACTTTATCCATTCAGTGATACAAACCAAAATACAGAGGGAGCATATCTACATGAGAACATCGCTCGGGTACGAGGGTAGAAGAAAGCACGGCGAGAGCATTCCTTTATTCATTTTAAACGACTATGTGTGCGTGTGAAGGTGTGAGAAGTCAGAAATCATATTTGCACTATCCTGTCGGCGGTCGTCGCCAGTGCGACACTAAATTGCTCGTTTCTTTAACAATTTTTTAGGTTAAATCATAAAAAGAAAATTTGAAAGTTTTTTTTGTTGTTGTTGTCGACATCACTGGTTAACAAACGTTGCCTATATACCTTGTCTGTGAGGTTATGCGCAGAAACGCTAGTGAAGCGTCACTCGGCTCTGCTCCGTCACAGATCAATGTCCGCTCCCTATAAAATCTAGATGGTACAGGTCAGCAGGTCAGCTGTGACCATCGTAGAGGTGTCTGGGGAAACCACAGAAGAAGAGATGAGAGGGTCAGCTGCGTTCCAGTCCAAACTCATTTCCTCCTGCTGCTGCTGGCGGCGCGGCTCGGGGACTGCCTACTCCCGCTCCTACAAGAGACAAACAAATCCATCAGTACAGCTCATTTGATAGCAAGTAGTAAGTCAACTTTTTTTATATAGTGCCTTTCACAGCACAAATGCACAAAGCGCTTCACAATACAAATAACACATAAAAAGACATAAAAAGGCTCTTTGCACCAGCTCCACTACTTCCTGAAAGTCACTTGGCTTCTTTACTTCCTGTCCAATATGATTGGATTAAGTGATTAATCAGCTGTGGGCTGGGTCTGCCGCACACCTGATTAATCACTTAATCCAATCATATTGGACGTGAAATAAAAAACGCCAAGTGACTTTGACAGGAAGTAGTGGAGCTGGTGCACAGAGCCTATCATGCTCCACGTATCAGTGGCGTTGTTCCAGCATGTTGCTCCTGACCTGCGCGCCGGGGGGGAATGTGGCGCCTGGCGGTGTCTGGGAGGGGAGTAGCTGAGGGAACGGGAGTCTCTCAGCGAATCGGCCGGCACCCTCTGAGGTCGGGACGGGCTGGAGAAACGGGAAATGGTAAATGGTGAACGGACGGCACTTATATAGCGCTTTTCCACCTTAGCGGCACTCAAAGCGCTTTACAATGACCTCTCATTCACCCATTCACATACACACTCACACACCAATGGAGGTAGCTGCCATGCAAGGTGCTAACCTGCTCATTGGGAGCAATTTGGGGTTAGATGTCTTGCTCAAAGACACTTCGACATGTGGACGGTCGGAGCTGGGATTCGAACCGCTGACCGTGTTTTGAATTCCGATATTCCGTTATTTTGAATATTTCAGTTCTTGAAGTTGTATTTTCAACGCATCAATTCAGTATTTTAAGGAACGCATCGATTTAGTGGTGTAAAACCTTTCCTTTACCTCTTTTTCTTCTGTTCTCTCTCACTTTCAGAGGACGAGGAAGAAGAAGAGCTTCGGGCAGCCACATTCTTTCCATCTCTGAAAGGGAGAAGAAGAAAGTTCATACAAAGTATATACTAGTTATATACACTTACTAGCATACTTACAAGCAACATTTAATGACTGGAAAAATACAAAAAATGTTGAACTCATTTTAAAAGTCTTTTTTACCCTTTCCCCTGCTCTGCCTCGGAGTCTGAACTGTCCGATGAGGACGATGAGGAGGAGGATGACGAAGAGGACGACGAAGAGGAGGAGGAGCTGCTGCTCGTCTTCCCTTTGCTACCCTCCTTCGCCCCCTTCCCGTTCACCGCGCTCTCCTTCCTTATTGGCTGGTCCGCGGGGTGGGCGGGGCTCCGAGACCTGGGGGCCGGAGGCGATTGGTTCCTTGGCGCCCCTCTCAGCGACTCCCTCGTCTCTGGTTGGCGGATAGCCGGCGATCTGGGCTGGGCCGAGTCGACGTGGCGGGTTTCTCTGGGTTGGGCCCTGTTCTCTGATTGGCTAGGAGGGGGACAGGGTTCTTTCGAAGGGAGGGGGGAGGGGGAGGATCGTGATTTTCTCGCCTTGTCTCCCTCCCTCTCTCCCTCCTCTCTCTCTGCTCCCCTGCTCTTCACGGACGATGGTTTCGACCCTTTTTCCGCCGGCGTCTCCACCCTCCTCTCGCGGGCCGGCGACGGGGACGAGCTGGACGAGGAGGAGGCGGAGCGGCGAGGGGGCGGAGCCTCTTTCGGAGGCGGACGCTCCCTACGCTCTTGCTCCTTCTGTCTCTCTCGCTCCCTCTCCCTGTTCCTCTCGCGCTCTCTCTCTCTCTCCCTCTCTCTCGACAGCGAACGGCTGCTCCGCCTTCGCCGGACTGGAGAGGGAGATCGACGAGACCTGAAAGACATTAAAAATGTATTCAAATGTAGTTAAATTTTACATTAATTTTAATCTAATCTGTCAGGGCTGCTCGAAACATCATCCACAGCCTTTTGTAACAAACACGGATCCTATAGAGCAAATTAAACTGGATTTCTCGGTGTCCAGGTATAGTCAAGTGTGTACTTTTAGCTCCTACCATTTCTACCTACCTCCCATTTCTCTGCATACTACACTACGGTAAATGGACTGCACTTATAAAGCACTTTTTATCCAAAGTGCTTTACGATAGCCTCTCACACACACACACACACACACACACACACACACACACACACACACACACACACACACACACACACACACACACACACACACACACACACACACACACACACACACACACACTCCCTGGACAATTCTTTTCCATCTAGTTTTTCCCCTCGTTTATTAAGATTAAACTGGACCCTTCAGATTATGCAGCGGAGACTGCATTAATAAGGCATGATTGATTGATTGATCGATCCGGAAAGGGCAGTTAACCAATCGGCACCAAGCCACACCCCTTTGTAACCGACTTGTGCCAATGACTTCATAAAGTGTACCGAGTCTACATTACATTACATTACATTACATTACATTAGTCATTTAGCAGACGCTTTTATCCAAAGCGACTAACAATAATTGCATTTAACGTAGGAAGAGCCAATGTACTACTACTCACCAGAACTCACAAGTGCATCTTCTTTCTAAAACAAGTGACTAAGAGCATCATCTAGTGCTGAAGGCAAAGTGCAAGAATAGCAATCTAAAGTACAGTGCAATAGAATGTAATACGATAAAATACAATAAGTGCTGTACTGAGGCATGTAGCACCCGATAATGTAATAATTAACTGATAATGTAATAACGCCTGATAATGTAATAAAAGTTTGACTTAAGTCAATCGAAAATGTAATAAAACCTGATAATGTAATAACTTGACCAATAATGTAATAAAATGTCCTGACTGATAATGTAATACAATTTTTCTGATAATGTAATACCTTATTACATTATTGGTCAAGTTATTACATTATCAGGTTTTATTACATTTTCGATTGACTTAAGTCAAACTTTTATTACATTATCAGCCGTTATTACATTATCAGTTAATTATTACATTATCGGGTGCTACAAGGCATTTCCTCCCCTCACCTGTAGAGGGGGCTGCGCCTGCGGGGGCTTCTGGACCGGGTCCTCCTGGCGCCTCTCTCTCTAGAGCGGTCTCTCTCCCGGTCTCTCCCTCCCCTGTCTCTCTCCCTCTCCCTCAGTCTGTCCCGGTCGCCGTCTCGCCCGCGCGGCGGCGGGTTCTGTCGTCCCGGGGAGCGCGCGGGTCGTCGGGGGCTGGGGGAGCGAGCCGGGGGGTCCTGGTACTGCCGCGGCGGCGTGCGGCGAGGGGGGGACGGCGAGCGGCGTTGTTGGACCGGGGGTTTCGGGGACGGGGGCGACGCCCTCTTCCTCTCCTTCTCGCCCGTTCTCTCCGGCGCCCCGGCGGACCTCTTGGCGTCGCCCCTCGCGGCGCCGGTTCGGTCGCGCTCCGCCCCTCGCTCTCGCTCCGCGTCGGTGGGGGAGTAGCGGTCGCCGCCTCTCGGGGGCGCCCTCCTGGGCGGGGAGGGGCTGGGGCTCACCGCCTCGGTGGGGCTGTACCTCTCCTGGCCCCTCCCTCGCTCCTTCTCGCGCTCCGGCGGCGTGTAGCGGTCGGCGGCGGCGTGCTGGGGCGCTCGTTGCGCGACGGGGGGCGGGCTTTCCCTTTCGGACGGCGTGTACCGCTCTCTCCCCCCTCTCTCGCGCTCCCTCTCTCTCCCCGCCGGGGCGAGTTTGGGAGCGTCGCTCTCCGGGGCGCTCTCTCTCCCCCCGTTGGCCAAATACCGCTGGTAGGCGGCGCTGATGGCGGGGGGCGAGACGAGAGCGGGGGGCGGCCCTTTCGTCGGGGGGCCGCTCGGGTCTTTCGGCGCGGACCCCTTCTTTTTCGCCTCGCCTTCGTCGGAGGAGGAGGAGGAAGAGGAGGAGTTGGAGGACGAAGAGGATGAGGAGGAGCTGTCACTGTCGCTATCGCTGCTGCTACTGGAACTACTACTACTGCTGCTGCTGCTGCTGCTGTCTTTTGCCTTCTTAGCAAGTTTCTCCTTCTCTCTCTCCTTCTCTTTCTCCTTCTCCCTCTCTTTCTCTTTCTCCGCGTCTCTCTCTTTCTCCGCGGTGCCTCTCTCCCTCCCTTTCTCCCTGTTGCCCTCCGCCGGCGCCTCCTTCCTCCCCCTCTCCGCCGCCCTCTCCCTCTCCGCCCTCCTCTCCCCCTCGCTCTCCCTCTCCGCCCTCCTCTCCCCCTCGCTCTCCCTCTCCGGGCGGCGGTCGTCCGCGGGGCGGGCGGGCGGCGGTTTGCCCGGCCTCGCCCCGTCTCTCTCCCTCCCCCCGTCACGGTCGCTCTCCCTCTCGCCCTCCCTCTTTCTGCGCGCCTCCTCTTTCTCCTTCTCCTTATTCACCTCCCTCTCCTTCTCTTTATCCCCCTCCTCCTCCTCCCTCTCTCTCTCTCTCCTTTCCTTGCGCTCCCTCTCTTTCTGGCGGCCGTTGGCGATGGACGGAGGGGCGGGGGAGGAGTCGGGGGACGCATGTCTACCCCGACCTTTATCGCTTTTAGGAGCAGGGGGAGACGCCTCTCTCTCCCTCCCCTTCGCTTTCTCTCGCCCTCTCTCTCGGTCGGACGTCGCTCGGGGAGACGCGTTTCTCTCCTTCCCTCGCTCTCTCTCTCCGCTCCGCCCTCTCTTGGCTTGCGCTCTGTCGGGAGACGGCGAGGAGTCGTCGTGGCGTTGAGGCTTGTCCTTTTTACGGTCTTTCTCCCGCTCCGTCTCTCTGCTCCTCGGCCTCCGGGCCTCCTGCTGTTTGGGAGGCGGCGGCGAGGGGGACGAGGAGTCGTGCCTGCCCCTCTGCGGGGGTCTCTCCTTCCCGCGGTCTCTCTCTCGCTCCCTCTCTCCGCTCCGGGCGCGCGCGTCTTTCTCTCGCTGGGGAGGCGGGGAGGGGGACGAGGAGTCGTGTCTCTTCCCGGAGGACGACTTGTCCTTTTCCCGCTCTTTCTCCTTCGGTTTGTCCTTCGTCCGCTCCGCCTCTCGCCCCTTATCTGACCTCTGGAAGACATGAGGTCGAAGGAGGTGAAGATTTAGAAAAGGAACAATAGACTCTGTGGCACCAGCTCCACTACTTCCTGAAAGTCACTTTATTTCCTGTCCAATATGATTGGATTAAGTGATTAACCCTCTTGGCGCCAGGTTTTTTTTTTTTTTAAACAATATTTTGACATCTAAATTTCAAAAGAGTGTGGCTTTAAAGTGGTTAGAGATAGAGACTCACTGTAAATGAGACAAATGTTGAGAATGATCCAAAGTTTATGTTGGGTCTAAATTTATCCAACTAATTTGCATATTATGATGTCATAGGGTGGCGGCCAACTTGAATTATGCCATTTTTCAAGGAAATATGGGATATTTTGAATCAATTTGAACTTATTTCAACAGATTTCCCCACCTCTGTCCATTTGTTATGTTATCCAAATATCAAATGAACAGGAAAACAGTAAATGGTAAGCCAACAGTAGTAAACAAACTAATTACTATGCCACATAGTAGCATCACTCACGTAAACAGAAGGCGTCTCTTAGCCGCAGAGGCCTGTGTACCTATCTATCCAGTGTACCTATCTATCCAGGTGACACTGTTTAGTTTTTCAGTGTGGTAGGCCTACCTCTCATTGCAAGGCACAGCACACAGAGCCACACACTGGCCCTGCTGTCCCCTCTCAACATAGGCCTACTCATCATTGTTTACAAAATGCAGAAATGACGGGATGATTTCAAATCTGTTCCTAGATCACTTTGCCAAATCCAGGTGTAAAAGTTGGTCAAAACTGTGCCCAGTAGTCCTCAATCTCTGATTTCTCTACCATCCCCATGGACAAATATCATCCAAAACTTGCTCACAATTGAACCTTATGGCAGCCATTTGGCGTTTTTCCAACGCAATAAGTTACTCAATTCTGCTGACTCGCTCTCTCAATAACTCTGCTCCGCTCAACCCACAACTGAATGAACAGTCGTCGTGTGTATTTATAGTAAACGTGAGAGAGGACAAAAACATATCTACAAATATACTGTGCTTACTGTAACTGTACAAAATCATTGTTGTGATTGGTCATAAGTTGTGCGCGCGTGATTCATTTGCAGGCTGCTCTTCCTCCGAGCGGCCGCGGTGTCTGAGCTGGAAACATGACGCTACCTAGTCAGACTGGCCGAGTGTCATGGAGAGTGAGAGAGACTTACCCTCAGCTCTGGTGAAATCTGTTGTAACGTGAACCACGGAATGCGCAGGGCTTTGTCATCTCAATCATTCCCAAATGACCAGGAAAAGTCGCTAGATTTGTCGAGATTATTTTGTTGTACGTGGGATGTCTTATTTGTAAAAACACGACGCACAAACTCAACTTTAGATGGTAGGCTATCTTGCAATCGACCTCTCCATCCTGGTATTTTCGAGTAGTTGTAGATCCCCATCCACAGGGATAGACAAAGTAGGCTACTGCACCAGGCAAAACAACCTATCCCCATAGTTTACAACTTGTTGACAACTGTGGTTGGACGTAAATACGGAAGTCGGCTACACAAATGGATAAACCGAAGCTTGCCAGACAGCGCAATTTGTCTACTTTTACAGGTAAAAAACCGCTTGTCTCTAGGTCAAACTATTTCAGAAATATGCCGTCCTAAAGAACATATGGTATTGAGGAGCGCTAACGCGCCCCGTGTATAAAATAGGGAACTCGTAATGAGATTTTCTCAACTAAATTGCATTGGAAGATGGTGTCATACTGAATCGAGAGCAAAGTAATACATGTCTGCCATCTAGTGGTGGCGGGAAAATCGAGGTTTCAGCGTGTAAATATCATAAAATCACTGTTTTACTCAGTAACGCAGCTTGTCGCAGAAATGCGACTTTGGCGCCAAGAGGGTTAATCAGGTGTGCGCTGGGTCTGCCGGTCTGATTAATCACTTAATCCAATCATATAGGACAGGAAATAAAGATGCCAAGTGACTTTGACAGGAAGTAGTGGAGCTGGTGCACAGAGCCTATTGGATGACGGCAAAGAATGACCAGGTCAGGTGACCGTTCTTTGTAGCGTCGCACCTCTCTGCCACCAGGGGGATGTGGGCTGTCCTCTTCGCGGCCCCGCCCCCTCCGGTCAGGAGTATGGCCCTTTCTTCCTTCTGCCGCTCTCCTGGCTGGTTGGTTCTGGTGTCGCTCTTTCAGCGGGGCAGGGGAGCGGCTGGGAGGAACAGAAACAGCCATGATGATACTGAATAGAATATTAAATATTAGAATATTAAATATTAGAATATTAAATATTAGAACATTAAATATTAGAACATTAAATTAGAATATTAAATATTAGAATATTAAATATTAGAATATTAAATATTAGAATATTAAATATTAGAATATTAGAATATTAAATATTAGAATATTAAATATTAGAATATTAAATATTAGAATATTAAACGTTAAACACCCCAAGGAGCCGTGGCAAGTCCACATGGGAGGAGCTATAACATGACAGCTAGGGATGTTAAAGGAGAACGCTCGTTTTTGACAACCTGGACCTTATTTACGGCATATTATAAGACGGTTGACTCACCGAGATCACTTTGGTGTAATTCGGAGGCCTGTAGAAGAAATGTAAAATCCAGCGCGAGCCAGTATATCCATGTAATGGCGGCGGAAATAGATTTTTTAGAAGCTGCATTCTCAGTGCCCCGTCCGCCGCCATTACATGGATATACTGGCTCGCGCTGGATTTAAAATTTCTTCTACATGCCTCCGAATTACACCAAAGTGATCTCGGTGAGTCAAACGTCTTATAATATGCCGTAAATAAGGTCCAGGTTGTCAAAAACGAGCATTGTCCTTTAATTGACTATCGCTTAATTGCCGATAAGAATTTACTCGAACAAGATTTGGTTACTCGATTAATTGCTCGTTAATGGAACGGAACATTTTGGGGGGAACGAACGTTATCAACGGGAGTTGCGTGAAATGTAATCATGATTTAAGGTCTGACTGCACATGAGGGCGCCCGCCATGTAGTGAAGGCTAATTGGGACGCCGGGAAATTTCAACGACACAGCGGAAAACGACAACAAAAACGAAGCGAGCAAAGCGCAGTCCGGCGCGGGACGTTTTTATCAATTAACGACTTATCGTTCGTTAAGGTTAAGTTATCGATTAATGACATTCCTTGAAATTTGCGACCCTAATGGCGGCTGTTCCCGCGTACCTATGGGCGGAGCTGGAGGAGCCGCTCCTGTGACGCCTGGTCTTGGCTTTAGGGGGGCTGTCGTTCTCACTCCGCCCCCGTTTCCTCTTGGATGGCTGCTTCTCGTCTGAGGAGCTGAGGGGCGACATGGCGACTCGTTTAGCTGGTACACACAGCGCTGAGGCAAAGGCATTTACATGCAATACGTGACAAGACATGGAAACTAACGTGCCAAGTGTGTGTGTGTAGACACATCTAGATATACAGCCATAGTGTGTGTGTGTGTGTGTAGACACATCTAGATATACAGCCATAGTGTGTGTGTGTGTGTGTGTGTGTGTGTGTGTGTGTGTGTGTGTGTGTGTGTGGACACATCTAGATACACAGCCATAGTGTGTGTGTGTGTGTGTGTGTGTGTGTGTGTGTGGACACATCTAGATACACAAGTGTGTGTGTACACATCTAGATACACAAGTGTGTGTGTGTGTGTGTGTGTGTGTGTGTGTGTGTAGACCCACCTCTCATTTCCATCTTCATCCTCTGATCCGTCCCTATAAGAGAAATGTGTGATTAACAGGAATAGAGCTTCCTACCTAGCGCAGTGGTACATGATAATAACCTGATGACATCAATATAGAACCACACTATAGAACCACACTTTAGAACCACACTTTAGAACCACACTATAGAACCACACTATAGAACCACACTATAGAACCACACTATAGAACCACACTATAGAACCACACTTTAGAACCACACTTTAGAACCACACAGGACTTATAGAAAACACCGTATTGAAAACACACATTCCAAACACTGACGCGAAATCGACACCTCAAGACAAAACACAGCAAATTCAAACCTTTTCTTTTTCTTCTTTTTCGTTTTCTTCTTGTCCCTTCGAGGAGAGGGCGAGGGACTTTCAGAGCTAAAGACACAGAAGAACACGGTGACCGGGAATGTAGGACACGCACGCAAATACAACTAAAGGGTCAAAACGCATCCGAGGCCACTCGACTAAAAGGTCGGCGAGGTGACCTCGGTTGTGAAGGCAACACATCAACGCAGACGCTCGATATCAGGGGTTTAAAGTCCGCCTGTATCAAACACAACCCACTTCCTGAAAGTCACTTGGCTGCTTTATTTCTCCTCCTCTATTCCTCCTCTATTCCTCTTCTCCTCCCCTCTCACCTCTCTCTGTTCTTGTTCTTCTTCTTCTTCTTCCGGCTCTGCTTCCTGGGCGGAGTGTCCGAATCCTCCGACTCCTCCACCAGGCTGAAGGGGAGAGAGAGGATGAGGGAAGAAGATTCAAAATGGCGACGGGGAAACATGAAGTTTGACCACGCAAACATTTGAATCGATCGACCCTGTTAAATAAAGGTCACAAGGAGCGTGGCACAGTTGGCACATGCACACCTCCCTCAATACTCCTCTCTCTCCCCACCTCCCTCAATACTCCTCTCTCCCCACCTCCCTCAATACTCCTCTCTCCCCACCTCCCTCAATACTCCTCTCTCCACACCTCCCTCAATACTCCTCTCTCCCCACCTCCCTCAATACTCCTCTCTCCACACCTCCCTCAATACTCCTCTCTCCCCACCTCCCTCAATACTCCTCTCTCCCCACCTCCCTCAATACTCCTCTCTCC
This sequence comes from Borostomias antarcticus, assembly GCF_949987555.1. Classification (NCBI taxonomy): domain Eukaryota; kingdom Metazoa; phylum Chordata; class Actinopteri; order Stomiiformes; family Stomiidae; genus Borostomias; species Borostomias antarcticus. The sequence continues at coordinate 1,098,142 of NC_140268.1, read as the reverse complement.
CCACCTCCCTCAATACTCCTCTCTCCCCACCTCCCTCAATACTCCTCTCTCCACACCTCCCTCGATACTCCTCTCTCCACACCTCCCTCAATACTCCTCTCTCTCCCCACCTCCCTCAATACTCCTCTCTCCACACCTCCCTCAATACTCCTCTCTCCCCACCTCCCTCAATACTCCTCTCTCCACACCTCCCTCAATACTCCTCTCTCCCCACACCTCCCTCAATACTCCTCTCTCCACACCTCCCTCAATACTCCTCTCTCTCCCCACCTCCCTCAATACTCCTCTCTCTCCCCACCTCCCTCAATACTCCTCTCTCCACACCTCCCTCAATACTCCTCTCTCTCCCCACCTCCCTCAATACTCCTCTCTCCACACCTCCCTCAATACTCCTCTCTCCCCACCTCCCTCAATACTCCTCTCTCCCCACACCTCCCTCAATACTCCTCTCTCCACACCTCCCTCAATACTCCTCTCTCTCCCCACCTCCCTCAATACTCCTCTCTCTCCACCTCCCTCAATACTCCTCTCTCTCCACACCTCCCTCAATACTCCTCTCTCTCCCCACACCTCCCTCAATACTCCTCTCTCCACACCTCCCTCAATACTCCTCTCTCCCCACCTCCCTCAATACTCCTCTCTCCCCACCTCCCTCAATACTCCTCTCTCCCCACACTCACGCATATTTCTGCTGCTGCTGCCTCTCGCGCTCCAGCCTCTCCTGCTCCCTCTTCTCCTTCTCTCGCTCCTTGCGTTCGGGGTGGAAGGAGGAGCCGTCCACGTAGTCCGTGGCGATGCCGAACGCCGCGCGCAGGCGGTCGTTCTTCTGCTGGTTGGCTGCGGCCAAGGCGTGAGTCTCCGTCGCCCTGAGAGAGTCACGTAGAGACCAGAGTTAGAATAGTTTTGCTTTTTTCATTCGTTTTTATTTTTATATCGTTTTTACAAGCCTCTCCGCTCCGTCTGAGCACGTGCGTCATGTTTCCTTTCAATGGTTACGTTTGAAAGGCTTTTTAAGAACGTTCGAAAATTGTTCGCGTTCGATCTAAACAGACGTGGCGATGAGAGCATTTGTAGGTCGACGTACACCCGCTGTTGTGAACTTTAAAATAGTTTGAGAACGGAAGTGAAAGAAAGCTGACTGAATTATTCTTAGGGATGCATCGACTGCACTTTTCTTGGCTGAAGTCTGACTTGCCGATTCCGTTTTTCTTTCATGTAAAACTGAAATTCATTTGTATGTTCGTAATAAAACATTGACTATTAAAGGGGCACTTCACCGATTAGCATTAAAGTCGCACTGAAATGAAAAAAGCATTCTGTCCCATTTTGGTTCACATAATTACTCATAGTGTTCACCTATTCAACGATGTATGCCAAAATAAATTACAAAATTCTACTTTTGTTGTAATCTTATATCAAAGTATGTAATTTCTTACTTCCTGGAAAACGGTAGGTCACGTGCAACGACGACAACAGGTACCTTAGATTTTAGGCCAATATTCTCACGACATCCACCCGTCAATCAACGCTATCCTTCTATCGAATCTGTCTAAAGTTCTTAAAACCCGCCCACTTGTCAATGTTCCAATCAAATTCCTCTAAACATATGTCCCGCCCTCATAGCTTGTTTGCGTCGGAAATACGTCAAACTACGGAAGTTAGATGATCTCAAACTATTATAATAATAATATCTTATTACTAACAGACAAGGCGGCGGTGACTGGACATAGTTGTAGTCCAAGTCTGGGTCTGTAGGGAGACTTACGCTGGTCTCTCTGAGGGCGCCGGTGGCGGCTCCTCCTTCTCCTGCAGCATCATGCGGAAGCTGTTCACCTTCTCATCGATCTCCTCCACCGAGTACCTGTTGGTCAACAGCCGAGGTTAAAGGATCCCACTAGATGGACATCATACTTCCCCCTTCATTTATGCTCTAGCGACTCATCCTTCCCTTTCTAATTTCCTACGTTGTCCCCAATCCTCCTCGACTACTTCTCGGCACTCCGTCTATAAAGTTCAAGTTGAAGTGGGTAGTTTATGAAATGGGTACAGGTCCAATGTAATGCTCCTCCACCAAGACCTTCTCCCTTACCCCTGCTCCTCCACCAAGACCTTCTCCCTTACCCCTGCTCCTCCACCAAGACCTTCTCCCTTACCCCTGCTCCTCCACCAAGACCTGCCTTCTCCCTTACCCCTGCTCCTCCACCAAGACCTTCTCCCTTACCCCTGCTCCTCCACCAAGACCTTCTCCCTTACCCCTGCTCCTCCACCAAGACCTTCTCCCTTACCCCTGCTCCTCCACCAAGACCTGCCTTCTCCCTTACCCCTGCTCCTCCACCAAGACCTTCTCCCTTACCCCTGCTCCTCCACCAAGACCTGCCTTCTCCCTTACCCCTGCTCCTCCACCAAGACCTTCTCCCTTACCCCTGCTCCTCCACCAAGACCTTCTCCCTTACCCCTGCTCCTCCACCAAGACCTTCTCCCTTACCCCTACTCCTCAACCAAGACCTTCTCCCTTACCCCTACTCCTCCACCAAGACCTTCTCCTCCCTTACCCCTGCTCCTCCACCAAGACCTGCCTTCTCCCTTACCCCTGCTCCTCCACCAAGACCTTCTCCCTTACCCCTGCTCCTCCACCAAGACCTTCTCCCTTACCCCTGCTCCTCCACCAAGACCTTCTCCCTTACCCCTGCTCCTCCACCAAGACCTTCTCCCTTACCCCTGCTCCCCTACCAAGACCTGCCTTCTCCCTTACCCCTGCTCCTTCACCAAGACCTTCTCCTCCCTTACCCCTGCTCCTCCACCAAGACCTTCTCCCTTACCCCTGCTCCTCCACCAAGACCTGCCTTCTCCCTTCTCCTCCACCAAGACCTGCCTTCTCCCTTCTCCTCCACCAACACCTGCCTTCTCCCTTACCCCTGCTCCTCCACCAAGACCTGCCTTCTCCCTTCTCCTCCACCAACACCTGCCTTCTCCCTTACCCCTGCTCCTCCACCAAGACCTGCCTTCTCCCTGCTCCTCCACCAAGACCTTCTCCCTTACCCCTGCTCCTCCACCAAGACCTTCTCCCTTACCCCTGCTCCTCCACCAAGACCTGCCTTCTCCCTTACCCCTGCTCCTCCACCAAGACCTTCTCCCTTACCCCTGCTCCTCCACCAAGACCTTCTCCCTTACCCCTGCTCCTCCACCAAGACCTGCCTTCTCCCTTACCCCTGCTCCTCCACCAAGACCTGCCTTCTCCCTTACCCCTGCTCCTCCACCAAGACCTTCTCCCTTACCCCTGCTCCTCCACCAAGACCTTCTCCCTTACCCCTACTCCTCCACCAAGACCTTCTCCCTTACCCCTACTCCTCCACCAAGACCTTCTCCTCCCTTACCCCTGCTCCTCCACCAAGACCTGCCTTCTCCCTTACCCCTGCTCCTCCACCAAGACCTTCTCCCTTACCCCTGCTCCTCCACCAAGACCTTCTCCCTTACCCCTGCTCCTCCACCAAGACCTGCCTTCTCCCTTACCCCTGCTCCTCCACCAAGACCTTCTCCCTTACCCCTGCTCCTCCACCAAGACCTTCTCCCTTACCCCTACTCCTCCACCAAGACCTGCCTTCTCCCTTACCCCTGCTCCTCCACTAAGACCTGCCTTCTCCCTTACCCCTGCTCCTCCACCAAGACCTTCTCCCTTACCCCTGCTCCTCCACCAAGACCTTCTCCCTTACCCCTGCTCCTCCACCAAGACCTTCTCCCTTATCCCTGCTCCTCCACCAAGACCTGCCTTCTCCCTTACCCCTGCTCCTCCACCAAGACCTTCTCCCTTACCCCTGCTCCTCCACCAAGACCTTCTCCCTTACCCCTGCTCCTCCACCAAGACCTGCCTTCTCCCTTACCCCTGCTCCTCCACCAAGACCTGCCTTCTCCCTTACCCCTGCTCCTCCACCAAGACCTGCCTTCTCCCTTACCCCTGCTCCTCCACCAAGACCTGCCTTCTCCCTTACCCCTGCTCCTCCACCAACACCTTCTCCCTTACCCCTGCTCCTCCACCAACACCTTCTCCCTTACCCCTGCTCCTCCACCAAGACCTTCTCCCTTACCCCTGCTCCTCCACCAAGACCTGCCTTCTCCCTTACCCCTGCTCCTCCACCAAGACCTGCCTTCTCCCTTACCCCTGCTCCTCCACCAAGACCTTCTCCTCCCTTACCCCTGCTCCTCCACCAAGACCTTCTCCCTTACCCCTGCTCCTCCACCAAGACCTTCTCCCTTACCCCTGCTCCTCCACCAACACCTGCCTTCTCCCTGCTCCTCCACCAACACCTGCCTTCTCCCTTACCCCTGCTCCTCCACCAAGACCTGCCTTCTCCCTTCTCCTCCACCAAGACCTGCTCCTCCACCAAGACCTGCCTTCTCCCTTACCCCTGCTCCTCCACCAAGACCTTCTCCCTTACCCCTGCTCCTCCACCAAGACCTTCTCCCTTACCCCTGCTCCTCCACCAAGACCTGCCTTCTCCCTTACCCCTGCTCCTCCAACACCTGCCTTCTCCCTTACCCCTGCTCCTCCACCAAGACCTTCTCCCTTACCCCTGCTCCTCCACCAACACCTGCCTTCTCCCTTATCCCTGCTCCTCCACCAACACCTGCCTTCTCCCTTCTCCCTGCTCCTCCACCAAGACCTTCTCCCTTACCCCTGCTCCTCCACCAAGACCTGCCTTCTCCCTGCTCCTCCACCAAGACCTGCCTTCTCCCTGCTCCTCCACCAAGACCTTCTCCCTTACCCCTGCTCCTCCACCAAGACCTTCTCCTCCCTTCTCCCTGCTCCTCCACCAAGACCTTCTCCCTTACCCCTGCTCCTCCACCAAGACCTTCTCCCTTACCCCTGCTCCTCCATCATGTCCTGGAGCTCAGCACACTTGACCTCCAGCTGCCTCTTCCTCTGGTGCTCCAGGATCTCGGCGTTGGGCTGGCGGTTCAGCTGGCTCTCCAGCCGCTCCCTGTCCTTCTCGTCGCGGTCGCCGCCGCGCTCGTCCCGCTGCCGTTTGGCGCGGACACTCGACAGGTTGCGCTGGACGTAGCCGTTGGTGCCGCTGCCCCGCGGCGTGGTCAGGCCGATGCCGTTGTACATGGCTCCTCTGTGGGGAGATTGGGGACGAGGGGGTTAAGTGGTCACTGGAGCTGGTAAGACCTTGAGTTCTTTATCATTACCATTTAGATATGCTTAGTAGTAGTAGTAGATATACTACTTATTGCTGCTAGTTTCACTTAATTTAAATCATTTAGTTTACATTTGTTATACACACTTAGTTTATGTTCAGTCATATTTTGTAAATATTGTCTATATTTAGTTTATATTTAAGTCATATTTTATATTGCACCTTACTGTGTGTGTTATCATTTTGTGTGTGTTTTGTATTTGTATTTAGTACTGTGTGTATTATTTTATTGCAGCTGCGAGGCCAAGACAAGATATTTACTCCCTGTACCTGTACTCGGACGTAACAATAAAGGAATCTGAATCTTCAGAAATATTCTAACTAGAATAAAGCACACATTTGAGTTGACTGCAATTTGGCAATATAACTATTAATCTATGCTTACTGCAGTGGGAGAGTCAAAACATTGTACAACATGCATTCAGGTGCCAATTTATTAAGATACAATTGTTCCTCCAAACAGCGAATCAAGTGGCTGCAATTCAATATATGGTTCTAGCCTAAAGCATGTAGACATGAAGAGGTTTAGTAGTCGTTAGATCAAACGTTAATACTTTTAGAAGTTTACATAAAGGCCACAAATGCTCATAACATCTGGGGTCCTAACCTGGTATTAGATACGTGTTGCCTACCTACTGTAATAACTATGGGAATATAAGAAGCTACTTATGTCTTGCTAATTGTTAGTAAGCGTCGAAAAACACCTATCTAATACCAGGTTAGGACCCCAGACCCTCTAATACCAGGTTAGGACCCCAGACCCTCTAATACCAGGTTAGGACCCCAGACCCTCTAATACCAGGTTAGGACCCCAGACCCTCTAATACCAGGTTAGGACCCCAGACCCTCTAATACCAGGTTAGGACCCCCTTTCGCCTCCAGAAGAGCCTGAATTATTTGTGGCTTGGATTCAACAAGATGCCCTTCTGCACACAGCTGTTGCAAACTGTGATGAGCATTTGTGGGGTTTATGTAAACTTCTAAAAGTTTGATCTAACGACTACTAAACCTCTTCATGTCTACATGCTTTAGACTAGAATGTTATATTGAATTGCAGCCAGAAAGAAGATGCACTTGTGAGTTCTGGTGAGTAGTAGTACATTGTCTCTTCCTATGTTAAATGCAATTATTGTTAGTCCCTTTGGATAAAAGCGTCTGCTAAATGACTGTAATGTAATGAAAACAGCTCTAACGTTAATCAATATCACAGAAAAGCCATAAAACGTGGATGTCTGAACTAGAAACCCACTAGAAACCCACTAGAAACCCACTAGAAACCCATTAGAAACCCACTAAAAACCCACTAGAAACCCACTAAAAACCCACTAGAAACCCACTAAAAACCCACTAGAAACCCCCTAGAAACCCACTAGGCCTCAAAACTACGCAGTAGGAAAGGAAGCTCACTCGCTCAATATTTACTCCATAGATAAACGACTAATCTTGAATACTACTGTATTTGCCTTTATAGCACACTAGAGATCTTACACACGAGTAAATAGTAAGCAGTTACGTTTAGTCAGATGTTTTAGTGCACTACGGGTTTCTAGGCCTAGTTAATAGCAACCCAGTTAGTCTCAATGCATTTCCCGGTCTGGGTGAACGTTACAGGCCTGTAGTTTAGTTTAGCCGACCAGCTAGCTAACTAATATTAATATTATTATTAATAATACCTGGCTGTCTAGGAAATTAGCTACTAAACTTGCACCTTAAGTCTTTACCACAAGCTAAGCTAGCTAATGTTAGTATGGTTAGCTGAGCAGTTAGCTTGTGGCTCGCTAGCAACGACAAAACGAACGTACCTGTGTTCCCCCCGAACGGGAAATGGAGGGAATTAAACGCTTGTTTTAAACAAAAAGAGTAAATATATGAACGTTTAAACGTGTATTAATCTTAAAACATCTTAAGGAAGCCGAGTGCGTGTGGAAAAAAGCGGCTACACACGACACAGCTAGTCAAGAACCACGCGACGTTTCCGTTCAATGATGTATGGAAAGACTACAATTCCCACAATGCTCTTTCTTGTTTTCATTTCCGGTTGTTTTTTTTGGGGGGGTGGATGGGGTTGTGTCCCCAAATGGTGGACAGCTGCCTGCTGCCTTCAAAACAAGCCTGAAGTCTTTTCTTTTTGCCACTGCTTTCTAAGAGGAGCTATGTTTATCAGTATACTGCACTGTAACTTTTATTCCTGTATTCTATTTGTCCTGCTTTTTGTTTAAATGTCTATAATGACTTGCTTTTTGTTTTAATGCTTTTAATTTGTCCTGCCTTTTGTTTTGAATGTCTATAATGTCTTGCTTTTTGTTTTAATGCTTTTAATGTCTCATGTAAAGCACCTTGAATTGCCCTGTGGCTGAAATGTGCTATATAAATAAACTTGCCTTGCCTTGAATTGAGGCAGTATTCTTTCCCAAACCGACCCCTCCCAAGTTAGCCCTTCACTATGGTGGGTCACTCCGCATGAAGTCACTGTCACTGCTGAGGGACACTCCAAATTAAAGGGTTATTCTGGAATTTCTGAACTAGGGTCTCATTTTCGACTTACCTATGATGTTTTTGACTGATGGGAGATAATTTTCAGTTAAAGGAGTGGTAAAGGGGAAAATCATGTTTAGCCCCGTTTTAAGGTTACTTGATCATATACAATGGTACAGATCAAAAAGTTGACTAGCACTTTTGAGACTTTATAGGCTTAACATGGAAATAGTTTGGTACTTTTCCAGTGTTGAGCAATCGTGACCTCAGGTCATCATTGTTGTCAGGGAGTTTAGAACTTCTTCCTGACTCAGTTCTGATGCTGACCTGACCGACACAGTTCTGATGCTGTGACTCATACACACAACACCCAACTTATAATTTTGTCGTTATGAAACTATGTTGAAACTAGTCAGTAGCTCAGAATCCAGCGTCTGATGCTGTTTTTCGTAGATAAACATCATACACCGTGAAGTGTCGCTTGGGTAAGTGTGATGCAAGCTGTCACAAATGTGAGCTGAGCTTCCAGTCGGAAGTCTCTGACATTCGGTTGAAATACACTGAACATAAAGCATTAGGGTCCATAATTCACTGTAACTATGGCAGAGGGTAAAGTTTTTCATTTGGGCCCTGTTGAAGTGGATGAGTTTAATACAGATATATCTATAGGTTGGACAGAACATGTTGACACTGGAACCAACACCGAACAAAGAAATTCTGGACTTTCAGGTAGGAAAACCTACAGGTATATGTTTCTTATGTAACTCAAGTGTAACTGATAGAGTTAACTGTATGTTTTACTTGATCAATTCATTGAGATGGGAAGCATGACGTTGTACTGCCTTGCCAACAGAGCCCAAAAGAAGGAACTACAGATTGATTGCAGCATGCTTAGGGTTACTAACTGCTCTACTTGTCATTGTGATACTTGCGATCAGCCTGGCCTATAGTAAGTCTATTCATCTGACCAAAATCATGTATGTGTCAGCTGATTTTATTGTGGCTTAAAATCATGATGTCATGAATCAAAAAAGAGATGGATACCCAACTACAATGCCAATCAATCATTTTCTTTCAGTCTGTGGAGAAAGAGATCAGGCGAGAAGCGAGATTCCAACTTGTTCCAGCAGTTTGACGAAGGGTGAGGTTTCACACGTTGTTTTTCCATCTATTTATTTCCACCAAATATGCTTGAAATTTATGTTTGGTTAAGTTTGAGGTTTTGTTGCCACTTCGGAAGTCCACTGGATTTTTCACTTTCTCTGAGGTGAAATTTGGGGTAAAGGGGGACCCCAACATTGAGTATGGCCTTAATTGAGTATGGCCTTAATTGAGTTTAATCCGTTTTTCCTCATTTTGTCTTTCCTACCTTAGATTGGGTCCCAAAAAAATCCTTTCTGTTCCTGAAGAAATCAGACAATAGTTATGTCAAGCTCCTTCCTAAGAGGAGCATGGTTTTGACGTCCTTTACTCTGTGTCTGCGGGTGGCTACTGAGCTGCAGCTGGAACAAGACATCATTCTGTTCGAGTATCGCACCAGGCAGGTGGACGAGCTCACTCTGTGGAGAGAGAAAGATGGAAACTTCTCCTGCTATATCAATGGGAAGTTCATTCTGGTCCCTCTCCCTCAAATGAGCACCTTCCAGACACACTTGTGTGTGACCTGGGAGTCAAGATCAGGCCTGACCACGTTCTACATGGACGGGAGGAGGAGCACGCCGAGGCTGCTTGAGAAAGGGTACACGCTACTCGGTGGAGGAGATGTTTTCCTCGGGCAGGACGTCGACAACATAGATGATTTCCTACACAAACGTTTTGATGTAGAGCAGAGTTTCGTAGGAGAGATATCCGACATTAACATGTGGGACTATGTTCTTCCTCAAAGAATGATAGAGGATTTGCATTGTGGGAAATATGTTCCCACTGGTAACATATTTGACTGGGACAACATTGCATATGAGGTTGAAGGGGAAGTTCTGGTGATCTGATTCAAGATCAGAAATTGTAGCCACACTGTCGTAACCTTCAAGTGGAATGGGGATGAATGGTACACTCACAAGCGTCTTCCTCTAAACAACCAGGTTTAATATGGCGATTTGATTTGAAACCTTTATTTATTCAGGGAAGATGTTTGAGGCCTACAGTTACCAAACTTGGTAGAGGTTAACAGTCAAGATTCGTACTCTGGAAAAAAAGAATTACACTGATGGGCCTCATGGTGGCGCTATAACAGCCCACTTTACCTTTTGGTCTGTAACTCTTGAACCATAGGTTGTAAAATCAAAATGTATTCTAATTAATTATTCAAATCAAAGCCATTGTAGGGTTAAATGTAACCCAGAGGAACTACAAGTACATGCACACAACATCCAACACACACACACACACACACAACACTAAGTAATCATGACAGAATGTGCAACCAGACTTGCAATTTCCCCAAATTGCACATTTCCAGTTCAGATTTTATGGCTTGTCGAAGATGAGAAATTGACATTGCTGATCTGCATACAGTAAGACTTTGCAGTTGAATTTCTCCAAAACTACACTGTAGAAATCAAATATTATAGCATGGATTTGTAGAGGGAGAGGTCATGTTACATTGAGAATGTCTTAATTCATTGTCCTCTCTCTCTGCTCACACACCTTTCTCCCCTCTCTCATTCACATGTTTCATGTACTGTATTATAAGTTTGTTTTTCTGTTTTTCTATTGCAAAATGAAGCATGTTTATCCTTGTTTATGAAATAAAGAGTGTTTTAATTGAATTTGGAGTGGAACAGATTCATTTTTAAACAAGGCCATATTAGTCCAGAAGGAGTAATGAGTCTGCAGTGATGTCATAAGACGTTGAAAATGCATCTAAGCCAGCGTTGCTTACGTTAGCCAACTGCATTTCCAATCTAAGGAGTGATAAACATTAATCTAACTAAAGCTGGCTACATAAAATACCCTTTGTAAATTGAGAGGTTTTTCTAATGTGTTGAAATGTAAAAGAAATGCAGTCATTTCATCAATTTACCAGCGAGTAACGGAAAATGACCATGATTCCACTCTGGAACTATAAGGTAGTGTTTTTGAACTTCAGGTAACCCCATGACACGCGTTACTTCCGCATTTTCCGATTACAACAGAATAAAAGTGTTGCAAGTCTGAAACGGACGTTTGAGATCATCTAACTTCCGTAGTTTGACGTATTTCCGACGGAAACAAGCTATGAGGGCGGGACATATGTTTAGAGGAATTTGATTGGAACATTGACAAGTGGGCGGGTTTTAAGAACTTTAGACAGATTCGATAGAAGGATAGCGTTGATTGACGGGTGGATGTCGTGAGATTATTGGCCTAAAATCTAAGGTACCTGTTGTCGTCATTGCACGTAACCTACCGTTTTCCAGGAAGTAAGAAATGATATACTTTGATATAAGATAACAACAAAAGTAGAATTTTGTAATTTTTTTGGCATACATCGTTGAATAGGTGAACACTATGACCAATTATGTGAACCAAAATGGGACAGAATGCTTTTTTCATTTCAGTGCGACTTTAACGCTTCTGGTGCTAGCCAGTTTTTATGACAATATAATGTAGACACGCTGGAATACATTTACCACATACTTTAATGTAAGAGTTCATGTTAAAATAGTACACTTTAATGGAAAAAAAAAGCTTAGATAAAGTCATCATCTGCTACAGACAGTATAGACGTTTTTCATCAAGTTCATATAATACAACGCTCTAACATGATCCAATAAATGGTTCTGTACATGCTGCTCAATGTTAGGCTATATACATAAGATTGATTTCCAAAAGCAAAGAAAACAGAAACGGAAGAAAAATCACAATTACATATAGGATATAACAGATTTCACCCCAAAACTGTTGAGCTAGATCATCTGCGCTCTCTCTCTCTCTCTCTCTCTCTCACACACACACACACACACACACACACACACACACACACACACACACACACACACACGCACACACACACGATGCAAGCACAAATCGCTCTCTCGCACGCATTAAAACATATTCCCACAGGCGGCATTCACAGAATACACCCAAACATTTACACACATGGGATTCTCACACGCTGGCTGACTCAAGTTACAGACGTTGACACGTAGAACTGAACTCACCGTTTACCATTTGGAATTTGGAGGATTATGACCGCTGTTATTTCTTACATTGTGAAGTAACAAACACCCAGAGACTATATTGCACTTGATACTTATAATGAACTTATTCCTTGTACTGACAGATGTGCTTTACTCTGCTTGTACCATCAAACAGAGTATATAACCCCCCTCCCCCCCCCCACACACACACACTCTAACCTGCTCGTTCACATCTGCACCTATCCCTCAAAAGGCAGACCTGAAGCTGTTTTAGCAATAATGGAATTGTCTTCACTCTGTGGATACGACAGCACTTCATGCAAACCCTCACAAAGTCGATTAGTAGCGGGGTATTTTGCGAGGCTTCTGAGAAAATGTTCACACGACAACTAACACACTCATACTGCCTGTGTGTTTAGGTTCTCCGCACACGTGCAAATAAAACAAGCTTGGACACCAGAACAGAAACGGTCCTCACCGCTGAACTCCTCAATAAAACTATATGGGCAAATGTGCTTTCATAGTGGGAAATATATAGATGCTATATTTAAAAGACAAGACATCACATGCTATTCTTGGTGAAGCTTTGTGAAGTGAGATGGCGGCAGACGATGATGCTTACGAGGCGAAGGGGGGCGCCACTGGACCATGTTTAGGCCAGGGGGGGTCGAGAGGAGAGGGGGATTGTGGGTAATGGAAGCGTGATCTGGTGTCCTCAGTCCCACCCGTTGTCCTTTATCATGTGGGACAGCTCGATGATGAACTTGCCCTCTTTGTATTTCTGACTCAGCTCGAATGCCTGCTCCTGGGGGGAGAGAGAGAGAGGGTGGGGGGAGAGAGAGAGAGGGTGGGGGGGGAGAGAGAGGGTGAGGGAGAGAGAGAGGGTGAGGGGAGAGAGAAAGAGGGTGGAGGGAGAGAGAGAAAGGGTGGAGGGAGAGAGAGAGGGAGGAGGGAGAGAGAGAGAGGGAGGAGGGAGAGAGAGAGAGGGTGGGGGGAGAGAGAGAGAGGGTGGAGGGAGAGAGAGAGAGGGTGGAGGGAGGGAGAGAGAGAGAGGGTGGAGGGAGAGAGAGAGAGGGTGAGGGGAGAGAGAGAGAGGGTCGGGGGAGAGAGAGAGGGAGGGGGAGAGAGGGTGGGGGAGAGAGAGAGAGGGAGGGGGGAGAGAGAGAGAGGGAGGGGGGAGAGAGAGAGGGAGGGAGAGAGAGAGAGGGAGGGAGAGAGAGAGAGAGGGTGGGGGAGAGAGAGAGGGAGGAGGGAGAGAGAGAGATGGTGGGGGAGAGAGAGAGAGGGTGGGTAGAGAGAGAGAGAGGGAGGAGGGAGAGAGAGGGTGAGGGGAGAGAGAGAGAGGGAGGGGGGAGAGAGAGAGGGTGAGGGGAGAGAGAGAGAGAGGGGTGGGAGAGAGAGAGAGGGAGGGGGGAGAGAGAGAGGGTGGGGGGAGAGAGAGAGAGGGTGGAGGGAGAGAGAGAGAGGGTGGGGGGAGAGAGAGAGAGGGTGGAGGGAGAGAGAGAGGGTGGGGGAGAGAGAGAGAGGGTGGGGGGGAGAGAGAGAGGGAGAGAGAGAGAGAGAAAGGGAGGGGGGAGAGAGAAAGGGTGGGGGGAGAGAGAGAGAGAGGGTGGAGGGAGAGAGAGAGAGGGTGGGGGGAGAGAGAGAGGGTGGAGGGAGAGAGAGAGGGTGGGGGGAGAGGGAGAGAGAGAGAGGGTGGGGAGAGAGAGAGAGGGTGAGGGAGAGAGAGGGTGGGGGGAGAGGGAGAGAGGGTGGGGGGAGAGAGAGAGGGTGGAGGGAGAGAGAGAGGGTGGGGGGAGAGGGAGAGAGAGAGAGGGTGGGGGGAGAGAGAGAAAGGGAGGAGGGAGAGAGAGAAGGGGTGGGGGGAGAGAGAGAGGGTGGAGGGAGAGAGAGAAGGGGTGAGGGGAGCAGAGAAGGAGAAGATTGAGAAGGTAAAACATTTAAACAAGCATATAGGGCTGGGCGATATCTTAAATAAATTCGATTAATTCCCGTTTTTGGTTTTGGAAAATGCCTTAATCGCAAAATCGAGATTTGTGCTTCCTCTGCTGTCACCCCTACCCCAGTCCCCTACCCCTCTGCTGTCACCCCTACTGTCACCCCTACCCCAGTCCCCTACCCCTCTTCTGTCACCCCTACTGTCACCCCTAACCCAGTCCCCTAGCCCTCTTCTGTCACCCCTACTGTCACCCCTAACCCAGTCCCCTACCGCTCTTCTGTCACCCCTACTGTCACCCCTACCCCAGTCCCCTACCCCTCTGCTGTCACACCTACTGTCACCCCTAACCCAGTCCCCTAGCCCTCTTCTGTCACCCCTACTGTCACCCCTAACCCAGTCCCCTACCGCTCTTCTGTCACCCCTACTGTCACCCCTAACCCAGTCCCCTACCGCTCTGATGTCACCCCTACTGTCACCCCTACCCCAGTCCCCTACCCCTCTGCTGTCATCCCTACTGTCACCCCTACCCCAGTCCCCTACCGCTCTGCTGTCACCCCTACTGTCACCCCTACCCCAGTCCCCTACCCCTCTGCTATCACCCCTACTGTCACCCCTACCCCTCTTCTGTCACCCCTACTGTCACCCCTACTGTCACCCCTACCCCAGTCCCCTACCCCTCTGCTGTCACCCCTACTGTCACCCCTACCCCAGTCCCCTACCCCTCTGCTGTCACCCCTACTGTCACCCCTAACCCAGTCCCCTACCCCTCTGCTGTCACCCCTACTGTCACCCCTAACCCAGTCTAGTTCTCTCAGAGCACATTTCAAAATCTAGCCTTTGTCCGTCCCCCCCCACTTTTTTAATCCATCAAATTATATTTAGTTTTGGATCGCTCAGCTGTTTGCGGTTGCCTCAATGAGTAAACCTTCTCTCCGCTGCACGGTGACGAGCAAAACCTGGGATGGATTTTCAGAGGTGGCTTTTCTCACACAATAAAAGCGGAATGACTTCGTTTGGAGATGTGACCAAGTAGTAGGACATCTAGGCATACAGACATTGATGACATAACCTACTTGAATGCCGCTAAATGTTTCACTTGTGTATTTGCTCTCAGACTAAAAGTCTTACAAAGAAAACTATTCAAGTTTTCTTTTTAAGTCCAGGTAAACAAAAAAAATAAATTGTCCCTAATACTGAAAAAAAAGGAGATTTCATATTTTGTCCATATCCAGGCCTACATGCATACAACCTTTATTATGTAGGATCTAAAAGAGGAAGCTGTGTTTGTGTTTCCTTACGTATTTCCAGCCCAGCGTGGTGTGGCAGTTCTCACAGTAGATGTCAGCGACGGCGTGGAGCCCCGTCAGCAGCAGCCTCTCCTCGGCGGGTCCGCAGCCCACGTTCACCCTGGCGGGGCCATCCACACAGAGGTCAACTACACCCAGAGGTCAACTCCACAGAGGTCAACTCCACAGAGGTCAACCCCACAGAGGTCAACGTCTTTAGAAACGAAATAGCTTCCCCACTTGCTCCGGCACGCATGCGCACAGCGCGCAAGCGTTGCTCCAGCACGCTGTGCGCATGCGTGCTGGAGCAAGTGGGGAAGCTATTTCGTTTCTAAAGACGTTTCTAAAGATCATATTACAGAGGCATGTGAAAAACCACAACAGGACTTAAATGTATGTTTGATCGGAGGGTATTTGCACTTGCAGAATATTTAGAGAAATCTTGGGATAAACGAACAAAGAGAACTCATATGTGATGCGTTTATTTTGAATTCTGACTTATTTCTTTCTTTTTTATTTTCTGTTATTGTTCGGTGTACATTGCGTAGCTTACAAACCGTGAGAAGTGTGTGTGATATAGTTCATTATTGTTTATGGTGTCTCATAACCCCATAAGGGATGGGTCCTCGGACATGACACGAAAATACATTTTCATTCGTTCATTCAGTCCGAAAACTAGCTAGCTTATTAGCATTCTTCAGGCTGATTTATGAGGTTGGACCCAGGAGTGAAATAACTCGGACAGGGTTCGAGCACGCGGGGGAACTGCTCATTGCTCGCTGCCCGCGCGCCTCAACGCTAAACGTTTTCACACAGACATCTGACCCCAAACCTTAAACGTGTGGTAGGACACGTATAGATTGTGATGTTATGGTTGGTACAAGTAATACACCAGATTACAAGTGAAGATACTCACACAGAGTTGAAGAGGTAGGCACGCCCCTGGCTACCTTGGAAAGACTAGGAGACAGAGAAAAGAAAATGAACACAACTAGGCCATTAACCTGCACATGCACCTCACACACAGATACAGTCCAGAAAAGAGGAAAGTGCAACCACAAGACTAACAACAAAACGCACAAGATCATGTGGAAAGTAGAGCCGTATATCAACCGATTAGTACTGTATCAAAGCCACCCAATTATGTGATGTTTAGAAAATGTTTCACCCAAACTCATAGGCTTACCTTCGAGATGAGGTCATCGTGATTGGCCAGATGTGCGCGACAGTGAACGCAGCTGTACCTGCGGTGGCACGAGTCCAGGTACGCCTGAAACGTCTTGGCTTTCGTCAGCTTCACCATGTCTATGAGGAGACAGACAGGAAACAGGATGTTCAAACTAGAGCCCTTTTTGAACAGGAACAATTCGAGGTTATTTCGATCGCCGGTTGTAACTATTGAGGCACAGAGAAACTTTGGGGGTGGGTGGAGTTGTCCAGGCACGTTTAGAACATTAAATGCTTTGTCTTTAAAATACTAGTCTTTCTATTAAGTGGGTAAAACATGCATATACGGTTTCAACTTCTCAACATTAAGATTTGAACGATATTAACATTTGTTTTCCACTGCATAATTGTATTTAAGAGTTATGTTAAGCAATATTAACTAGGACTAGGTGTGGCAAACAAGTCAGGGCAAATATTAGAGATTTGATCTGGGGCCAATTAAATTACATGCCCAATTTACAGTTCGTTTCCTGGTACAATTATATCCCAGGGGAGAAGACCAAGCATTGACCTACTTACTGGGCCTGGTTGAACCCAGGGACAATAAATTCTCCGTCCCCATATGCGTGTGTTAAAGGTACCCAACGAAACGTGAATCAAAACAATCCATTCTTTGTTTATTTTCAAAATTCCTTGATTATATAGTTCGTTGTAGTCTAATAAACATGTTGAATCACTTGAATGTCTTTCCTACCTTGTAATTTCTTCGCAAAATGATATTTAGCGAATGTTTTGAAAACGACAAAGATGTGTGAAACGTCACTATTATGTGCTCCGCGTATTGACGCAATGACGTAGTACGCGATTTTCGGGGACCGCCTTCTCAAATTTGCTCTAGAGCGCATACTAGTGGTCAAAAAACTACATTGGGTACCTTTAAGTAGAGGCATGCATGGGCCTAGGAAATGTGCTCTCAATTTATTGCTGGAACTGTGAAATGTGGATGCAGTTGTGTGCTCATTTATAAATATCAGTAGCACAATGCAGATATATCTAGATACCTATGAGGTATAACGTTGCAAACAAACCAACAGATTGGAGCAGAAAGTGTGGGAATAAAATTAATAACCCTAGTTATGTCAACAACTTGTGTACACGTAGCTACGTCCAACTCAACCAACAACAAGGTTGACTGACTCAGTTAGCATATCTAACTGTTAACCTCAATCGTTAAGTCTCTTTAATAGCATATTTTAAATGCATGGGTGTCTCATAATGTTTATAGTTCATATAAATGTAGTTGTGGAGCTCGAGATTCATCATAATCTGCCCACCTAGCATAGCAACAACGACGTCGTTCGCTTAGTTAGTTTAAATATTCCTGAAATCCACTTACCGAATGATTCAGATTCTCAATAGTACGAGCTTTTAATAACGGGGTTATTAAGCAAACTACCGGTGAACAGGTCAACTGAGATGCATTAGTGAATTGTCGTTAATTGTTGTTTTTTCACTAAGCGGCCATGCCGTGTATTTCCGTGTGTTTCCGTGTATTTCCGTGTTTTTCCGTGTATTTCCGTGAGACCAAAACAAACCGTGGTTCTGCGGCAGGGTTTTTAAAGCCTATTAAACGGCCTTTATCCTTCTCTCTGACGACCTAGCTTGTATCAATCTTTCCAAACTCAAACCCGTTTGACTATATCGCGTTAAAACAACCGAAAGTATGAGAAGAAAAGGCAGAAAACGGCGGTTATTTGTGTCGTCGTGGGAGCTGACTTTCCTGGTTTGTTTACAAAAGCGAGGAAGTCTCGGTATACGTCACGAGCTGCACAACAACCCAGTCGACCAATGGCTGTCCTCGGACTGACGACTAGAATATAGGTCAGCCAATCAGATTGGAGCTTTACTGGTCACGTTTAAACCATGACCAAAAACATGGGCCGTGTCCGAAATGCATACTACCTGCTACTTGCTATATAGTAGGCACTATATAGTAGGCATACTACATACTATATAGTACCTACTATATAGTAGGCGAAATACGGTATGCACAGTTTTGATGTAGCATGCTGCATCTCGCCTACTATATAGCAAGTAGTATGCATTTCGGACACGGCCATGAACATACAGTTGATGGTTTCACAAAGAAGTGAGCGAAGTCGCGTACGTATTCATTCCAAATTCACAATGGTCTCGCTGATTTTGGTGGCAAACTCATCCAATCCTGAAGACGCTTATCACCTAGAACCTGATTCAGCTGTTTCATATTTTGCAACTGCCTGTACCCACTGGTTGTTTTTGATTCTATCATAAATTGCTTTGCGCTTGTGTTCTTTGTTGACCATGGCATGCCTTGTGTGCTTCACAAGGGCCCTTTCTCTCAGCTTTTAGGCCGAGACCTCTCCAGGGGCCTCATTTATCATTGTGGATACACCGTTTTTCATTTACACCTGATTTTTGTACTTGCTTTTCTCCGCAAATAATGTGATGTATCATGCCAAAACTCGATGGGAAATATTGTGAGATATATACACAATTTTTCCCATGGAATTTGGTAATACATCACATTATTTGCGGAGAAAAGCAAGTACAAAAATCAGGTGTAAATGAAAAAGGGTGTATCCACAATGATAAATGACGCCCCAGGTGAATTAAACACAAAATATGATCGTGATATTATATTTATAGTACTATACAGTATAGTGGGTTAACCATATTCCATTAACCCACATTGCAGTACAGAGGGAACTGGTCAGAAAATAGCATAAAGCCAGACTCATCTCGTAAAAAAGTTTTCACCATAGATAACTCTTTTTTTCTCGATGAGTCTGGCTTTTTGCAAATTTAGGCTACTTG
Source organism: Borostomias antarcticus (assembly GCF_949987555.1). Classification (NCBI taxonomy): domain Eukaryota; kingdom Metazoa; phylum Chordata; class Actinopteri; order Stomiiformes; family Stomiidae; genus Borostomias; species Borostomias antarcticus. The sequence continues at coordinate 1,079,103 of NC_140268.1, read as the reverse complement.
CTAAAAAAATGCAACCTTTCCCATTGAACCTGTAGGCTACCATAAGTGGACTTTGATCATGGCTTTACA
>NC_140268.1:1029034-1074034 GCF_949987555.1 Borostomias antarcticus | reverse complement strand
AAGCTTAAAACTCTTTATATGAGGATTTTCTGAAAGGTCACTGGAGTGAATGAAGATGAAATTCATTTCCGGAACCTCAATTTACGCTCTATTGACTGATAAGGAAGACTAAATGTCCAGAAGTCCCCAGGACTGGTTTCAGGTCAAGGTTAGTTACTCACTGTGTGAATGCCTCCATGGTGCTCTCGATCCTCTCCCCAGATCCTATGAACAGAGTGAATATTAACATGATCAGAGCGTTCTGGACTGGAATGTCCCATTTCGGAGTAAGTCTCAATAGCAAGATTAATATCAACTCACGTAAGTTCCAAGAAAATTATTAGCCATATGTGACGCATACACTGAGTTTCAGGATCTGCATATAAAAGGTGATGAGCAAAAAAAAAAAAAAAAAAAAAAAATAAATTAAAAAAATAAATAAATAAATAAAATTTAATAAATTTAAAAATTTAAATAATAAATAAATAATTTTAAAAATAAAAGGTGGGCTGGGGGCTGTATCAGAATACTTTTGAAGCTGTATTGAGTGTGTTACCATAATAAATACCTGTAAAGGCTGTGAAGTTTTGTACTATCAGAAATTACCAACACTCTCTGGGCGGCAGAATGGGCTGGCTGGAAGAAACGCTTAAAGGTACCCAACGAAACAATCCGTTCTTTGTTTATTTTCGAAATTCCTCGATTATATGGTTCCTTGTAGTCTAATAAACATGTTGAATCACTCGAATGTCTTTCCTACCTTGTAATTTCTTCGCAAAATGATATTTAGCTAATGTTTTGAAAACAACAAAGATGTGTGAAACGTCACTATTATGTGCTCCGCGTATTGACGCGATGACGTAGTACGCGATTTTCGGGGACCACCTTCTCAAATTTGCTCTAGAGCGCATCAAAAAACTACATTGGGTACCTTTAATGGGCTATAAAACGGTCGCATTCTGAAACAGATGTAACCCATATGTTTCCGCTTGCCGAGGGGTGGATTTGAACCTGGGTCTCCTACGTGACAAACACCGTTTTTAACGGCGATGAAAAGCTAGCTCCTCATGGGCGCGAGTGGATTTATACTGGGGGAGTGAGTTTATCCAACAACTCTACCTACTCAGCACTCACCAGGACTACAGGACCACAACCTCCTCCAGCCGAGCCAAAAGATGCTCACTATCTCACTGTCATCTACTATGCAAACCACACAAGCAACAGCTTACCAGGTGAGGAAACTAGGCAGGTATCTAATTTCCTCCATCCTTACCTCCTCGGTGGGAGATGTGTGTGCAGGTGAAGGCTGCGCGTTTCTTCTTGTGCAGGATCTGAGGGTTCTTCAACAGGTAGAGCGATGTGAGGGTGTACCCCCCCAGAGCGGGGAGAAGGAAGTACAAGGAGCTACTCATAATCCACAGAAGGTTCCCCAAGTGTGTGTTGTATGTGGTTTCACGATGCAGAAGTCAGCCAGAAAGTTTTCAGGGCGTCACCAGCAGAAACTCTGTAGACAACATAATGGGTATGACGACAAAAAACAGCCAGAGATGGGAGAACCTTTTGTTCGGCGAGTTTTGAAATTCTTTGAATATTTTCCTTCGCACCTACACTGGGTTTCGTACGCCTTCGGAAGTCAGAGCAGACGAACGTTGAAGGAAGGTCGTTCCAAACGTCTACCTGGTCTGAACGTTCGTTCGATATATTTCCCCACGCGGTCCTTTCCCTCTCAATCCTTCACTTTGCTCTCTCTATCACACAGTTAATTGCTCACCTGCTAGTCGAAACTCAACAAATCAACCGTGTCAAGCAAAAAAAAAAAAAAACACAAAAAAACTTGACAAACTGGTAGAGTACGACCGAAGACCTCCCATTGCTACAAGACGCTGCAACATGAAGATGAGTGAATTATCATTCTAACCTCATTGCACCTGCTCTCTTCATCTCTTCGTCATTGTCCTAGCGCCGAGGGCCACTCGGGTGGAATGCAGCACTAGTCAAACAGTAAGAGTTGACCTCTTTCTCACCTCTCGCTCGCTCTCTGGCCCTTACCCGCCCTGTGGCGTAGTGCATTCCTCTCAGACCTTCCTCCTTTTGTGATCATATAGCACAGGATATTGCGTGTGGGTGTGTGTGATAAAGTTAGCGACATGTTCCAAAGTCCCGTATAGAAAACAATTGTACGACAGTATCACTAGAGGGCAAGCCGTGATGCACATGAGGTTCACGAGCTGTCAGGCCTCTGTGTATTTGACCAAGGATGGGTGTGCAGAAGTGTGCAAACATACAGTATCACACACCTGCTCACACACACACACACACACACACACACACACACACACACACACACACACACACACACAGAGTGTATTTAGTATTATACAAAGTATCTATGTCCTGAAGTCCGGACTCTCTCATTCACTCACCCTCTCACGCATTCGCACACACAGGTATGTCAAGTCAGCAGAATGCTGTAGCATTGTATTTAGTTTCAATAGAACTGCTGAAATTAGCAAAGAGAATGCAGAGGGCAGAAACAACCTCCCATATCCATATACAGTATTTTTGGTCTTTTTTTCCATTTACTACCCCAAATTTAATACCCCAAACCTCCACATTTCACTCCAATCTTTTTATCCCTTACCTTTGTCCAGAAACAGAAGTTGAACCAATTGCAGCAAAATAGCTAACGTTACAGGAATCATCAGTGTAACTGCTTTAGCCACTGACCGCTACCATTAATGTTATGGAAGCTGCTGCTAGTTGTTGTGAGCTCATGAGCTAACTGGCTATCCCACTCTTATTGTGCTGGATTAGCATTGGAAGCATTGGAACTGATGTGTCCAGGCGACAAAACCTATCTTAATTTGTCATTTCAATTCACAGCTATTTCAGTGGCATGACTAGCTTCCGTTCGACCAGTTCTGAACAGAAACAAGCCAGCCACGCACATAAGCCAGACTTGACCTGTCCTGGTTTTTTGAAGAATGAGAGATATCAATGAGACTGTGACACCTGCTTTTTCCCCGTGTTTGTGAAGATATGTTTGGTTGAATAGTTATTCATCGTAGCCTAGTTCATATTCAGTTGATATATTGCATATTTGGTGTGAGTGCGTAGGCTCAGAGCTGAATGAGAGAGATATATCGATGACACTTTGACACCTGCTTTTTTACCCATGTTTGTGAAGGAGAATAAACTCCATTGAGTCGTCTACCTCAGTCATTGTATGAAAATCAACACAACGCAGAGTGAGCAGAAAGTGATCTGCTACACTTACAAAAATGTTTTAAAATACTTTTAAACGACTACTTAGGCACATTTGTTTTGTTGTGGCCTAAAGACAACTATCAAGTTTCACATTCAATCACCATATTACTCTTTTAATATGATCTGGATACAAGGAAATATATAGATTTGTTGGATTTAGGCATCCTGAATAGTCACCAAGCCCCATAATACCAATGGACTATATAGATAGAGGTAGACAAACATACTCCTGGAGCTCGATCGCCTTGTTGAGAGGGGTCAGGGAAGAATTTTTACAGCTCACTTATCTGGCCCCCGGGTGATACTGTTTTTTTGCTTCCCTCTGGAATATGTAGAGAGTGGGTCGTATGCCCACCTCCCTTGTTCTCTGTAAAGCGCATTGTGTTGCCTCTGGGTATGAAATGCGCTCTACAAATAAAGCTTTGATTTATTGATTGATTGATTGATTGATATATACAACCCTCAGATTTCCGCTCTGTGGACATGCAAAACGGGTTCAATATCTGAACATAAAAAAAAAAAAATCATTCTGGCTCCTAATTGGATTTCTTTGGACGTCCGAAAAAGACAAAAAAAAGACGTCTTTTAGACGTGTCTTTGCTCAGTGGGTAGGAAGCCAAAATACATAACCAGAATTTGCCCACCCAGATGATGATACCTGTTGGTGAATTTGAGTCTTGGCTCATGTTCCTGCATTGAGTAAACCTCTCCCAGTTTAAAGTTAGGACAACATCAAGAAACACCCGTTTGAACAGTATCAGGAATTTTATTCAATATATGTATATAATTGTTTCTTTGTTATTTGTTTAATTCATAATACCCATATAATATACATAGACTATAACCCTTAATAACTTGTATTTCTTTAACAACCTACTCATTTCATCTCTTAAAATTATAATTCCTCCTAAGATCTAAGGGGGAAAATAAAGGTTCCAGAAAGAGTGAAGACACTGCCAATTATAACCACACCCATAAGAGAAATAAAAACATACTAATATAAAAAAAAAAGATACAACTTTAACTCCCTTTCATGTAAAAAAAAAAAGAAAAAAAGACTCGCCAATAGCAATAATAAGAACAGCTATTTAAAAAGGACATTTTGAATTCATTTAATTTATGTACTGAGTGTGTGTGACCATGTTCTGTTGTGACAGATCGTTTAATCTGTGTGTGTGTGTGTGTGTGTGTGTGTGTGTATAGAGGATAGCAAAATGGTCCCGTTGGTTCATTCACATGGCTCCCTAGTGAGTCTGGCACGATGTGCGGTCGAGTCGATGGTGGGTGGGGGTTAAGCAGCGTTTAGTCAGAGACAATAACAGATAGAATATACGACCATGCAGATAGAAAAAACGGATGGGGGGGGGGGGGGTGCTTGCCATGCGTTATTGGTACACAGTGAGACATAGAAAGAGATCTCTGTTTTTATATATACACACACACACACACACACACACACACATGGTGGAATTCTCCCATAAAAACCATCGATGTGTGAGACCACTGAGAATCAGCCAAGCAAGCAGAGTGGAAGGAGCAGAGGGAGATCCCACAACCTAAGTCATGGAATTAAGTTTTTTTTTTTGTAAAAGTCACGCCCAAAAAATCAGAAAAACCCAGGGGGGGGGGGTACATTTCGTAGGAGTGGCAAAGTGCAGGTGTGCTGATTGAGACACATGGCCGACACATGGTAACGCCCCCTCCTGTCACATGGCTATCAAGTGTTGAGGCTCCTCCCCTTCCCTCTGAGTTAATTCTAGCTCCTCCCCTTCCCTCTGAGTTAATTCTAGCTCCTCCCCTTCCCTCTGAGTTAATTCTATGCATGATCAGGTGAATAACTGTAGGGGGAGTTCAAGGTAGGTGGGAGGAGTCTTAAAAATCTACAGGTTATGAGTACACTGACCCAGCGAGGGGCGCCATCGTGGTTTATGAAGACTCGGCCAACGTATGACGGATACCCAGGGGGTTGATGGGACCGAGGGGGGGGGGGAAAGCCCTTTCTTAAACATGGCAGCTATTCGAGGAAGTGGGAATAAGGAAGTTGACCACATGCACTGACCAGGTCCGGTGGACCGTTCAAAGGTATAACTGATCCTGTGTCGGTATAGGCAACGTCTACCACCGACAAGGGCTATGGCTTTAGAGGGGTTTAACATAATGTCCACTCATCAAAGGGTTCGCATTTAGAGGACAAGGCCAATGATTGTTTTCAGACTTGCGAGTGACAATGGACTCGATGAACCACAGGTCTGTTAAGTACGTCCATGACTGGGACGGGGAGGAGAGACCAACCTGGTGGGACGAGGGTGAGACGGGGAAAAGAGTCGCTCAAGAGTAGCGCAGCATCGCAGACGCGTGCACACGCACGAAAGAAAAGGAAATCAACCCCACTTTTACCAGGAAACACAGAAAGAACAGGAAATCAACCCCACTTTTACCAGGAAACACAGAAAGAACAGGAAATCAACCCCACTTTTACCAGGAAACAAGAAAAGCCAAACCTACAGTAAGTAAATCAGACATATAGACTATTTTTCATCTGTCCCGCCCCATAAAATGACCAAATATGTACAAATCCACTCGCCTCTTGAGGACAGAAAAGCATAGATCTGAGGAGGGGTGAACAGGGGGGGGGTGCTGGGATGTGTAGTTTCCCTATGGTGAGGATAGGTTGGTAAACTACTATGTTGACTATGACATGATAAAGGACATACAAAGAGGGCGCCCTTTTCCCATAATACAGACTTCAAGGATGGTCACCATGACAATAATGGCTGTCATTTCGACCCTCTACACAGGGACTGACTCGGATCCAACAGATTCACAAGATAGACGAGACCAGAGAGAGAAAAAGCGTTGCTATGGACCCCATTTGAGTGCTGAGTAAAGAGGCAGATATGAGCTGTTCTCAGACCAGGTGTCGGTGTGGGGATGATTATTCTATGAGAGCCGAAACACAACGGGACTGGGTGACGCCTAATTCAGCTTACATGCCGTACGCAAGGTGAGCAATCGCTGATAAGACATATATAATAGAGCACTGACAAGATGATGGGTGAACCACGCCTGTGCGCTACACATTCATCTTCATCTGATTTAAGCGACATTGTAGACGATTGTAGCAGGCCAGCCCTTGAATGTTGAGATTAAGAAAAAAAGGTATTAGTTACGTCGTACGGTACAAAAACAACATGAGCCTCAGCCGGTAGCCCCTCCCCCTCCCCCTCCCTCTCCGCCACTTTGGTACATTTCTGGAATGCATGCATTCACATGATCATACATATTTCTCAAAGAAAATAAAATAAAAAGACAAACGGAAGAAATATATAAACCTACCAACATGCCAGCAAAAACATTGCATGTTTGTCTCAAAAAAAAAATAATTCAAAGTGTTCAAAAATGATTAGCAAATATAAACCCTGAAACGTACAAATACAACTCCGAACTGATCATAAACATTCAAATAACTGTATACAAACAAAAACCGCAACGAGCACACTTTAAACAAAACGAAGATCCACTTATATATTTTGTATATACAGGTGCGCGCGCAAACACACGCGCGCACGCACGACTAGTTGCCCGTCTTCCTCCGCCTAGCTCCTCCCCCTTTCTCCGCCATCAAGAACCCAGAGAGAGACAGTTATGGTGTTCCTCAATACAGTAGTTCATATATATATATATATACTGTGACTAGTGAGAAAGATGAGTTGAAGAGACAAGAGAAGAGAGACATACAGGGAAGGGAGGGAGGTGAAGAGTTGGTCAATGGAGGGACAGTGGGGTGGACTGGATTCGAAACAGTACGCACTCCCAGCAGAAAGGACAGAGATGGAGGGGTTGTCCCGAAGACGGTTAAATTACTGCAGTAGCATTTTAAGTGCGAGACCCCCCTAACCAGAAGAAGAAAATGGTCAACGTAGGTTTCTAGCGAAAGAAAATCAAATAAAGCAGTTAGATGTACATGTTTCTGGTTCTTTTTTTGTATGCTGTATATAGGATTTTTTTTTCATTATCTTGATGTTTCGTCGTCTTGTTCCGAGCCTCTGCGTGGCTCTGTCCGTTCTTCCTCAGAGCTAAAACACAAAGGGAAAAACATGGTGACGTTTTCAACAGACCTATAGTCATGTATTTGTTGTATTTGTGTGTGCACTTTTTTTTTTTCAATTGGCGCTTCTCCATTGACTAGCGTGGAACGGTACGGGACGGCAAGCAGCACAACAGACCTGTGAATTGAGTCAGGAGGGTGGGAGTAGAGTTCCAAAAGGGTGGAACATTTCAGGTTCATTTCAGACCTCCGCCCCCGCCCCCCCCGCACTTTCAAATCCACACCCACCAAAACGGAATGAGCAGCTAACAGTAGCCGAATTAAGAAACTTGCTGCTTGACCTTTCAACTTTATCTGACAACGGGTGAGTGAAAATGATTCACTCACCAACATAACAATATTCTAATGCGCATGACACGCTCCCCCCCCCCCCCCCTCAATAATAAGTAATTTCAGATAGAAAAAATGTCTGTTTCCAAAGCATTATTTGTACCTTTACCGAATAACATTCGTATTCAGGCACAATCTTAGTAATGGAGAAGTGCCAAATGTGTGTATGTGGTTAAATGGTCGGCTTGGATGCTAGAGTAAATGGTAAATGGTAAATGGACTGCACTTATATAGCGCTTTTCCACCTTAGTGGCACTCAAAGCGCTTTACAATGGCCTCTCATTCACCCATTCACACACACATTCACACACCAATGGCGCTAGCTGCCATGCAAGGTGCTAACCTGCTCATTGGGAGCAATTTGGGGTTAGGTGTCTTGCTCAAGGACACTTCGACATGTGGACAGTCGGAGCTGGGATTCGAACCACTGACCCTTCGATCACTGAACGACCCGCTCTACCAACTGAGCTACAGCCGCTCCCCAGTGGTCAACAGGGGTGTGTGTGTGTGTGTGAGTGTGTGTGTGTGTGTGTGTGTGTGTGTACCTTTCAGCCTCAAGATCCTTGGTAGGTAGCCTGGAAGCGCGCCGTCTCCTCATAGATCAGCTCCTTCAGCTTCTCCTTAGGAAGGTCATCCAGCTCCATTGTGAACGTGAACGGCTCCTCTGCTACCGGCTACACACACACACACACACGCACAACACACACACACAACACACACACACACAGTATTATAGAAAATTCACCCACCGCACACAACCTTCCTCCTACAAACCTACATGAATACATGTAGGTTTGTTGTGTGTGTGTGTGTGTGTGTGTGTGTGTGTCAGCTCCCTATCAAAGCTGACGCCTGCAGTGCGCCATAGGAGCGTCAAATGAGGCGAGTCAAATGAACAACACACACACACACACACACACACACACTCACACCCTCTCACACACACCCTCTCTCACACACCCTCTCTCACACACACCCTCTCTCACACACACCCTCTCTCACACACACCCTCTCTCACACACACCCTCTCTCACACACACCCTCTCTCACACACACCCTCTCTCACACACACCCTCTCTCACACACACCCTCTCTCTCACACACCCTCTCTCACACACCCTCTCTCACACACCCTCTCTCACACACCCTCTCTCACACACCCTCTCTCACACACCCTCTCTCACACACCCTCTCTCACACACCCTCTCTCACACACCCTCTCTCACACACACACACTTCCGTGCCCCCTGGGCTGTGGTATCACACCTCGTCAGTGGGGTCGTAGTACTGCTCCAGGTAAGGGTGGGCCAACGCCTCCTCCACGCTGATGCGCTTGATGGGGTTAAAAGTCAGCATGCGGCCCAGCAGGTCCAGAGCTGTGGGGAAAACAACGTGAACAGGCTTATTACTCTGAAGAGCTCCCAGACACTCAGACTTGAGCGGCCCCTGCTGGCGAGGCGAGGAAGTGCACGCTGTCATACTCATCTTACTTGCGCTTGTGTTTACAACGGCCCATCCTTTTGTAATTCCTGCTTGAAGTGTGTGTGTGTGTTATTGTATTTTATTGTATTATATTATATTGCACTGTACTTTAGATTGCTATTCTTGCACTTTGCCTTCAGCACTAGATTCTGCTCTTAGTCACTTGTTTTAGAGAGAAGATGCACTTGTGAGTTCTGGCAAGTAGCAGTACATTGGCTCTTCCTACGTTAAATGCAATTATTGTTAGTCGCTTTGGATAAAAGCGTCTGCTAAATGAATGTAATGTAATGTGTAAACATGTTATATAACCGTGCTGTGAGCCTTGGAATACCACTTGGAAGTGTGGTGTGTGTGTGTGTGTGGTGTGTGTGTGTGTGTGTGAGAGTGTGTGTGTGTGGTGTGTGTGTCGTGTGTGGTGTGTGTGTGTGTGTGTGTGGTGTGTGTGTGTGGTGTGTGTGTGTGTGTGTAAACATGTTATATAACTGTGCTGTGAGCCTTGGAATACCACTTGGAAGTGTGGTGTGTGTGTGTGTGCGTGTGTGTGTGTGTGTGTGTGTGGTGTGTGTGTGTGTGTGTGCGGTGTGTGTGTGTGTGTGTGTGTGGTGTGTGTGTGTGTGTGGTGCGGTGCGTGTGTGTGTGTGTGGTGTGGTGTGTGTGTGTGTGTGTGTGAGAGTGTGTGTGTGGTGTGTATGTGTGTGTGTGTGTGGGGGGGGGGGAAACCGTACCCTTGCTGTCGGCCTTGGGGAACAGCTTGTCCCAGGGGATCTTGGGCTTCTCAGGGAGGGACTGCAGGTAGTTCCTCGCCTTCATGTTGATGATGCAGTTCAGGTCCTCCTGGGTGGGAGAGCCCAAGATGCCTGTGGGGGGGGGACAGACATGACACTTTTCCAAATATACCTTTTCAGACTTTTCACTCGTTCATTGACACGGGAGGGGGTGTGACGACAACAGTGCTTTGTACTGTAGAGTGTGGTCTATTCTGTTTGGGGGAATAGAAAAAAAGATATGTGAAAAATCAGAAGCTGTATTTTGAATGGAATATCCCTTCAATGTTCAGTAAACCATTTCTAAATATGACCAAAACGGTGGTGGAGCAATTATCAGACTTTCTCAACAGTGCTAGTTCTGTCAACGTTTTGATCTGACAGAACAAAACTGACAGTTGCTTGGAATTGGACAAGTAGAATCTCTTGACTCAATCATCCGGCTTCAGCCGACCTGCGACGGCGTAATTCCCGCCGCTGTAATTCCCGTCTGCAACATTCTAAAACGGTTCCGTCGCGTTGCGAATCTTGTATGCGAACTGGGCTTTAGTGTGCTTACCTATGACAAAATTGTCATTTTAATTGAACTGGACTCATAACTTGGAGGTATGGCTAAGTTAATTTCTTCTAAATCAACTCAGTGCGGGATGTGTTGGGGAATAGGGACTGGGGTTGTTCTCTTACCCAGTATGTGGTTGAGCTGGTCCAGGTAGTGCTTCCCGGGGAAGATGGGTCTGTTGGACAGCATCTCAGCCAGGATGCAGCCCACTGACCAGATATCAATAGACTTGGAGTAGCCCTGAGATGAACGACAATGGGTTAATCGTTGGGTGCGCCTGCACACACACACACGCAGGCACGCACACACACACACACACACCTGCATGGGCGTAGCCCTGACAGATACAGACATGGCACACGCAAGGATGTAAAACTTTCTAAAGCCGAATGGTGCTTTGGGCAGAGATTTTGTACGAGGATACGTTTCACATCGTCGCTTTACAAGCGGGATCGTGGCACAGGCTCGGTGTTTGAGCTGTTGCCATGCCAACTGCGAGGTTAACGCAGTTCGAGGGCAAATTACATTTTTCAGTCTGTCTTTATAATTTAGTACAGACAATATGTTGTCACACACACACACACACGCACACACACGCACACACACGCACACACGCACGCACACACGCACGCACACACGCACGCACACACGCACACACACACACAATCAATGAAAGACCCGTGTAGCAATTCCTCTACAAAATCAGCCCACACAAATCAACCGACCCACACAGAAATCTCTCACACACACACACACACACACACACGCACACACGCACACACCTACCTTGGAGTTGAGCATGATCTCAGGAGCCCTGTACCAGCGAGTGGCCACGTACTCCGTCAGAAAGCCGGTGTGGTCGTGCTCAGGGTCGGCTATCCGCGCTAGCCCGAAGTCACAGATCTGACCGGGCGCAAAACATTCAGCCGTCAAAATAGCTCGGTGCACACCAGCCAGGTTAAAGACTTATACAACATCAATGAACGAGTGAGCCACAAGACAAAAGCAGTAAGGGTAGAAGTATTTTTGGAAGATGGCGGTTGACCTCTTCCCCCCTCATCCGCACCACCTTGAAGGTCTTGGTAGGGACAGAGGACATGTTAATCAGAAGTACGAGTCGTCCTCGTGGACCCCAAGCCTTTGCACATGTGTGCGCTATCCCCGACCAAGCACATATGACTCAGCTCATCCAGGTTGATATTAGCTGCCTGTATTCGTCGGGGGTAAAACAAGGAAACAGCTGGGTTTATCTCTCGGTAAACAGAAACGCATTCCTCGCTACTAGACCCGAGTGTGGCGGCGAGCCAACGCCGATCCGACGCTAAACGTGTGGGAGTGTACAAGTACGCACTCGTGAGAGGGGCGAGTCCGAAAGTTGTTGAATCCTTCTAGTCTCGTATCAAACTGCCTGCAGTAGCTTTGGGGCGGGGCTAGTCGGCACTATAAATGACAGGGCTTAAAGCCAATGGAAAGGACTGGAATAAACAAGTAGTTAAAAGCTAAATAACATGCCTCGATATGGCACTCCTTCCTGGGTCATCCTGTGTGATTACTGTTTTTTTGCTTCCCTCTGGAATATGTAGAGAGTGGGTCGTATGCCCACCTCCCTTGTTCTCTGTAAAGCGCATTGTGTTGCCTCTGGGTATGAAATGCGCTATACAAATAAAGCTTTGATTGATTGATTGATCCATTTAATCATCTCCCTCTTCTGTTACTAATGTCTGAATAGAAGCCGAGCCAATGACAGCAGCTCTCTCTCTCGTCTCCGATAGGGCGGCTGTGGCTCAGGAGGTAGAGCGGGTCGTCCAATGATCGTAGGGTCGGCGGTTCTAATCCCGCCTCCTCGCGTCGACGTGTCCTTAAGCAAGAACATTTACCCCCAAATTCCTCCCAATGAGCACGCACCTTGCACGCCAGCTGCCGCCACTGGTGTGTGAACGGGTGAACGAAAGGGCCATTATCCAGCACTTTTATCCAAAGTGCTTTACAAGTGTAGTCCATTTACCATTTTAAAAAACCTCAGAGAGAGAAAGCAGTCGAGAGCATCGGCCACTAAAAAGTACACAAAAAAAAAAGTGTGTGTGAGTGTCGTGCGCTAGCGGCGCGCGGCGGCGGCTGACCTTGAGGTCACAGGTGGTGTTGATGAGCAGGTTGGAGGGCTTCAGGTCCCGGTGGAGCACGTTGGCCGAGTGGATGTACTTCAGGCCTCGCAGGATCTGGTACAGGAAGTAGCAGATGTGGTCGTTGCTCAGCTTCTGCGTCTTCAGGAGCTTGTACAGGTCCGTCTCCATCAGAGTCTGCACGATGTAGCTTGGGACGCCGGTCAAGGAGATGAAATACAATGAAATGGACGCAGAGCACATCCGCCACGCCGGTGCAGGACAAAATGACGTCTGGTAAAGTAAGGTTGAGGTACACACAAAGCTATTCCAAAGGACTATTTATTAGGTAAAAGGTGACAACGTTGGGAGACCTGACGAAGACCCACACGGGTCGAAACGTCGTCACCTTTTACCTCATAAATAGTCCTGTGGAGCAGCTGTGTGCAGACCTCAACCTTACTTTACCAGATGCCAGTCAAGGCGAACGAGAGCGAGAGGAAATCCACTCCACTAAGGTGCAATCTAGTCATGTCAGATCAATGATTTCAGGAAATGAGGAAGGATGCATTTTTGCATTTTCAAACAAGCCTTCACTCATCCATCTGACGGAGTTGGATCGGTTCCTTTGAACAATGATGTAGTCTTCCGCTAGCCCGAGTGGAATTTTTCCACCAATCAAAACATTCAGATGGGCTCAAGTGTCTGGGAGGGAAGGTTCGGTTTTATTCTGGGCGGGGCCACTAGACTGCATTCAGCCAGGTGTGTCATAAGCACTGTATTTCATAAAGAGCACTGTAGTTTATAAAGAGCGATCTCCATATGATATCACCTGTTCTTCAACAAGAAACTACCCAAGGTCTGTTACTGTATGTATATGATGAGTCATGTTCTCTGCACGACCTCTAACCTTCCACTGAGCTCGCTGTGTAAGTACTGGCATGAGATCAGATGAGGAGACACACACACACACACACACACACACACACACACACACAAACAACACACACACCACACACACCACACACACCACACACACCACACACACCACACACACACACACACACACACACACACACACACACCTGTGTACCAACCCCTCTACAAAATCAGCCCACACAAATCAACCGACCCACACAGAAATCTCTCTCACACAAACACACATTCACGCGGATGCACACACACACACGCACACGCGCGCACGCACGCACACACACATCCGCCAGGGTCCCGCTCAGAGAAAAGGATACACATCCCTCATGCACTCGAGGCGACGGGCCCGTAAGATGTCGTTGATGCCGATGATGTTCTCATGGTGGAACCGCAGGAGGATCTTGATCTCCCTCAGGGTGCGCTGGCAGTACGTCTGGTGCTCGAACGGGCTGATCTTCTTGATGGCCACGCGCTGGCCCGTCACGTTATCGAGAGCCGAGCTGGGGTGCGGTGAAGACAGGGGGGCTCGGGTTACATACGCACTGCACATCTATGTACATTCTTCACAGACATGCAGCAAAGTGACAAGACCAGCATGGACCATTTCTAGAACGTGGCTCATCTTCATCTCGTATATTTTTAAGGCTCGGCAAATTTGACATGATTGTTGGAAATGAGAGGTCAAGCAAATAGACGTTCGATAAATCTAAGAGCGATCAAATTAATTATTAGTTTTACCATAAGAAGGAATAGAGGGGGTAGTTCAGAGTGAGAGGTGTGTTGATAAGAACTACCAGTGCCAATTGAATGGTGTCCAAGACTGTGTACAAATGTACAGTAGCAATCTGCCCTACTTGGATTTATTCTAACAAAATAGATATCTGATTTATCTTCTGTTGACGCAGGTACGCTATGCAAATGTTTAAATTATGTATTACACAACCAGGATACATTCAGATTAACATGACCACAGACAACACGTACGAGCCGGTGTCCTTATCGTGGTTTAGATGGTGCATTCTTGATAAAGCGCATAAACCCACAAGATATCTGAAATGTAGACTCGTATGAACGAACCCTCATGACCGATCTGAAATGCAACCCGCTTAAGTGTCTACGTTTGGTGAAAATATTAAGGCCTCAAAAAAGATTGGCCGTGTCCGAAATGCATACTACCTGCTACTTGCTATATAGTAGGCACTATATAGTAGGCATACTACATACTATATACTACCTACTATATAGTAGGCGAAATACAGTATGCACAGTTTTGATGTAGCATGCTGCATCTCGCCTACTAGATAGCAAGTAGTATGCATTTCGGACACTTAACTCAAGTATTCTCATAGTTTTCTTCTTAGCACTAAGTAGTGGTTTTCGGTTTAACTTCCCTGTTTATAGCAAAACTATGATTGAATGTTATACTTGTTGTTTGGATAGTAAACTACTAAATATCAATAATGTAGATAGCTAACCAGGTATTAGACCAATCCCATTTTTTAAGTTTCATTTAGCATAACTAAGCTTGCTCAATCACTCATTTTCATTTCCTGTATCGTTAGCTCCACACAGCCACGCCTTTTACGTTCAGTGCTAAAGCTCATCCGTAGTGGGTTGTAGTTAATTCAGTGCTAATGCTAGCTATGCTAACTACCAGCCAGATGCTATTAGCATTAATGCTAACCGATTTACACTGAGATTATGGATAAAAAAGCCTCTGACATGACAATCTGTTGCTAACAGGGAGGTTTAGGAAGGGCTAAGTTAGCATGCTAATGCTAGTTAGCATGCTAACGCTAGTTAGCATGCTAACGCTAGCTACCTGCTAACGCTAGCTACGTGCTAACGCTAGCTACCTGCTAACGCTAGCTACCTGATACGCACACCAAGTAAATATATAATAATAAATTACATCTCAGTTAGTATAGCTAGGAGGATAATGTCATGAGTTGTTTGTCACTGTAGATGCCCAACTGAGGCTGAGCCGAGGGAGGATTTAACTAGCTAGCATGCTAACGTTTGCTACAAGCTAGCATGCTAAACACTCATCTCGGCTTAGCACTCGCTAGCACTAGCTAGCAAGCTAAGGTGCGCTTGTTTCGTTGTTGTCTTCAGACACATCCACCGCGTCTAATCTCTCTCTCTTACCAAACCATCCCGTAGGCCCCCTCCCCGATGTAGGAGAGGTTGGTGTAGCGGGGGCCGACGTCAAAGATCTGCCCTTTCACGGACTCCGACCCGGTCTTAGACCCCGCGGCTCCGGTGGCTCCTTCTGTGCCGGCGGCCCCGGCGGCACCACCACTCGAGCCCGTGGCTCCACCCGCCGCCGCGGCGCTGCTCGAATCCGCCATGATTCAGTCTGGAAATGCACTATTCTCGGTTGATATTATAAGGTGAAGACCTAGTGCAGCTCTCTGGGTGTTTTTAGTATTTCGAGAAGGTTGTGGAAGTTTCCTAGGATGGACCGATTCGCAGATGGATGCAGACGAGTCGACCGGGGCCCTCTTCTCTACCGTGGAAATGGTTTCCGTGCGAGCGCGCGGGTCTGTCTCCACCAGGGGCGGAGATGCGCGTGCCACACGTCGGTACCGTGAATGCGCGTGCCAAACTCCGGTACCGTGAACTGTGCGTGCCCGTTAAGTGCATGTGTGTGTGAAGATGCATTCATATGCGTTTTGTGTGTATATGTGTATCTAAATGCATGTTCTGGAGGCAGACGGTGAAATAGTTTTTGCTATTTAGGCAGGTGAAATCACAAAATAGAATGTGAAGTCATATATTAAAGGATATCAATAATATCGTATCGATATTACAATAGAATGTTAACTGTATGTTTTTTTTGTGCATAATCCACGTGTGATGTGCTGCTGTCATTTAAAAAGTCTAACAAACAAGCAATATTGCAACTTTTTGAATGGCCTCCAGATCACTCAATGTATTATCTCCACATCTGGTTCCTTATTTAGGGGGGGAGCGTGTCTGTGTTCCCACGGCCCAATGGTCCCACAGCTCAATGGTCCCACAGCTCAATGGTCCCACAGCTCTAATGGTCCCACAGCTCAATGGTCCCACAGCCCAATGGTCCCACAGCTCAATGGTCCCACAGCTCTAATGGTCCCACAGCTCAATGGTCCCACAGCTCTAATGGTCCCACAGCTCAATGGTCCCACAGCTCAATGGTCCCACAGCCCAATGGCTCAATGGCCCAATATTCTTCTTCTTCGTAGGTCTGACTTCCCATGCATGAAAAATCACCAAACTTTGCACATAGCACTGGACGACTTATGCCAGAAGACGCTACAGCAACCGTCTGAAGTTTAAAACGTAAAAGAATCATAACAAATCAGGTGTATATGCTATCACTTTGCAACCACCACCAACATGTAGGCCCAAGTGAGCAGAAACTTCCATATGCTTTGAGCTGGCAGGAATTATGAAGTCCATCACTCAGGTTTTACAGTTTGAAAAAAACAATCAAAACCTACTCCTCCCACATTTTTTGGGTCAATTGACACCTCAATTGCTACGCTACATCTTCAGACGGTCCTAAAACATGTTTATTTGGTGAGACCACAGCGCACCAATATGTTTTACAGTATTGTAACATTACTGTATGCAGCAGCAGCGGCAGTTCAATTAATATGGCAATTTGGGATTGGACATGATGCTAGTTTGTCCAATATTATGGGATCACAATTGTCACAGAAGGATAGACCCCATTTTGATTTTCACTCCATTCCAGTAGATGGCGGTAATGCACACGAAAAGTTGTTAAACCATTAAACAACAGAAGAAGAAACCAAGACTAATGATAAAAGGAACGGACAGATAACCTAAAACATGCCCTTTTAGAAGTGTTATTTCCATTATTGGATTAGACACAAATAACAGAATAACGCTAGATTTACAGTTTATTCGTTTTGAAATTACAGTGAAATAAATTATATATATATATCACGTGCGTTGTGACAAGTAGGCTACGTCACTGAAATGACTTCCTGATTACTTGGGCAGGGTGCCTATGTTTATATTATTATATAATAATATTATTATACCTCCATGGTGCCTACACCGTGCAGACATAATCCAACTGTGTTGATCAGGAATGATACGAGTTGGACGAAATTGGGTTGGGTCTATTCGTTCGGCGTTTATTCTTATAGGACTTCCATTCACTGTTTGCTCTCCAGGGATCAGGTGGGTCTATTCACTTTTAAACTCTTAATTATAGGCTAATAGTAATCCGACAATAGGCTGATTATATATACTGTATATTTAATATATATATGTAATATGATTATCATAATGATGAAGCCATAGGCTACATAATGCTTCTCTCACACTCTGTTCTCTCTCTCTCTCTCTCTCTCTCTCTCTCTCTCTCTCTCTCTCTCTCTCTCTCTCTCTCTCTCTCTCTTTCTTACTGTATGTCCAGGTCTCCTGTATGCTCCCCTGTCCAATTCAGTACCAGTAGAACTTTCTCAATCAGCACCTATAGTCTCTGTGTGTCCGGCACCACCACCTCCATCATGCATTCAGTAGCACTTCATATCAAGTCCAGATGCCCACAGTACCCAGGCTCAGAGATCCAGCGCTGCCCCATACCGGATGTCGAGGTGGATTGGAAGAGAGATTGGTCCCAGTACGCCCCAGTGAGCTACACTGCCCCTTCTGTAGCCAAACAGCCTCCATGGGCAGATCCTGAGATTGGGTGAGAGGCAGAAAGGGGGCAAATCCTAAAATCTGTGTCCTGGTAGGATTTTTCGAAATGATAGTCCTCTGACTGTGGACATGGGGGCGTTGTTGAAAATCTCCTCTCTCTGGGATGTTTTGGTGTTGAAGGAATCGTTGAGGGAGATGACGAATGACAATAGAGACATATGTGAGCATTGAGCGTCCATTAATCTTGGGTAAATGATGCTTGAATACCCAAAGTGTTACTCTAATGCTGGCTGAATTGAATAATGCATCTGCTGACATCTGTAGATACTGTATGAAGGTTGTCATTCACTTATTCAATATTTTGTTCTTCCAGGTCATTCTCCCCACAGTTTAATACTCTGGATGGGTCTGTTGATAGGAGAAGTCATGAGGGAGACTTCAAAGTTGAGAACGGGAAGCCACTGTGAGCATTAATCCATTATCTAATATACGGTACAGTATGTGTACCTACCTATCATTTTCAGAACGAATTTGGTCTGGAGTGACTCATTTAAATGATCAACTTTATGAAATGAAAGGATGTTTGCTCTTTCCCACGCCTAGAAATCCGCGTGGCCGCACTGGTTTGACAGGAAGAGGTTTGCTGGGACGATGGGGACCCAATCATGCTGCAGATCCCATCGTCACTAAGTATAAATGTCCTTTATCTCCTAATTTCAATCCCCCTTTACACTTTTTTTTTTGCTTGTAAATGAATGTTGTTCTCTCTCTTTACAAGAAATAGTATGTTTTCTGTAACATCTTGAGTTTTATACATATTATGAATAGTGCATTATTAGGTAGTTCATCAAAACCCTCGATGATTCATATTGATTAGGCTGTGATCAGAAATATGCATCAGAAATTCAGAAATGTAGGCAACCTCAAATGCAGTCATATGGCCCATTGGGGGCAGCTGTAGCTCAGTTGGTAAAGCGGGTCGTTCAGTGATCGAAGGGTCAGCGGTTCGAATCCCAGCTCCGACTGTCTACATGTCGAAGTGTCCTTGAGCAAGACACCTAACCCCAAATTGCTCCCAATGAGCAGGTTAGCACCTTGCATGACAGCTGCCGCCATTGGTGTGTGAGTGTGTGTGTGAATGGATGAATGAGAGGCCGTTGTAAAGCGCTTTGAGTGCCGCTAAGGTGGAAAAGCGCTATATAAGTGCAGTCCATTTACCATTTACCATTGGTCCAGCGGACTGACCTGATGGTGTCCTGTGTTGGTGTCCTGTCCTGTAGATGGAAGACGAATCTGGCTGGACAGCAGGTGTCTCATCCCGTGTCCAAACTGCCCGTACTGCAGTTCGTGTCCATCAAGCGGAAAGACTGTGGAGAGTGGGCCATTCCTGGGGTCAGTGCTACCCTCCGTCGTGTGTGTGTGTGTGTGTGTGTGTGTGTGTGTGTGTGTGTGTGTGTGTGTGTGTGTGTGTGTGTATCTAACAGTGTCACTGCGTTTTGTGTGTATATGCGTATCTAACGGTGTGTGTGAAACTTTATTAGTATAGCACTTTTCACAGCACAGAGTCACAAAGTGCTTCACAGGTAAAATAGATCAAGATGACACAAAATACACAGCCAACATGGAATAAAATACAAATGATACAACGGTTAGTTCTGGTTCTTGATTCCGATTGCCTGGAAGCCGTGTTAAAATACTTTGTAATAATAGCACAGGTGGGCAGTACACAGAGAAGTGCATTTAAAGGTACCCAATGTAGTTTTTTGACCACTAGTATGCGCTCTAGAGCAAATTTGAGAAGGTGGTCCCCGAAAATCGCGTACTATGTCATTGCGTCAATACGCGGAGCACATAATAGTGATGTTTCACACATCTTTGTTGTTTTCAAAACATTAGCTAAATATCATTTTGCGAAGAAATTACAAGGTAGGAAAGACATTCAAGTGATTCAACATGTTTATTAGACGACAAGGAACCATATAATCAAGGAATTTCGAAAATAAACAAAGAACGGATTGTTTTGATTCACGTTTCGTTGGGTACCTTTAACCGATTAAACTTGGTTCCGTTTAGGGAATGGTGGACCCTGGGGAACTGGTGTCTCTTACTCTCCAGCGGGAGTTCTCAGAAGAGGCCCTCAACTCCCTGGATGCCTCGCCGGAGGAGAGAGAGAGGATCCACCAACGCATCGGCCAGCTCTTCAACTCGCCCAGCCTCCAGGTGTGCAGGAGAGAGACTCGCCCGGTGTTATTTCATACCATAATGTACCTAGCATGTACACATTAACCACTCTCTCTTTAACTTTCTCGCTGTTTATCATTCTTTACAATCCAGCTATCTGTTTTACTAGATCTTTACTTAGAAATGACATGGGGAGCAGCGCCCTGGTAGCTCACCGGGTAAGGCGCGACCCATATGAAGGCTAGTCCTTCACGTGGCGGACCCGGGTTCGATTCCCGGCTCGGGTCCTGTGCTGCATGTCCTCCCCTCTCTCTCTCTCCCACATTTCCTGTCTCTCTCAACTGTCCTATAACATTAAAGCTGAAAAGCCATAAAAAAATCTTAATTATTATTTTTTTTTTTTAAATGACGGGGAAAAATTACACATTATACATGATATGAAACCTTTTGTTCCAGTCTTTGAAGTTTGTATCAAAAAATAAGCGCCTATTGTTGCTTTATTCTCACGAACACAAAAGTAACAACTAAAGTTAGGCTGTAAAACAAACAGCTGCTGCTCTTTCCTCAGGTCTACAAGGGCTACGTCGACGACCCCAGAAATACTGACAACGCTTGGATGGAGACTGTTGCCGTCAACTTTCATGATGAAACAGGTAGATATGTAAATCATATTTTCTTACATTCTACTTTAATGCAGATTGTAATCCACCCACAGTCAACACAGCAATCACATTCAACAGTATGACATCTACAGTTCAGTACATAGTAAAGCTTCCAGCCCTGGCGTGGGTGTACTGTGTGTGATGTGTATTAACCTCATGTCAAGCATATAACTCCATACTTATTAAATAACATTATTCATAAGCATTTGAGTGCAGCGTCTTCTACCTACTCAGGAAATCCACCCAGAGTACATCAGGGGACACACAATTCCATCCACTGTTGTCATTTTCATGACATGGACTTTAGATGTCGGTTGTAAAACCCTTTGAACATATGTGACATATGAACTATGTGACAGTGTCAACACATTTTGCCGTAATGCAAAGACTATCGAGTAAAAAAAATTCCATTCCGTTCCACATTTGAATAAACACATTGCAGTGCTTGTAAAATTAATACATTTCCCTCTCGTTACCTAGGTAACAGTGTGAGCGAGCTCCCATTGCAAGCAGGTGATGACGCAGGGCAAGTTCAATGGATCGACATCGACTCAAACCTTTCCCTCTATGCAAGCCACTCCCATTTCCTTGAGGTGGTTGCCAAGGAGAGACACGCCCACTGGTAACCAGGGAAACGCTGAGCAATATACATCCGAGGCTCAGTTAAAGGACTATGCTCGTTTTTGACAACCTGGACCTTATTTACGACATATTATAAGAAGTTTGACTCACCCAGATCACTTTTGTGTTGTTCGGAGGCCTGTAGAAGAAATTTAAAATCCAGCGCGAGCCAGTATATCCATGTAATGGCGGCGCACGGGGCAAAGGGAATGCAGCTTCTAAAAATCCATTTTCGGCCGCTAAACGGTTGTTTTCATCAATCACATTGCATGAATCGACAGTTGATATTCCTCTACGCGAGCCATTCTTTCGGTTTTCAAATACGTGGTCTGTAGCCACTGTAATATGATCTTTACACTGGCTATGCTCCCTCACATTCTCTGCGCTACGATCGGATTGTTGCTGACGAATGACGACGACAATATTCTCGGCACCAACTACGATCGTAGCGCAGAGAATGTGAGCCGGAGAATAGCAGGCTGCGCGCTGGCCTGTGCGCATGCGTGCTGGAGCAAGTGGGGGAGAGGCTTGTAAAGATCATATTACAGTGGCTACAGACCACGTATTTGAAAACCGAAAGAATGGCTCGCGTAGAGGAATATCAACTGTCGATTCATGCAATGTGATTGATGAAAACAACCGTTTAGCGGCCGAAAATGGATTTTGAGAAGCTGCATTCCCTATGCCCCGTGCGCCGCCATTACATGGATATACTGGCTCGCGCTGGATTTTAAATTTCTTCTACAGGCCTCCGAACAACACAAAAGTGATCTCGGTGAGTCAAACTTCTTATAATATGTCGTAAATAAGGTCCAGGTTGTCAAAAACGAGCATAGTCCTTTAATGGCAGTTATATATATACATATATATATATATATAACTATACAAATAAAGCTTTGATTGATTGATTGATTGATTGATTGATTGATTGATTGATTGATTGATTGATTGATTGATTGATTGATTGATTGATTTGACAATGCAAAATCTTTATGCACCTCCGCCATTGGAATGTGAGAGTAGAGTGTGACCTCATCAAGGAATATATTCTATTAATTTATATGACACTTATGTACTTGCCAGCCATGTAATGTTGTATGTGCATATCCATTGTACAGTGTATGAGAAGATCGCAGCCGTACTGTAGGCTGAAGTGTAAAGAATGCTTGCTTCTATGCTTTTTTTCATCACCTGCACTGAGCTTCTTTGGCTTATCTACTTATCCACTTGGATTTATACAGGATTGTAGTACGCGTTCTTACTTGTTGCACTAGTATTATACTTTTAAATCTTCACGGAGAAGTGCATGCTTCAGGCAAGTATGGAGGATTGGAAGAAGGGTATGAAATAGCAGTAACAGAGTAACCGAGTAGGTTGTTTATATTAAGATTCAATCCTCATCTGAAATTGTCAGGTGTTAAACATGTACTATGAGGTAATACATTCATAATGTTGTTTTCAAATGTGCTGGAATTTTAGGGACAATTTGATATTCAGATACATAATGCACAAATGACAGAAGTAGTGGCTCCATAATTCATGTGTTTAGAATCAATTTCCATACCTAGACACCAATTAAGAAATGAAATAAACTTTTATAGTGTGATTTTTTTTTATTTTAAAAAATTTTATTTTATTTTTATAATTATACAGATTTACTTTCCTGCGGCTGGCTTGACAATGCTCAATGTAGCCTATGTCATTTTCTCCAGTCACTGTCCAAATATCTTTAGTCAGGACTGCACCGGTGGGACCAAGAGTGTCCAGCAGGGGGCAGTCAAGGAGGCTGTAGCTGGGACTTGTGGACTGAACACAGTGGGTTCACCTGCTGTTGATTATCTGCACCTGTATTTGCAGTGTCTGTTGGTCATTCAATCCTCACATGCATTCCGGCTCAGTTACCTTCGTTCTTTGTCTCCCACTTGGGTTATTTTCTCTATTAAAAACATTATTTTCAATCTCTCCACTCGTCCTGTGTTTACACGCTGTCCTTCAGCATTGTGACACAAATCAATAATTCAGGGATAATTGGGCATCCAATCAATTAGATCTCTAATCGAGCATATCAAGTATCAGTCTAATGATTATGTATATTCCTTCCCTTTATGAAGGCTGATTGGCATTACAATCACCTTTAATCTTTAATCACAACCAATTAATCGTCTTTCAAGGAATCTTAAACATTAAGGTGTTTTTGGTTGTAGGCCTAATCAGAAATCTGTCAATGGAACAAGTGAAACTTTGCTTAATGTTTGGAAGAAGATGCATTTATTTAAAAACAAGTTGGCCTATATCTCACTGAAATGTTGCTTGTTGGTTGAGTGTCTACATTACGTGTAAAAATGTGTTTTGTGGTGAGTGGCCATTCATGGACTAAACCTATGAAAATAAATAATACTGTCTTAGGATCGCTTCACTTGGCATCGAGTGCCACTTGAAAATAACGCCTCTTGAAACTACACTACCCAGAAGCCCCTACGCATCCCGGCTAGTGACGTAGAGTAGACGACGTGGCCAAAATTTTCTCGAGGGGCTTGAGGACCGTTAAATCAAACAATTCCACATTTAGACTATTTCTAATTATTATTATATATTATATTATTTATAGCTGACAACCGTACAACGAAAACCACATATATCTTGGTCAGTTTATCCGTGTAAACGGTAAATAATACTGTCTTAGGATCGCTTCACTTGGCATCGAGTGCCACTTGAAAATAACGCTTCTTGAAAAACTACACTACCCAGAAGCCCCTACGCACACCGTAGGGAAGCCGACGTGGCCAACCGGTTCACGAACTGACCGGGTGGATTCAAATTTTGTCGAGACCGTTATCGGACCGTTTAATTAAACAATTCCACATTTAGACTATTTCTACTGTACGGTTAGGGTTAGGGTTAGATATATTGGGTCAGTCTAACCGTGTACACGGTTCGTAATGTCTGGGAAAGTGAAGAACCGGAGTGCAGCGAACGCGGACTCTCTCAGCGTGTCCTGTGATGAGAGGATCCTGAGAGATTGTCACCAACTGTACATCGATGCTGATAGTGGTGAGTTGAATGGTTATTATATATATATATAAGTATAGCTAGCTAACCTATTTAACCTACTCGCTAGCTACATTATTAGTATCAACACATTGCGTGTATGGCTAGTTAGCTAGGTAGCTGAGCAGCTTTCAAACTGGCCAGTGTTAGCTTGTAAGTTAGGGTGCGTTCGTTTGTGGTCGGAGGTGGCAAGTCGCAATGTGCCACCTCCCAATTATAAACGAATGCACCATAAGCTAGTGCTAGCTAGCCTAACGGTGCCCGGGACCATGGATGGATTAGCTAACTGCTAATTTAGCTAACTTTGCTAATTCTACATGCAATCATTAGCGTACGTAGCAGACATCTGTCAGCTAGCTAGACATCTGTGGCTATAGCTAAAGTTAGGCTAACTCCTCTAAAGTGCCATTAATGTCAGCTAGCGTTTGCTAGATGGTAACTTTAAAGGTACCCAATGTAGTTTTTGACCACTAGTATGCGCTCTAGAGCAAATTTGAGAAGGTGGTCCCCGAAAATCGCGTACTACGTCATCGCGTCAATACACGGAGCACATAAGTGACGTTTCACACATCTTTGTTGTTTTCAAAACATTAGCTAAATATCATTTTGCGAAGAAATTACAAGGTAGGAAAGACATTCAAGTGATTCAACATGTTTATTAGACTACAAGGAACCATATAATCGAGGAAATCGAAAATAAACAAAGAACGGATTGTTTTGATTCACGTTTCGTTGGGTACCTTTAATACTTGTTGGTTGCTAAAGGTGGCTATGCTACGCCAACTAGTTTCTGACGGAGATAATATGTATCTAGCTACTCTAACGTTCACTTGCCATTCGATGCTTGGTGGTATGCCAGAAAATCAGATAGTCAACGTTAGCTAAAAGGTAGTTAGTGGATAAGTGCACTGAATTCGCTCCTCATAGGCAAGGGAAGGCAAGTTTATTTATATAGCACATTTCAGCCACAGGGCAATTCAAGGTGCTTTACATGAGACATTAAAAGCATTAAAACAAAAAGCAAGTCATTATAGACATTTAAAACAAAAGGCAGGACAAATTAAAAGCATTAAAACAAAAAGCAAGTCATTATAGACATTTAAAACAAAAGGCAGGACAAATTAAAAGCATTAAAACAAAAAGCAAGTCATTATAGACATTTAAACAAAAAGCAGGACAAATAGAATACAGGAATAAAAGTCACAGTGCAGTATACTGATAAACATAACTCCTCTTAGAAAGTGGCAAAAAGAAAAGTCTTCAGGCTTGTTTTAAAAGAACCAAGAGTTAACGGCAGACCTGCAGTTTTCTGGAAGTTTGTTCCAGATATGTGGAGCATAAAAACTACATGCTCCACGTCATAGAATATTTCTGGTGTAATAAACTGAAGTAGCTGATGATGATGATGATGGTGGACTCTGCTTTCTCTTCACCCAGGACTGATATCGATAGCCCAGTCGGTTGGTGTAACTTTGCTTCCACCTCGGAAGAAGATAACCGTCATGCTGATGGGCAACCACTCAGCTGGGAAAAGCTCCTTCATCAACTGGTAATGCCACGTTACTGCTGTACTTTCAAGTGGGAATGAGGGTGCATTTGTGCCAAAATCCATAGTATCATACTGGTGGTATAATTACTCTCTCCTTGCAAGCTACACATGCCCCTGCCCTTAGAATAAGATGCTCTCCCACCTCCAGCTGTGCCACCCCTTTCCTTCTACCTCTATTTCAACTGTTTTCTGCACGCTCAATTATCAGATACTGACGAACAATGTGCCTCATTCACCAACTAAGTTAAGGATTTCTTAAAGGAACACACCGACCTTTGGGGAAATTGGCTTATTTGCCATGTTCCCCAGAGTCAGATAATAAGATAAACACCCTTCTCTTGTGTGCCAGAGGGGAGTGGGTCAAAGAGACCCGTGTCCAGGATGCGAGGGGTCCGCCTCAATCTTATCAGCCCATTTTAGGGTCCTGGAGGGGTCATACAGCTTCTCTCACAGGGCGTCTCGCTGGTTTGTTGCTAGATGGCTCTTGTTATTTGAGAGCCATTTTAGATGTGGATGTTATGATGTGTTTGTGGTCGTCAGAGAGCTGACGAGAGCTGTCACTTGGTCTCAGGTACGTGGAGGAGCATATCCAGCGCACGGGAGTGGCCATCGAGACGCAAGGCTTCAGTTTCGTCACTAGTGGGCGCAAGAGAGAGTCTCTCACAGTAAGAAGGCTAATGCCATAATTGATTGCAGAGTGTCATGTACACATGCTCAATGCAAGATGAAATCTCTCATCTGCCTTATTGTCTGTTCTTTTATATTTATGTATATTTTCTTTTAGGGAAATGCCACCCTCCATCTCTATCCCCACTTCAAACCTCTGCAAGAGTTCAAGGGTGAGTTTCCTTTTCTAATCGCTGTCAGCCATGTTGCTTTAACCATCAGCCGATGGGGGTGGATTGGCAAAAGCAACATGGCTGACAGTCTGTCTGTTCAAACATGTACGCCCACAATTGACCTTATTCACACGGCGGCCATTTCAAAAGTCACATTGAAAACTACCACGGTGAAAAACAGAGTCCAGTAATCATGAGTTTATAATTCCAGTCGTGTATTCTGGATGTTATTTCTGACTATTTCGAATCTTGAAGTGTTATTTTTATAACAAACTACTATATGGTCTATGGATACTTCCGCATTCGGCCACCCTGAGCGTGACGTAAGAGCGAAATGGCCGCCATGTGAATAAGGTCAATTGTCTGTATTGTTGATCAGTAGCCTAATTTGATGATCATAAGATATTGCCTTTAAACCTTTACTGGTCTACTCATTCACACTCTTTTTCCGCTTTTGGCTTTTCCGGCTCTCTCTTCATTTCTCCTTTATGTGTATCTCTCTCTACCTCTGTCCCACAACCCCCTCCCCCCCTACACACACACACACACACACACACCCTCTCCGTGTGTCGGTAACCGTCACTCATCCCGCAGGCGTGTCCGAGTACCTGAGCACGGAGGTGTGCACGTCGCGGCAGAAGCGCTTCAGCCTGGTGACGTTCGTCGACTCGCCAGGCCTGGTGGACGGGGACATGAAGTACCCCTTCGACGTGGACCAGGCCATCATGTGGCTGGGTGGGTCCACCGGAGCACCGGAGCCGTGTTCGGAATCGCTCCCTATTCACTATATAGGGCGTCAGCCATTTTGTTTGTAGTGTCTGAATTCTCCACAGAATTTGCGTTCCCTTCCTATTCACTATATAGGGCGTCAGCCATTTTGTTTGTAGTGTCCGAATTCTCCACAGAATTTTCGTTCCCCTATATAGTCCACTATTTATTACCCACAATTCACCTTGATTTGCAGGGAACAGTGCATGTACCCTACATTTTCTCCGTTCCCTAGGTAGTTCACTACATGGTGAACCCTATCTAGGGAATAGGGAGTGAGGGAACGAGGGAGCGATTCCCAACACAGCTTGTGTGTTTGTTAGAGCTCCACTCTTCAGCCTATTGCTCTCTTTTCTGTCAGAAAGGGGCCAATCGGGTGCTAATCTATCTATCAAGCTACTGAATATGACTTAGGGCAGCGTTTCTCAACTGGTGGGTCGCGGAGCCGTCTTGATTGGGTCGCGGCCTCGTGGGCGGTTTCCCTTTTCTTTTCTTTTTTAAGGGATTTTAAAATATATATATATTTATAGAGAAAATGTTGGGTTTTTATTTTGCAGGACACACAATTCAATTCAATAATTTCAATAATTTATTGACGAGACATGACAGGAAGTGGGCTAACCTTAGCGTGGGACAATGTTGTGTTATGTGTCACAGACTTTTTCTATTTTTGTGGAATAAATTTGAGTGCTGTGGAATAAATTTGGGTCGCGACCTCATGATGAGGAAAAATGTGGGTTCTGAGGCTCCACCAGTTGAGAACCACTGACTTGGGGTACCTGTTTTTTTGCCTCCCTCTGGAATATGTAGGGGTGGGACCTACGCCCACCCTCCCATTGCTCTCTCTAAAGCGCATTGTGTCGCCTCTGTATGAAATGCGCTATAGAAATAAAGTTTTGATTTGTATACAAATCATCTCTAAACAGTGCCCCTCGAACCCTCCTCCTCTCGCTGCCCCCCCCCCCCCCCCCCCAGGCGAGCTGTGCGACCTCATCCTGGTCTTCTTCGACCCCATGGGGCAGGCGCTGTGCAAGCGCACCCTCAACATCGTGGAGAGACTCAACGAGAAGCACGGCGACCGGCTGCGCTTCTACCTCAGCAAGGCTGACGAGGCGGGGGGAGAGTCCGACAGACAGGTACACACACACACACACACACACTCACACACACTCACACACACGCACACACACACACACACACACACACTCTCTCACTCACTCACACACACACACTCACACACACACACACACACTCTCACACACACACACTCACACTCACACACACACACACACTCTCTCACACACACACTCTCTCTCTCTCTCTCTCTCTCTCTCTCTCTCTCTCTCTCTCTCTCTCTCTCTCTCTCTCTCACACACACACACACAAATTTACACACATGCGGTGTAAAGGCCTACATGACTGGGGGAGAGTCCGACAGACAGGTACTCGTTCTCACTCGCGCACACACACACACACACACACACACACACACACACACAGACACACTCACAAATCTACACACATGCGGTGTAGGCCTACATGACTGGGGGAGGGTGACGGACAGGTAAACACACACATGTAATGCCCGCCATGCTTTTTTGTTTTCCTTGCCAGAGAGTGATGATGCAGATTGTCCAGGAGCTCTGCAAGCGTCCGGGTCTGAACAAGTGTGGCTTCGACATGCCCACCATCTACATCCCCAACCCCAACAAGGTAGGCTCCATAACCGCACGCACAATTGGATGGTTCAGTGTTAAGAAGCCTACTAGGGATTTTAGTTCTAATGACATGGGGCTGCTACACAGTTTGTTTGTTTTTGTTTGTTTGTTTATTTTTATTTATTTTATTTATTTTATTTATTTTATTTATTTTATTTATTTTATTTATTTTATTTATTTTATTTATTTTATTTATTTTATTTATTTTATTTATTTTATTTTATTATTTTTTAAACGTCCGGGCCCCTATTGGAATGGGGGCTGGTTTGTTGGGGCTGTTGGTTTGGTGGTGGTAGCTGAGACTGCACTTACAGCACATATCGCATGTTTCATTTCACATCCATTGTGGTGGTGTACAGAACCAAGGTGATGAAAATTGTCTGAATATTTATGGACCTAACTATGTCTATGAATACACACACACACACACACACACACAAACACACACACACACACATACATACTATACCGATGTATATACAGACAATTGTTGGTACCCTTCCGTTAAAGAAAGAAAACCCCACAATGGTGGTCACTGAAATAACTTGAAACTGACAAAAGATAAATAAAAATGTACTGAAAATTATTCCGCGAACGTGTCTATTTGGGATTCAACCCGAGGCTTTAGGCCTGTCCTACCCTGTCTCTGCTCCCCCCCAGCCAAGCCGCTGTGTGAACCAGATCGAGGATGTCTGTCGCACCGTGGAGAAGACCATCAACCAGACGGTCCAGAACACCCTGAACTCCCTGGAGAAGGACTGTGAACTCATCACCGAGGCCGTTGTTGATACTCTTGGTGAAGACAGGTAACGCCCCCCTATCCACAGACGGACAGACACTAGGGATGTCACACTGTGGATTCTTCCCCACCGACTAATAAACCCATGACAACACCGTCCGTTACCAGTAACAGTCTAACTTCTTAAGGCACACATGTTCAGGCAGGCCTTCGGCCATCTATAACACCTTGCTGCTCGCAATGTTGTTTTTTTCTGTTCTGTGTTGTTTTAATCTTGTCTCGTGTTGTATTGCCATTTTAATGTATTACTGTAAAGCACTCTGGGCATCCGTGCTGTGAAGAGCGCTATATAAATAAAGCTTACTTACTTACTTACTTACTTACTAGTCTGCTGTCCTGACGTCAGTGGGCAGTTCGTTCCACCACTGCGGGGCCAGTTGTCGTTGTTATTATTCATCATGTTGGACCCCTGCTGCCCCCCCACCCCCCTCCCCGTTGCCCCTCCCTCAGGCAGACCAGCGTGGAGAACCGGCGGGCGCGCTGTAAGGGCTGCCTGCTGGCTCTCCTGGGCTTCAGCGTGCCGCTCCTCCTCATGGCTCTTCTGCTGCTGGGCAGTCTGTCCAGAGAGCTGCTGGAGGTGGTTCTGGGTGACCAGGGCACCGAGGTGCTTTCTCTTTACCTGGTGAGTGGGGTTTTCTGGGTGGTGGTGGTGGGGGGGTGTGTTTACGGTCCTTTACATTACATTAGTCATTTAGCAGACGCTTTTATCCAAAGCGACTAACAATAATTGCATTTAACGTAGGAAGAGCCAATGTGCTACTACTTCCCAGAACTCACAAGTGCATCTTCTTTCTAAAACAAGTGACTAAGAGCATCATCTAGTGGTGAAGGCAAAGTGCAAGAATAGCAATCTGAAATAAAGTGCAATACAATAAAATACTTCTTGCAATGAGAGAGTGAGAAATGCTGGCAGCAGCATGCGTCCAGTACAGGTGCAGACAAATCGACCTTAAAGTGGCCATCTTGAAGATTTCAGTTTCATTGTCTTTGCTGCGACCTATGCCAATAAACGGTAATTGCATGTGAGTTTTTTTGTGCGTGGCTGGCCAGCCGTGCAGCTAGTATAGCGTTTGTCGGGTTATCCCTCC
Source organism: Borostomias antarcticus (assembly GCF_949987555.1). NCBI lineage: Eukaryota > Metazoa > Chordata > Actinopteri > Stomiiformes > Stomiidae > Borostomias > Borostomias antarcticus. Next base: position 1,042,578 of record NC_140268.1, on the reverse strand, counting down.
CTCCCTCCCTCCCTCCCTCTCTCCCTCCCTCCCTCCCTCCCTCCCTCCCTCCCTCCCTCCCTCCCTCCCTCCCTCCCTCCCTCCCTCCCTCCCTCTCTCCCTCCCTCCCTCCCTCTCTCCCTCCCTTCCTCCCTCCCTCCCTCCCTCCCTCCCGATGTTGGCCTGCATCTCTCTGTTGGCACCACAAGAGGCAGTAGTCCCAGCACACCGAAATCAAGAAGGACCGCAAAATCAACCCCTCCGATACCCACTGCACAAATATTGTCTCGACTCTTATTTCCAGACCCCTGTGGCGAAGGTCTTTGACGCCATGTCTGTGGAGCAACAGCTGTACAGTTGTGGCGGCCTGGTCTTCCTCTCCTTCATCCTCCTCATCCTCGCTCGCTTCTTTTTCAGGTGAGAGGTCATCTCGGGCAGCATAGAGGGATGACCTACACAATGCTATGATTTAGCTGTGACTTGAATAATGAGAACTAACTCGAGTGCACAGCAGGGTTATAATAGTTTTGCTTTTTTCATTAGTTTTTATTTTTATATCGTTTTAACTTTTTGTGTTCAATTTCAGTTTAGTTGTAATTAGTTTTTAAAGCAGATTTGCTAGTTTATTTTTTATTTTTTGATAATGCTTAGGATAGATTTCATATCCACCCAAAATACTAGGCTTATGTATGGAATGAAAAAGACTAAAACTAAGGACATTTTCTCTACAATTTTAGTTTATTTTAGTTAGTTTTGTAAACACACAATACAGTTTTAGTAAGTTATCGTTTTTTTGTAAAGCCTAGTTTTTATTTTTATTTCACTTAACTAAAATGTTTTTTCACACCTAGTTTTCGTTTTTTAGTAAGTTTTCGTTAACTATAATAACCTTGGTGCACAGTCTGTCAAATGTGTGATATGGACCGTTGTATATGATCGTTAATAACCTTATAACCGGGCTTATAATACTACAATCTACTCCTTTAATCAGTCAACAAGATTGTGTTGCCATCTGTTTAGCTTTCATGTCTCTACACTTTTAAGTTGATCATGTTTCTCACTGTCTATCATAGATATTCTTTTCCCATTCGTGCAATAATGCGACTCGGCATTCTTTTGCGATCGTATGCGAATAGTTTAGTCTTTGTCTCCAACTCTGCAGGACGAGGCCGACTCTCTCTGGCAGACAGAAGAGGCAGCTTCAGGAGAAGCTGGAATATGTGCAAGACGTGGTCAAGACCAAGAAGGTAGTGTGTGTGTGTGTGTGTGTGTGTGTGTGTGTGTGTGTGTGTGTGTACATACATACATACATACATACATACCCTTGTGTGTGTGTACCTGTGTGTACATACCTGCATGTGTGTGTATGTACAGAACCTGTGTGTGTGTGTGTACATGTGTGTGTACGTGTGTGTGTGTGTGTGTGTGTGTGTGTGTGTGTGTGTGTGTGTGTGTATGTACGAGTGCAGTAGTACGCAGTGGGCAGTCAGTTCCAGTTGTCTTACTTTGTGTATCTCTCCCTGTCCTGTAGAAAAAGCTTTATGAAGAATACCTCCGCCAGAGCGTGGGTGACCAAGACATGGACTTATAGAAAAGGGTTTGGGCACCTCAACGTCTTCTACTGTAAACACTTAATACTCTTGTACTGTACGGTTTGGGGAATTAATGACGAATTTCTAATTTATACATCGCTAATAACAAGCAGGATGAACAAGTATATTTTATAAAGTATGATTATTTTGTATTTCACCTCTGGAGGGAGTTCAGGCTTCAATACGTCCGAACTAGACCCTCATGATGTAATACAAGTTATTAAAGGATTAACATGGTGATTTTCACTTTTTTTGAGTTTGAACGTGCTATTTGCACAATAGGACATTGAAGAAACACAATAAAAACATTAAATCTATCCGTTTTGTCGTTTTTGAGAAACTGGAAGCGTAACATTTTCAGTGCAATTTGACTCGGGGTAAAAATACTCCGAATTCGTGACGTTTTTCCCATTCTTGGCGTCACCCTAAAGTTTGAAAATCCCGCCTCCACTCCCCTACACCCGCCTCCAACAGAAACCTGTCTGCGCCGTTTCACCATCTATCGAACATGGTAAGGTAGTTCTGAACCTTTTCTCATCTTGAGAACAATTGAATAGTTGCAGTCTCAATGATGACCACCTCTTATTTTAATATAATTTGTACATTTTATAGGCCTAATTGTATTTGTGGTTGTCATACAAATTGGGAAGTTTTTACCATGATCGTGTCTGATTAGTAGCCAACCTAGCTAATGTTAGATAAACGAACCATAACGTTAGCTGTAATTGGCAACAGTTTTTAAAAAGCTGTCTGATCCAGCTAGCTATCTGTCTTTATCCAGCATGTTGACGTTAGCTAGCCTAATGTTTGGAATGTCAGCTAGCTGTGTTAATTATCTTAGCATGCTAACGTTAGCTCTCAATGCATTTGCTTTTGGTAACGTTAGCCTATATCGATGCTATTACTAATCGCTTTTATAATTTGTCCCCTTTTCTTGTAGCCAGATCACTACATTTCCAATACTGGGACTCGGGAGGTCCAGGTCCCTTCAGGGCTCTGGAGGTGTGCAGGTCCTGGAGGACAGGTTGCAGCCAATGTCACCTAATGATATTATAAATGTTACAACACCGCCCTGTTTTATGAGAAAGTAGCCTATGTCTTAATTTAATGTCATGTTGTATGCGCAACAATTACCTCGGAAAATAAAGACGTAGTCCTACAGTACCCGTGCGGGTTTTTGTCATTTATTTATTCTCACATTTGAACTTGATCAAACACACCTGCTGTGTACTGAATCGTTTGTCCTAAGGTCTTGTATGTTGCAGCGTTGTGATGCGCATATAGAGGCTATTGTGCTAAAATTATGACTACATTTCAGGGTGGGTGGAGGTGAAGATATTAAGTCAAGTTATTATGTTCCTTTCATAATTTACAACTCTAAATAATTGTAATTCTGCAAAACATTCTGAAAGTTGTGTAAACCTTATCATCACTGTGGCATCTGCTCCACATAATGTTGATCATCCCAGCACCTCGATCCGACCCAACTTCAGGAAGCATTGCGCATTTTGGGATTAAACAGCTCCAGTAGATATATTCTATTATAACCAGAGGGCATTACAATAACATTCAAAACGAGATCTATTGACTGCATGACCTGTTAGTCTCCAGACTCCGGAGTAGGCTATACCCCTTGACCGCTGCGCTCACGGAGTCGTGGTGCACGGCCCGCTATCTCTCCAAACGCATGCAGTCTCCCACATAATTCGGGGTAGGATAAGTAGGCTACATGTAGGCTACATCCTCTCCCCCTTTCTGTAAAGCGCACATTGTGTTGCCTTTGTATATGAAACAAGCTATAATGATTGAATTGATCTGACTAATAATCAGTTATTGCGGTGGTATTCCACTCAATTCCTTTATATCACCACAACTGACAGATGTTCCCAGAACAGTAACGTTTCAGTGTTCAACTGGCTTTGTTGGACACCTACTAAGATAAATAACGTTAGACTGGTGAACAATGCGGATGTTATGTCGGTTTCACAGCGCAAATGATCTGTCTTCTGGTAAGACCCACAGTTGCAATTATTTGACTAACTAGGTCTATACTGTTCGTAGCTGGCTGAAAGCTATAAGTCTAATAGCCCAAGCCTCCAAGCTTGCGTGGCCGGCTGCAGGGTGCTTTTCCTCTGTCGCGGGGGAGACGTGTCGTCGTTATACTTTTATCGTACTTTTCCCAAATTGGCCTAATGCAAATTCGAGGATACGGCCTGTTAGGCAGCGTGTATCTTTATAATGTTTGGGGGTTAATATAATATTAAGGACTTTGTAAATGCCCCTAGCAGCTAGAAAAATGGCTATTGATCTGGCTGTTGCGCGATCTAGCTCTTGTGTTGTTTAGCTCGGAGCGGTGGTAGCTATGGTAACGGGGCACACGCCTGTCAATCATAATGATTCCAGTTGGTCATTTGCTCAGAGAACTGTCAATCAGTTGTTATGAATCACGCCCAGTTTTGAGTGAGTGAACTTTTTGAGTGGCAGATTCAGACCTCTAAAAACATGTTTTAAAAGAATTTGTATGGATGAATTCTGAAATAGTTAAACACATGTGTTTTGTTGTTGCCTAAAGATACCTGGAAAGTGTTATATTGAACCACCATGTTAATCCTTTAACAATGTTACTAAAATGTGATTGAATTTGTATTTTTGTTAGAAAAAGCATTTCTTCAGCCAGTTGTGGCGGGCAGCACTGCCCCTAGTCATTTTCTGCAGTCACCTTTCTCTTGATAGATTTTTAGTTTTTATACTGTATACTAGTTCATAAGTGTACTGCTTGTGTGTATGTACTTTCCTGGTATAACTTCAATACCCCATGTCCATCATGTCATGTATCAGCATCACGCTTGTTCCAAGCAATCATGTCCCTCCAAGTTCATAACCAGTAATACATGTTTTGTACTTGATTTTCCAACATTGTTTGTCTCGTTCTAGATTATATCATAATAAAAGCATATATTATTCAATATTTTTTTTATGTATATCGAATGTTGGTTTTTGATGAGTGACCTTGAATGTTGGCAATATACAAAGACATCGGTAAGATGTTTTTATTTTTAGGGCTTTTCTTAATGGTATAGGACAGTGTAGAGAGACAGGAAATGTGGGAGAGAGAGGAGGACGTGTGGCACAGGACCCGAGCCGGGAATCAAACCCGGGTCCGCCGCGCAAAGGACTAGTCTTCATATGGTGCGTGCCTTACCTGGTGAGCTACCGGGACGCCCCAGACATCGGTAAGATTAACACCGGTGATTCCAAATGGTACAGTACATTTCCTTTAAAGGTTGACGGTAGCAACAGGCAGTGGTCAAAGACCACCAAAACAAAAGCTCTAGGTCACTGCACATCCTCCAGATCCTCGGTGGTGTAGTGGATAAAGCGCCTGACTCCCAAGCCAAAGGTCGGGAGTTCAAACTTGCTGTGAGAGATCTTTTGTCACTGGATGTTATGAATGTAGATTATCATCTGTTTTTTTTTTTATCCTCGTCTGTTGATGAAGGCCATGTGATTTTGATTAGAGAAATGACTATGTGTTTGGTAACTTTCAAATTAATCAACATTTTTTAAAAAGAAGCACATGATATAAACATGAGACGTAAGGTAAGGCAAGTTTAACACATTTCAGCAACAAGGTAATACAAAGTGCTTTACATGAGACATTAAAAGCATCAAGACAAAGTGCAACACAAAAGGTCATATAAAATGAAATGCAAAAAATGATATTTAAAACAATGCAGAAAAGTTAAAATACAGGAATAACTACAGTACAGTATATATAAAGATAAAATACAGGAATAACTAAGTTATAGTGTAGTATATGAATGAATAATTAGGAACGTCTTCAGTCTTGAATTAAAAGAACATTCTTATTGAACATTCTACAGCAATCCCCTATAACCCCCCCCCCCCACCCTTCCTCCCTCGTACCCCCCACCCTTCCTCCCTCGTACCCCTTCCCCCCGCCTGGCTACTGCATGCTCTTTTTTAAGCCGCCATTTTGGTCAGGCGTTGCTCGAAAAAAATTTGAGCTCAAGCTTCTTTTACCTGGTTAAATAAAGGTTCAATAAGTTTTCCGGAAGTTTGTTCCAGATATGTGGAGCATAAAAACTGAACGCTGCTTCTCCATGTTTTGTTTTAACTCTGAGGGACAGAAAGCAGGCCTGTGCCAGACGACCTGAGAGGTCTGGATGGTTCATAACGCAGCAGCAGATCAGAAATATATTTTGGCCCTAAACCATTCAGTGCTTTATAAAGCAACAGCAGTATTTTAAAGTCAATTCTTTGACAGACAGGAAGCCAGTGTAAGGACCTCAGAACTGTAGTGATGTGATCCACTTTCACGGTCTAGATGAGTCAGTAAGGCAGCTTCTCAGGGCAAGTATTCAGGGGGCTGATCGTCCAAATAAACACAAGCATCAGAACGGGCTCCTTCACGGGCTTTTGGGTTCCCCTCAACCTACAGCGTGAGAACACAAGATCGGAGAACATGAATGAGATGCGCTAGTCTAGCGTTTACAGTCACACGGGGGAATCTTTTTACTGTTAAACCTTCGGTTGCTACACTGTACCTGATGATCCAGCAGAGGGGTGGATCTGTTGCCTTCAGCTACAAGGTCGCTTTCAAGTAACTCCCTCCTGATGTAAAACACCTGCTAAAAGAAAGACATTTTCTCTTTTGGTCAAAGAACACGGTGGACTCCAGTATTTCAAGGCATAGACCTACAGTGGGAAGCACATCGTTCGGCACTGTAACTGTAAACGTCTTTCTCTAACAGTTGAACAAGGCTTACTTGTTGTGAATTGCAAGCGGCCTTGCAGGCAAACGCTGACATGGTGATGGAGACGCAGAACTCCAGTAGTGAGAGAAGCAACATGACACATGCAATTCCTTGGGTTTTCCTCTGAGGAGGAAAAAACAGTATTAAGATGCTTGAGAGTCCGGCTACACCCGATTATCATTCTGTCATACAGGAAAAACGCTGTATTTCTTTAAACCAATCAAAATCAACTTGCAATCAGTTTTAGCAACACATGTCCGAAATATTCTATTAAAACAGATGTGTGGTCTTACCTCTTCCGTCCAATACCACCTGCGTGCTCCAGCAGTATCTAAAGAAAACGAAATGATGCATATGCCTGCAACAACGGGAGCAATCACACTCATACCCAGCGTAGCCTTCACCTGAGGGAGAGATCAATCAATCAATCAATCAATCAAAGCTTTATTTGTATAGCACATTTCATACCCAGAGGCAACACAATGCGCTTTACAGAGAACAAGGGAGGTGGGCATACGACCCACTCTCTACATATTCCAGAGGGAAGCAAAAAAAACAGTATCACCCAGGGGGCCAGATAAGTGAGCTGTAAAAAATTCTCTCAACAAGGCGATCGAGCAAGCTCCTGGAGTATGTTTGTCTACCGGCTAAGAACATTTATAAAGCAATACATTACATTAAATTACATTTTCAGAGTAAGAGAGGCTAATAACATCATAGGAGAGACATGGCAAACACTGGTGTATGTATGTGTGTGTGAGTGTGCCTGGGCCCAGATAGAGGCAGGGGTCAGGGTGGGGGTAGGAAAAGGATACGGACCCGGGTTAGGGTGAGGGGAAGGGGATCTGAGCCCAGGACTGGTGTATGATAGATAGGATTGGTTACTGTAGTGAAATACTAGCACATAATACTCCTTTACCAGTATACTAAATACAAGTGTTTTGATAGACTATGTGGCTGCTATACGAATCTTTATGTTTGAAAATAGTATCTTTGTGCCAAGAAAATATACAACAAAAGTGGAGTTGTGCCGACGAGGTGCCTTTACATGTGTGTGCGTGTGTGTGTGTGTGTGTGTGTTTAAAGACAGGTTGATACTAACCAGACATTTGTTTAGGTTGTTGTCCGCTGCAATAGCGAGAGAACCTGCGACAATGTACTATGGGAATAGAATAACGTTATTAGGACAAGGCAGGCCTAATAAATGACCTCATCATTCAGTCGTTAGGTTATGAGCTTTCCTACAGTGTATCAATGTGACGTTTCACAATAGATCTCAAAAGTTTTAGCTTTTATTTCATGTTTCATTGAGAGCCATCCCACAAAGACTGGACAAAGTATGCATAGCTTCTGAGGATAGCAAATAAAGGTTCCTAATATAATAATTTATTGTCTTTGAAATTGAGTGTTGAACAGTGTTTTTGAATGATTTTTCACGGTGCCCACCCACATCCATTGTATGACCAAAACGGTGGTAGAGCAATTATCAGACTTTCTCAAAAGTGCTAGTTTTGTCAACGTTTTGATCTGAACCATTGTATATGATCATAAGTAACCTTAAAACAGGGCTAAACATGATTTTTCCTTTACTACTCCTTCAAGGCCGAGTTAGCCTACTGGAATGACTGTGCGTCATTTGGAAACCGAAACCTAGAGTCACTCCCTAACGAAAAGTCACTTACGGTAAATATTAATCAACCGAAATATTTACTCATGTCTGTCATTTAGAATCATTTAAGTTGACATACGAATCAATTAGTGGCCCTTCCTGACATCCACTTTTTACAATCCATGCAATCTTTCTCGTTTAAGGCAAGGTTTATTTATATAGCACATTTCAGCCACATGGCAATTCAAGGTGCTTTACATGAGACATTAAAAGCATTAAAACAAAAAGCAAGACATTATAGACATTAAGGCGAATCTACTTTCTCACTGGAAGTGGAAAATAGGCTATGTAGCCTTAAAATATCGGCCTATGCGCCTTCACGGATTACGGTGGAAAAGAATTATACTTACAATGATTGATCCCCAATAATACGTTCCAATGGCAACACTATAAGTATCTGGATCGATACCCATCGCAATTCCGATTGTGAACATTACGATCCCAATCATGATCTGTACAGTCTGCAGCAAGAAAACATCGACACATCAATAATATTGGTCTAGTAGGCTAGTCTATTGTTGCCTTCATCAATCAATCAATCAATCAATCAATTAATCAATCAAAGCTTTATTTGTATAGCGCATTTCCTACCCAGAGGCAACACAATGTGCTTTACAGAGAACAAGGGAGGTGGGCATACGACTCACTCTCTACATATTCCAGAGGGAAGCAAAAAAACAGTATCACCCGGGGGCCAGATAAGTGAGCTGTAAAAAATTATTATTATTTATTACAGTAGCCTAATTAATTGTGGAGGGGAAAAAAAGTTATTACCCCTAGTGCTTTTGGATGCCCCTTCCGGAATTTCTCGAGCTTTTTGGGGTCCGTCTGTACCATCACGATAGAGGGATCTTCATTCCCACCAGGACGACCAGGCACGACTGATACCTGGATCATATCGTGGGTGTTTGTTGCTGCAGCGGTCATCTTCAATCTCCTGAAAGCTGCAGGAGAGGCCTAGCTGATAGTTGATAGGTGGTTGTTGCCTACTAAATGATCTGTTTTGGGGCTGTGTTTTTTATCAGGTTTGGGATGGGCCTGGCAAAGTTTCGATTTGGATGTGGGCAGGGGTTATATTTTTCCGCCCCTCAATGTAGGCAACACCCCCACCAGTGATGCAGAGGCTGTTCTAGAAAGTTTCACCTGGGGTGGCATAGGGTTCCAGCTGGGGGTCAGAGGTTATCTCCTCCCCAAACACATTTCAAATTTCTGCATTCTCTGGTGACGTTTACGATATGAATCACATAACAAGAATGTAAAATCACCTTATCGAGCACTTAACCCAGTCCTTGCGTGCAATACAAACTTACAACAATTACAGTTTGACCGTTTTTAATAGAAATGATTTTCAGCTCCCATCATTCCCAGGACAGATGTGTTGTTTTTAGCTATTCTTTTGTATTCACCCCATGAAATCATTGCATTCACGTGTGTCTCTGACTTAGCATGTACATTAAGAGACAAACTACCTGAAATGATGGAAAAAAAACTTGAGCTCCCCCCATTAATAAAAAATATGTATACATAATTAATCAAGCTGTTGTGTTTAATAGCTTTGCTTAGTTACACTGACATTATGTGACTGTTGTCCCTTTTTATGGGGTACCAGAGCTCTGTGTATATCATATGATATATATATATATATAAAGAAGAAAAGCATTTCCTATATTTTAAATACAAAATACATGTATTGTATTTTGATACATTTTCTGGCCCTAATATTTTGTATTTATTTGAGGGGTATTTAGTATTTTGTATCAAAATACATTTTGATGTATTTTTGCCCGTCTCCGCTAAGCTTCCAGGATTTCCAGCTTACAAGCTTGTTAGCAATACATTCCATCATTTATTCTATATTTCAGCTTTGACAGTATTACAGTTTATCTTCCAGCTTTTGTAGCAATGCATTTCAGTTCTTAGCTTCTTTAGTAGTTCAGCTTCCAGAATTTGCCTGTTTGACATTTCAGCTTCCAGGTTTTTCATCTTCCATCTTTTGCAGTGTGATGCATTTGAGCAATATTTTAGCAAATGTCTTTCAGCTGCTCAGCATTCACACGCATTTTCTACATGAAATGTAATTTTCTATATTTGTTGTTGTTTTGTTTGTGACTTCCCAGGTATTGTAGCGACTTCTAAACAAAACAATATAGGGTCGCTGAGAGGCTTAGATGGACTCGTTGCTGTTTGACTCGTTTCAGAGATTCATGTCCAGACAAAAAAGGACGTTTAAGGTTTTATTAAATCAAACTAAATAGCACTTCAACTTATGAGAAGGAGAACAATATTAAACTAAACTGAAAGAAATGAATGAAAACGTAAATATGACGGTCAACAGAAAATATCCTGAGCCAACTAACCCCCTCTCTCTGTCTACCTGTTCTAGGCCCTCCCTCCAGTTATGTAGGTAGAACCACACCCTGTAGGTAGAACCACACCCTGTAGGTAGACACACCCACACAACAATTAGAGGAACCCAATGACAAAATAATAGACAATAAACAAAGGCAGTTATGCAGGCTCATAAACAATAAACCAAATATAAACATACACAAACAAAATAAACATTATGGCTCCTACACCAGGTATATCATGACTGAGACGATATCCCATAGGCGACACACACGCACTGTCACATGGGGAAGTCTGTGATTGGCTGCACGCGCCGCGGTCTATGGGCGTGGTTATGGCAGAAGTTGGTTGGGAGAAAAAAAATGACGCCTCGAAGGGAAGGATGTTGACGTCATATCCGTGTTCTCAAACCGGGGAAAGTTGTTTCCTGAAGTTGGAAGGAAATATGCCTTCGCTTAAGTGGGTTGTCTTTTAAACTAACATATGGTAACTAGGATTTTGACAGTTTGTCACAACATAGTAGAGATTAAAATACATTCCCGTATTTGCATTATCACCTGGGAAACACATTAGTGATCAATGGACCTGTCAGAGAAAGAAACATCCCAAGATGAGGAAACTAGTAAGTAGATGATACATCTTGCTTGCTAACTTTACAAGTGCCACAAGTGTCATATTTCGGAATATTTCGGAATTGCTCGAGTTCATCTCGTTTTCCCTTAATACATTAGCTACAGTAGCAGTTAGCTAACTGTGGCTTGTTGACTGTGATGTTGATGTCGTGTAATTTGCATTTCAAAATGGAAAACATGCTAGTTGTCTATCTACTACTTTGGTTGGCTATCCATACTCTTTCTCTCTAGCTTGCTTGATTGACTAACTAGCCAACTAACTTTACAGTACTAATGCTAAGCTACTTCCTCTTAAACTAGGACTGCACACAATCCACTAATGTTAGGCTTTACTACAAGAAGCTGGTGGCATGACAGGTAACTCAATGCATCTAAGTGTGAAGTTATAGGGTAAATGTCTACTGTACCTTGTCCCTGTCTTAAAAATAAATAAAATCAATCAAGTTATGGAAGATGACACAAACAGATCATATATGCATAATACTATATGTGGTGTGACCATGTTTCATGTGTCAACAATAGCAGCTTGACCTGCGACACTATTAGTGACACCAGTTAGGGAAAAGTTATAGTTTTGCTTTCTCCTTGGTGGTTAATGAGCTCAACTTATGAGACTAAGTTCTCAGGAGAGTTCCCTACTCATCACCGAGAACCCTAAGAGAACCGAGAACCCTAAGATGGAAAATGTAAAGATCCCCTCATCCCATATCAGCTCAGGGTCCTTAAACAATTGCATTGGAAGTCATAGTACAAACCACATATACAGAATAAACAGACTCTTATCAAATTGAGAATCTCTCCTTTGTTTCAGAAGCGGAGCAGAGCCTGCAGGCCCAACTAGCCGATTGCAGAGCACAGCTGGAGCACTGGCAGGGCGTGGCGACGATCTGCGAGATGAGCAAACAGGAGGAACTGGGAGAGCTACAGAAACAATGTGACCAGGAGATCCAGTCACTCCAGGAGGCGCTTCGAGGTAAGTCGTCCTGTGTGTGTGTGTGTGTGTGTGTGTGTGTGTGTGTGTGTGTTGTGTGTGTATGTTGTGTGTATGTTGTGTGTGTATGTTGTGTGTGTATGTTGTGTGTGTATGTTGTGTGTGTATGTTGTGTGTGTGTGTGTGTGTGTGTGTGTGTGTGTGTGCGCGTGTGTGTGCGTGTGTGCGTGCACACGTTTACATAACATTATTCCAATCATCCACCATGACTCTGGCTCTTAGAGACGGCGTCGCAGTACGAGGCGAGAATATCCACTCTGCAGTCTGAGAGAGCCCAATGGAGGAGAGCCAGTGGAACTACTGATAAGGTGTGTTTGAACTGGCTCCAGGCATTATACACACACACACACACACACACACACACACACACACACACACACACACACACACACACACACACACACACAGTCCTACTTGTTTTCCTAGCCGTCTTATAACATTTACCCTCTCCCCACCTCTAATTTCCTCTTCCCCTGCAACAGAGAAGGGCGAGAGGTTATGTTTTCGGTGGCGTGTGTTTATTGCTTTATAATAATAATAATAATAATAATAATAATAATAATAATAATAATAATAATAACTTTCATTTATATGGCGCCTTTCATAAAACCCAAGGTCGCTTTACATAGGGGCAGAACAGACAAGAGACAAACACGGTAGACAGAGACGCACAACATTAAGAAACGGAAGCTAGAGGTCAAAGGCCGTGTTAAAGAGGTGAGTTTTAAGAAGTTTCTGGAAGCGGTCCAGAGTTGGGGCGATGCACCTACCGTTTTCCAGGAAGTAAGAAATGATATACTTTGATATAAGATTACAACAAAAGTAGAATTTTTTTTGGCATACATCGTTGAATAGGTGAACACTATGACCAATTATGTGAACCAAAATGGGACAGAATGCTTTTTTCATTTCAGTGTGACTTTAATATGCCTGTATAGTATTGTATTAGAACACAGCAATTTCCTTAATTAAACATTTAACTTCTGAAATACCTTGATTGGTTAGCTGGCTAACTTGTTCTGTTGAGGCACCACTATTTTCCCTAAAGGTGAACAATGACTAAGTCACTATGAGTGGGAAGTTGTGTTTTTAAACAGTCTTTAAAATTAAAGACTTTAAAATTAAGATCTCTGCCCTTTTCTCTCTACAGAGCAGCGTTAAAAAAGGTCGGATGGATGCAGGAACGTCTCCATCGGAGGGCGGGACATCGGCGTCTCCCACCGGTAGCTTCCGAGACCCAGAGGGCAGGGTTCCGATGGACAGACCCGACAGCCAATCGGTGGAGCCCGAGTCCGAAGGGGCGGGGCTTCTAATGGAAGGCTATTTCTCCCAGCACTGTGACACCGCCTCTCTCTCCTCCTTCTCGCTGGACACGCCCTCTCTGATCAGGCGCCCGCCCCCTCAGGAGGACACGGCGTCCCTGGTTTCCACGGGAACGCTAGTACCCGAGGCGATCTACCTGCCACCGCCGGGTCACCGCTTGGTCACACACAGTGACTGGGATTCAGTGAACATACAGGTAACACACACACACACACACACACACACATACAC
>NC_140268.1:1014034-1026534 GCF_949987555.1 Borostomias antarcticus | reverse complement strand
TTTATTTTTACACTTGGATTAATCTATGTGCTATTAAAAGTCCCTTAGTATGTACAGTCTTGCATAGAATTTGGAAAGTGTTCTTGAAAGCTTGCTAAAAAATATAGCTGACATAGCTCCCTTTTTTCTGAATTAAAATCTCAAAATTACAAGATTGTGTAATGACTTGGAAAGTGGGGGCGCCCCGGTAGCTAACCGGGTAAGGCGCGGCCCATATGAAGGCTAGTCCTTCGCGCGGCGGACCCGGGTTTGAGTCCCGGCTCGGGTCCTGTGCCGCATGTCCTCCCCTCTCTCTCTCTCCCACGTTTCCTGTCTCTCTCAACTGTCCTGTCCCATTAAAAAAAAAAAAAAAAGAAGCTGAAAAGCCCCCCCAATTTATTTATTTTTATTTATTTATTTTAATTTTTTTTAATTATTACTTGGAAAGTGAAAAACACGATTTCATTTTTTGGGTGTATTTTGGCACATTTGCCTGCTGACTCATCCACCCTGCCTCTCTGGTCTGAACCTCCCAGTGCAGCTGTCCAGCCTGAAGACGGAGACGGAGCGCATCCAGGGCCAGAAGGAGCGGCTGCACACCGAGCTGCAGACCAGCTGCACTGAACTGCAGGGCCTCCGGGTGGCGCTCTCCCACCTGCATGGAGACAGCAAGACCCTCAGCAGTGACAAGGTAGACTAACCTAAACATTGAAAATACGGTAGAACCTCAGAGATCCGAACCCATCAGGAATGAGGGATCCGAACCCATCAGGAATGAGGGATCCGAACCCATCAGGAATGAGGGTCGTTTGGATCTCGGAAATGAGAATGAGAACCAAATTTACAAAATACTGTATTTATTTTGTTTACACTCAGAATAAATCAATAAATACCTACCCTCCCTCCCTCCCTCCCTCCCTCCTTCCTTCCTTCCTTCCTTCCTTCCTTCCTTCCTTCCTTCCTTCCTTCCTTCCTTCCTTCCTTCCTTCCTTCCTTCCTTCCTTCCTTCCCTCCCTCCCTCCCTCCCTTCCTCCCTCCTTCCTTCCTTCCTTCCCTCCCTCCCTCCCTCCCTCCCTCCCTCCCTCCCTCCTTCCTTCCTTCCTTCCCTCCCTCCCTCCCTCCCTCCCTCCCTCCCTCCTTCCCTCCCTCCCTCCCTCCCTCCCTCCCTCCCTCCCTCCCTCCCTTCCTCCCTCCCTCCTTCCCTCCCTCCCTCCCTCCCTCCCTCCCTCCCTCCCTCCCTCCCTCAGTCAGCCCTACAGCAGCAGTGTCTGGAGCTGCGTAGCCAGGTCATCAGCCTCCGTACCCAGGTGGACACCAGCCAGGCTGTCCAGATGGACTTTGTCCAGCTCTCACAGTCTCTGCAGGTACCCACTGCCCCCCCTATCTGCTCCACATGTAGAGAGAAACGACAAAACGCTTGAGCATCACTGGTATACAGACCAGGGGGCCTCATTTATAAAACCTCGCTCAAGATTTGCGTACATAAGGTTGCGGACATCCGCAAGTTCCAAAAGGTACGCGCAAGGGTGTTTTGTCCCACCCTCTTAACGCCCATAAATGCCTATAAATGGCCGGTGAAACGCCTCCCATTCACAGAAATCGATACAGCCCAAATCGAACAAAACCCAAACCTTTTTGTTTATTTTTTTGCTAATCTGAAAAATGATCCGATCTGTTACTCAAAATGATACAATCCGAATGAGTTTTGTGATCCATTGCATACCTAGTTAGTATTGTTAGTTGATAGTGTGTAGTTAGTTGACAGTGTATAGTTATTGTTAGTTGCTGGTGTATAGTTAGTTGATATACTGTACTGTAAAATAGAATTATGCACACACATTTTGGTTTGTGTGAGTTATCCTATTTTCATAACGAGTAAAAAATACCGATTTTATTTGAACCGAAGTGTATCTCTTTCTCACCCTCTTGCAGGTGAAGTTAGAGTTAATTCGTCAGGCGGAAACTCTGGATCAAGTCCGGGAGATCTTGGGCGAGGATGACGATGGCCCTCTGTCTACTGATGCTACATGATCCGCCAGAGCAGCACTATGGATTAAAAACAAACGGACAAAAAAAGTTCCAAGGATGACCGATGAAGAGCTAGGCCTGGCTATGCAGTAGTAGTTACTATCGGGGAAGACGAAATGACTGAGCATTGATTTGTTTTCCCCCACCACTGTTATTACTGTCACTACTTTCATTGAGACTTGGGAGTTTTTATAATCCAAACTGAGGGAGTTTTTAATACTTAAATCCCAAAGTTCTTGAAAAGGACTGTGAGAAAACTGAACTATTTGTATGAAACCGCCACACATCTACATCGTTTCCTGTCAGAAGCACAAATCTAATGGATGCACAACATTCATACTCCATACTCAGACTTGTGTATCTTTGAGGAATATTTTGCAGTCAAGAAGGCCAATATAAGATACACTTCTAACAGTGTAACCTTCCATGTCACTAATCAAAATGCACTATTATTGTCTGTCCCTTCGGCAACACTTGTTTTTCCATTGCCAGCAACTCCAACTTCTGACTTGATATCATTCCGATTCCCCTTATCTTATGGATTTATATTTCAGCAATTATGGATTAAGATAGATTTATCTACTGTATGAAGGAATGTAAATTTGTATTTGGCATTTTTTCTTGTGTTTAATAATATATTATGCCTTACAGTATATGAATACAGTATATACCTAAATATAAACATGGCCTGTGGCTGTTTTCTGTAGCTGTGTATCGAGTACTGCAGAGCATTGTTCTCAAGGATTATTAGTGTGTGTGTGTGTGTGTGTGTGTGTGTGTGTGTGTGTGTGTGTGTGTGTGTGTGTGTGTGCGTGCGTGTGCGCGCGCGCGCGCGAACATTCATCTACGTTGTAGATGGTATGATTGTCATTAATTATTTGAAGCATGAACGCAATATCAATTAGTAATCAAAGCACAATGCAAAAAGTTGATACACCGTCATATTCTCTTTAATACATATCTTTATTTTTTTAAGAATAGTCATAGTTTGAATATACTGTCCATACCATTTACTTAACTTAATTTCAATACATACACAGGAAGAACCACATTTTTATTTATTATATATATATTTTTTATTATTTTTTTCTATTTTCTGACGGCTTATGTCTCTTTCTCGATGTTCATCTGCTTTTTCTCCTCTCCGACTGTGCTCTTGTTCGGCGGAGAACTCCACCACCTTTGACCTCTTCCACCACCTTTGACCTCTTCTCTCTTTTTACTCTCCACTCGATCTCTCAGTCCCACTTCTTGGCCACTAGATTCTCATCTTTCTCTGCAGGGGGGAAAAACACGACCGTCATTTGAAAGCCGAGGTCATGAGGTCACTTAAGATTCGAATAAGCACTATGCAACAACCAAGCACCAAATATTGATACCAATATTGGGATCACATACTGATTGCATATCAATGTCAGAGATCAATTTCTCAACATTGGTTGGTCTACGTTTGTTTTGCGTGCCCGGGTGCCTTTGTGCGTGCTTACCCTCCAGGTATGTGCGAGCCACAAACTTGAGAACCTCGTCGATGAGGATGACGGGGAAGGAGAGCTTGAGCACCACCATCCATTGCTCCACATTCAAATGTGTGAGCTTGAAGATGACCTAAAGCAAAGGACATACTCTTGTTTAGGTCTGTTAAAAAACAAACTTCCTACTCACTGACTTTGTTGTTCACCTTGAGGGAAAATAGTGGTGCCTCAACAGAACAAGTTAGCCAGCTAACCAATCAAGGTATTTCAGAAGTTAAATGTTTAATTTAGGAAATTGCTGTGTTCTAATACAATACTATACAGGCATATTAAAGTCGCACTGAAATGAAAAAAGCATTCTGTCCCATTTTGGTTCACATAATTGGTCATAGTGTTCACCTATTCAACGATGTATGACCAAAAACATTACAAAATTCTACTTTTGTTGTAATCTTATATCAAAGTATGTAATTTCTTACTTCCTGGAAAACGGTAGGTCACGTGCAATGACGACAACAGGTACCTTAGATTTTAGTCCAATAATCTCACGACATCCACCCGTCAATCAACGCTATCCTTCTATCGAATCTGTCTAAAGTTCTTAAAAACCCGTCCACTTGTCAATGATCCAATAAAATTCCTCTAAACACATGTCCCGCCCTCATAGCTCGTTTGCGTCGGAAATACGTCAAACTACGCAAGTTAGATGATCGCAAACGTCCGTTTCAGTGCGACTTTAAAATGTTCTGATCCCGCTTCGTATTAAGCTCCTGTCTTACCCACAGGTTTGAGTGAGAGAGAAATAAATAAAAAAAAACAAGCTAAAAATGAATATATCAAATTTCTAAAATAAACAAAAAATGAGTATTTCATGGTATCCTTTGGAGATTGAGAGGTGTTTGAAGGAGCGGGAGGGAGGTGTGGACTCACGGGTAGGGGGTCGACATAGATGATCATGAAGTGGAGGGACATGGAGAGGCTCATAGCGCCCACCAACCAGATGTTGCTCCATGGGGGCATGCGGACCAGGGACTGGTTCTCTGACAAGCTGGGGGGGGCGGGAAGGAAGGGAGGGAGGGAGGGAGGGAGGGAGGGGCCACCGGGGAGGTGAAGGGATAAGTTAATGTTTTTTGCCGAACGTTTGTGTTGTTTGTGACACGCTGAACATGCGCGCGTGTGTGTGTGTGTGTGTGTGTGTGTGTGTTTGGGAGAGTATACGGTACATGGGTGCAGGAACAAGGCGTGTGAAGCGTGTGGGGAGCTGAGATTACATGAAGAGTGATGAGGGAGCATGTTGGTCGAGGTCAAGGACCTTTGACCTTGACCTTGACCTTGTTGTGTTTGAATGGCAAAGGAACTTCCGATACCTCTGAGTTTAAACTACAGTAACAATACATTACTAATATTAGGAATCAGGTTAAACTAACAGTACACTACTAATTAACATTCTCGAACTCAGGTGATAGTTTTAATGTTATGTTGTGAATGATTTAGACGGGTTATACTATTAAACAAAAGAGTGATGAAAAATTGTAAAACCCTGTGTATACGGTAAATACTGAACTTGTCATGTTCTAATTTGCAGGAATGTCCGTCTCATATTTTATTATTTTTAATCACTAAACCTCTACTCAAAACCTATGGGCTGAGTTTCCCAGAGGCATCGTAGCGCTACGTTCATCGCAAGCTATGGCGTTCATCATAGCGCTACCATGAACGTAGCGCTACGATGCCTCTGGGAAACTCAGCCCAGGACTGTTACCATAATTGTTGGGTTGTAGTTGTAATCTCACCTGTTGAGGGCGTTGCACATCTCAATGGTCACCAGCACAGACAAGGCCATGGTCATTGGGGGCGCGGCCTCAAACACGTGGCAGTTGACACCTGCAAAGTCCTCATTATCTTCACTGCACTGCATGAAGTGGGACTAAGAAAAGAAAAGTCAGACAGAAATGTAGTAATACTGCGTTCACACCAGGCGCGCCACAGAAAAATCGCGCCGCCCAATTCACCCCAATCTCGCCGCGGGATCCAATGGGGAGGGAGGGAGGACGCATGCATGCGGTAGAGTAGTGACAGTCCTCACCAGCTGGTAGAAGGACACCATGGGACCTTCGTCACAGTAGAGGAACCACCAGCCGGCCGCAGCCACTGTTGCAGCGCCGACATAGCCTGGGAGCAAAAGGGTTCAAACTCACAACCTTTGGTTCTGAAGAGTTGGACAAAGCCATAGTAAGGTGGGAGGTTCGGGACTGTAGAACTGGGTTCAGGGTTATGGTTCGTAAAGGCCAGGGATAGGCTAGTGAACCCTAACCCTAACCCTAACCCTAACCCTAACCCTAACCCTAGGCTAGTGAACCATCCCGATATCGTAAGCTTACAGAGTTCCCGTGCTCCGTAACTAATGGTGCGTTCGTTTGTGGTCGGAGGTGGCAAGTCGCAAGTGGCAAAATACCTACCTCCGACCTGTGTGCATTCGAGCTATATACCATTATATCACAGTTACCTAGTTATATCTATATACCATTATATCACAGTTCCCTAGTTATATCTATATACCATTATATCACAGTTACCTAGTTATATCTATATACCATTATATCACAGTTACCTAGTTATATCTAGTGCATTCGAGCAACTGGGGGCTGAGAAACATATCCGAATTTGCGACGAGGAAGTGCGAGTTCATGCAGTGTTTTATTTAATCATTCCTAGTAGCAAGTCGCAATTTCCCACCTCCCAGTTATAAACGAACGCACCATAATCGCCTATTCAACTAGAAGAGCACTCGGAGAGCGCCACCCTCCGCGTATGATACATGTCGTCAGCATATAGTGATATTTGGGTACTAATACTTAATGTCAAAAAAATACTGGTAGTGCATCATTGTTGACATTTATTTGTTATTTAATAATATTTAATAATTTTAATAATATTTAATTTTCAATGGGAACCAATGATTTTGGTTGGTTCCCATTGAAACACTAATAAAGTACAATATTTCAAACATGTTGGTATATTCCGTTTTTCTATATTATTTTTGATGTATTGTTTGTGCATTGCCAATCAAGGGTGCCAGTAATTTTGGAGCCCACTGTACATGTTGCGAAACATTTTGATACTTCGTGCCCCTCTGAATGCAACACTGGAACAGAAGGGGCAGATTGAGAGAAGAACGAGAAAAATTCAAAGAGGGTAATAGTGGGTTGTAAAAGGAGAGCATGCGCCCCCTGCTGGCCACCGTACCTCCGATGGCGAGGTATCTGAAGAAGAGCCAGCCGGAGATGAGGGGCTCCTTGGGGGAGCGGGGCGCCTTCCCCATGATGTCCAGGTCGGGGGGGTTGAAGCCCAGGGCGGTGGCGGGCAGACCGTCCGTCACCAGGTTGACCCACAGCAGCTGGACGGGGATCAGAGCCTCCGGCAGTCCCAAGGCAGCGGTCAGGAAGATACTGAGAGAGGAAGGGGATGGTTGTATCACGAGACTTGTTGTGATGAGGTCACAACGCTAACGTGTCGGTCGTCTTTAGTCTATATCTTGGTGGTGGTCGTGTCTTGGTCGCAATATTGTCACACTGCCTCTGCGATGAGTCGTTACTATCACCAGTCAGCCCATTTCGTGTCCTAGTCACGACTCTTATCTTAATCTTGCAGTGGGGTCATATAGCCCTCAAGGTGACATTCCGCGGCCTCTCCTTCTCTCCCTCCTCCTCTCTTCCCTCCTTCCCTCCTCTCCTTCTCTCCCTCCTCCTCTCCCTCCCTCCCTCCTCCCTCTCTCCCTCCTCCTCACCAGACCACCTCGCCCACGTTGGACGAGATGAGGTATCGGATGAACTGTTTCATGTTGTTGTAGATGGCCCTCCCCTCCTTCCCTCCTCTCCTTCTCTCCCTCCTCCTCTCTTCCCTCTTTCCCTCCTCTCCTTCTCTCCCTCCTCCTCTCCCTCCCTCCCTCCTCCCTCTCTCCCTCCTCCTCACCAGACCACCTCGCCCACGTTGGAGAAGATGAGGTAACGGATGAACTGTTTCATGTTGTTGTAGATGGCCCTCCCCTCCTTCACGGCCTCTCCTTCTCTCCCTCCTCCTCTCTTCCCTCTTTCCCTCCTCTCCTTCTCTCCCTCCTCCTCTCCCTCCCTCCCTCCTCCCTCTCTCCCTCCTCCTCACCAGACCACCTCGCCCACGTTGGAAGAGATGAGGTATCTGATGAACTGTTTCATGTTGTTGTAGATGGCCCTCCCCTCCTCCACGGCCGCCACGATGGACGAGAAGTTGTCGTCGGCGAGGACCATCTCGGAGGCCGACTTGGCAACGGCGGTGCCAGAGCCCATGGCGATGCCGATCTCCGCCTTCTTCAGGGCGGGGGCGTCGTTCACTCCGTCGCCGGTCTAGGGGGCAAAGAGGTAGTGGTGGGCACCATTTTAAAAGTTAAATCAAATGCATAACAGCCAACACTTTGTTCCAAATAGATGGGACGACACAGAATTATTGTATGTGCATTACAAGTTTACCCTGTTTGCATCCCGGTGAAAGTACTTAAGTACTTTCAGTACTTTGCACAGTGTGGTGTATCTAGCTGTGTGTGGTAATGTGCATCTCCCCCTGCTAAGTCAAGTCAAGTCAATCAAGTTGGATTTATATAGCGCCCTTCTTGATACCCAGAGCGCTTTACAGAGTCCAGTATTCATTCAGACACAGTCATACCGGTGGTGGTAAGATACATCTGTAGCCACAGCTGCCCTGGGGCAGACTGACAGAAGCGTGGCTGCCAATCAGCGCCTACGGCCCCTCCGACCACCACCAACATTCATTCACACGTTGCATGTCTTTATGATGGTGGGGGAAGCCAGAGTACCCGGAGGGAACCCACGCAGGCAAGGGGGAGAACATGCAAACTCCACACAGAAAGGACCTGGAACGACCGGGATTCGAACCCAGGACCTTCTCGCTGTGAGGCGACTCGTGCTAACCACTGAGCCACCGTGCCGCCCAAGGAAGGAAGTCAACATATCTTCTCACCATGGCCGTAATCTCGTCAAAGCTTTGCAGGAACTCCACGATCTTAGACTTGTGGGACGGCTCCACGCGAGCGTAGCAGCAGGCCTTGCGGACGGCGTTTCTCTGCTCGTGTGGGGGCAGATCGTCGAACTCACGGCCCGTAAAGGCGCGGCCGGTCACGTCCTCGTCCTCTGTGAAGATGCCGATACGACGGCAAATTGCCACAGCTGTCCCCTTGTTGTCACCTGGTGGCGACGGAGATAGGATCTTATCACTTCTATGCAATTGGTGAAGTATGATAGATGACATACTGTACAGTAAACTATCAAATCATATTAGTGTGGCATGATAGATTACAATCAAACGCATGCTTGCAAGCGTTCAAGCTTTAGCTATAACTTCAACCTTTAACCAAGGTGATACTTTTTAAGTGCTACTTTTTGGTTTAAACCATTAAATCCTCACAAGACAGGACACAGCTGTCATAATCTGTGATACCCTTTACCAAATAGAAGTTTACTCAAATGTACTACTATTAGTATACTTCTTTTTAAAAAATAAATTGGTATACTGTATACTTGGAAAATATACTTGAAGTTTACTTAATATAAATAAATGAACTTTAAGCATACTTTTTTAGTAAGGGACAGTTTACAGTAGCATCTTATAATGCACTTGAAAAGCGCATAGAGTGACTGATTCAGGTCAATGACAGCTGACTGATCATTTATTATTTGTAAATTTGCTCTAAAAGAGACCGAGAAAAAAAGTGAGATTGATGAAAAGAGGGAAAACAAGTGAAAACAGGAAGTGGAGACGTGAAAACAAAATGGTGGAGAAGTGAAAACAGTGGTGGAGAAAACAGGAAGACAGAGTGGAGAAGTGAAGACAAAATAGTGGAGAAGTGAAAACAGGAAGACAGAGTGGAGAAGTGAAGACAAAATGGCGGAGAAGTGCAATAATATTGTTGACTGACCGGTGATCATGATGACGCGGATGCCAGCAGCCCTGCACAGTTCGATGGAGCCCATGACCTCCTTACGAGGGGGGTCCAGCATGCCTACGCAGCCCACGAACGTCAGGTCAGTCTGGGGAGGAGAGGACAGCGTACAGGAGGGTCAGTGCTCTGGTCCTGGTAACAATGAGCAGTGTAGTGGTGGGTGACAAGCCAGCACTGGTTCTATTAGGTTAGCTGAAGGTTTCAATATCCAGCTTATAGGCCAAAAACTTTGAGCTCTGTCCATTTGCACTGCACCCCTTCCTTTCTTTGTCCTTGTTTTTATTTATTTTATCTGTCAACGTGAGTAATTAAATAAGTACATTTTATGTTTATAGCACCTTACACAGATAAGAGGTCACAAAGTGCTTCGCAAATCATCCAATAATTAAAGGACAATGTTAGTTTTTGACAACCTGGATGTTATATTTCGATACCTCACCTCGTAGTTAACAAACTTGGTGGCGTCCTCCAGGTTCATCTCTTCCTTCTTCAGCGGGGTGTCCCTAGTGGCCAGAGCCAGGCAGCGCAGGGTGTCGCGCCCCGTGCCCCACTCCTTAATCACGGTCAGGATGCGGTCCTTGATGGGCGCGGTTAGGGGGACGCGCGTGGTTCCCACACGCACGTAAGCACAACGGTCGATCACGCCCTCGGGAGCGCCCTGGGGGGGGAAGAGAGAGAGAGGGGGAGAAGAGGGGGAGAGGGAGAGAGAGGGGGAGAAGAGAGAGAGAGGGAGAGAGAGGGGGAGAAGAGGAAGAGAGGGAGGGAGAGAGGGGGAGAAGAGGAAGAGAGGGAGGAAGAGAGGGAGAGAGAGGGGGAGAAGAGGAAGAGAGGGAGAGAGAGGGGGAGAAGAGGAAGAGAGGGAGGAAGAGAGAGAGAGAGAGGGGGAGAAGAGGAAGAGAGGGAGAGACAGGGGGAGAGAGAGGGGGAGAGAGGGGGAGAGGGAGAGAGAGGGGGAGAAGAGGAAGAGAGGGAGGAAGAGAGGGAGAGAGAGGGGGAGAAGAGGAAGAGAGGGAGGAAGAGAGGGAGAGAGAGGGGGAGAAGAGGAAGAGAGGGAGGAAGAGAGGGAGAGAGAGGGGGAGAAGAGGACGAGAGGGAGGAAGAGAGGGAGAGAGAGGGGGAGAAGAGGAAGAGAGGGAGTAAGGGAGGAGGAGAGAGAGAAAGAGAGGGAGAGAGAGGGGGAGAAGAGGAAGAGAGGGAGGAAGAGAGGGAGAGAGAGAGGAAGAGAGGAAGAGAGGGAGAGAGAGGGGGAGAAGAGGAAGAGAGGGAGGAAGAGAGAGAGAGAGAGAGGGAGAGAGAGAGGGAGAGAGGAAGAGAGGGAGAGAGAGGGGGAGAAGAGGAAGAGAGGGAGTAAGGGAGGAGGAGAGAGAGGGAGAGAGGAAGTGAGGGAGAGAGAGGGGGAGAAGAGGAAGAGGGAGTAAGGGAGGAGGAGAGAGAGGAAGAGAGGGAGAGAGGAAGAGAGGGAGAGAGAGGGGGAGAAGAGGAAGAGAGGGAGAGAGAGGGGGAGAAGAGGAAGAGAGGGAGTAAGGGAGGAGGAGAGAGAGGGAGAGAGGAAGAGAGGGAGAGAGAGGGGGAGAAGAGGAAGAGAGGGAGTAAGGGAGGAGGAGAGAGAGGGAGAGAGGAAGAGAGGGAGAGAGAGGGGGAGAAGAGGAAGAGAGGGAGTAAGGGAGGAGGAGAGAGAGGGAGAGAGGAAGAGAGGGAGAGAGAGGGGGAGAAGAGGAAGAGAGGGAGTAAGGGAGGAGGAGAGAGAGGAAGAGAGGGAGAGAGGAAGAGAGGGAGAGAGAGGGGGAGAAGAGGAAGAGGGAGTAAGGGAGGAGGAGAGAGAGGAAGAGAGGGAGAGAGAGGGGGAGAAGAGGAAGAGAGGGAGGAAGAGAGGGAGAGAGAGAGGAAGAGAGGGAGAGAGGAAGAGAGGGAGAGAGAGGGGGAGAAGAGGAAGAGAGGGAGAGAGAGGGGGAGAAGAGGAAGAGAGGGAGGAAGAGAGGGAGAGAGAGGGGGAGAAGAGGAAGAGAGGGAGGAAGAGAGGGAGAGAGAGGGGGAGAAGAGGAAGAGAGGGAGTAAGGGAGGAGGAGAGAGAGGGAGAGAGGAAGAGAGGGAGAGAGAGGGGGAGAAGAGGAAGAGAGGGAGTAAGGGAGGAGGAGAGAGAGGAAGAGAGGGAGAGAGGAAGAGAGGGAGAGAGAGGGGGAGAAGAGGAAGAGGGAGTAAGGGAGGAGGAGAGAGAGGAAGAGAGGGAGAGAGAGGGGGAGAAGAGGAAGAGAGGGAGGAAGAGAGGGAGAGAGAGAGGAAGAGAGTGAGAGAGGAAGAGAGGGAGAGAGAGGGGGAGAAGAGGAAGAGAGGGAGTAAGGGAGGAGGAGAGAGAGGAAGAGAGGGAGAGAGAGGGGGAGAAGAGGAAGAGAGGGAGTAAGGGAGGAGGAGAGAGAGGAAGAGAGGGAGAGAGAGGGGGAGAAGAGGAAGAGAGGGAGTAAGGGAGGAGGAGAGAGAGGGAGAGAGGAAGTGAGGGAGGAGCAGAGGGAGAGAACAAGTCACTACTCGCCTGCGAGTGCGTAAGAGTGCAATTAAATTATAATTTATTAAAGCGCGGAGAGGAGCATTGTCTAAACACGTCATACGCCTGCGCACTAGTATCCCCCTGGTGATGTATATTGAGCATTATATTTGGATATCATATTTGAACATTATCTTTATACATTGTTTAGATCATGGGTTCCCAAACTCCATCAATGTGGACCTCCCCTCTAAAAACAGTGACACACCCGCGCCCCCCCCCCCAACCCCCCAAATTTGTCCATAAAAAAAAAAAAAAAAAAAGACCTTTAAAATCACGTTTCATTCATAAAAACCATAGAAAATTCTTAAATAAAAAACATGTTTTTCCTTCTTTTTTTTTCTAACCATCCCTCAACGCCTCCCCTGAATTTCTTTGGGGCCCCCCAGGGGAGGCCCCGCCTCACAGTTTGGGAACGCCTGGTTTAGATAGACGGTGTCACCTTGACGAACATCTTGTTACCGACGGGGGCCTTGGACGCCTTGGCCGGCGA
>NC_140268.1:981534-1001534 GCF_949987555.1 Borostomias antarcticus | reverse complement strand
CGGCGAGGATAACGTTGAACTCACCCTCCTCTGCTGGCAACTCTATGAGAGAGAAGAGAAGATTATTAGCATGTTGTTGCTACTAGTAGCTTCATGCTCATAATGCTAGCGTAGCATTATTTCTAACTACATAGGAAGTTAATAAGAAGAATAATAAGAATAAGAAAAATAATAAGAATAAGAATAAGAATAAGAAAAAATATATATAATAAGAAAAAATAAATAAATAAATAAAAATAAATAAAAATAAATAAATAAAAGAAAATAAAAAATAAATAAAAAAAATCATAATACTTGCAAAAAAATATTAGCCAGGTCCAAATGTGAAGAACTTAGGTCATATAGTGTACCTAGCGTTAGCAACAGGTTTATATTTTTTGATCACTAGGTCGGGAGGTGAAACATAAGTGTACAATAGACTGATTATATCCATCAGCATCAGTACACTCAGTCATCACATGATTAATATCAATATTCTCATTCCATTAGCAGGGCTAATAATTGTATCATCAGCTACCCTTGGTCCTGGATAGCAATAATTCAACTCAGTTCTGCTTGGTTTATTTGCAAAAACAGTTGTATTTGCTCAGAAAGTTACAATTGGCGCAATCCATCCTCCATTCCACTGACACATTTATGAGACAGCTGGACTTGTAGAGCGAGAGACGGATGAAGAGAAACCGCATCATTGAAATGTCAAACGTAGGGCGCTCAGACGAGCAAACCCACTTGGCTGAACTTTGCCATGTCTAGTGAGACTTATTGAGTAATGTGATAACAGACAACAAGGCTTAACCCCCAAAAACATTTTGGCATTAGATTTAACAACTCTTGTTCTTCAGGTCAACCTTCATTTTGATATCCTTCATATGATTATGACTTCATATTTCATTACTACCAACACCCGTCCTACCTTCAGTCTGTCTACTGCTCGTCATAATTAACACACCAAACACAGTGACACACTACATAGAACATTACCAATGCTTAAATTAGCTAAGGAAATCAGACTATATATTTTAGAGAATATGAATTAAACTAGATATTGTTTTCAATGCTTAAAGGCGTGTCCAGCGGACACATTTCTCTGCTTGGTAAAGTGAGCAAGACAAGTTATTTGAAACTAGCACACTAGCAAGCAAGCGTGCTGACTGGTCGTTGGCCTTGCTAGAATCTCTAGTGCTTATGACCTTGCGACCTTATGACCTTGCGACCTTATGACCTTGCGACGCTATTGTCGGCACAAACAGGAAGTCAAGTGAACAAGGTTGCAGCCACCAAAGTGCCAGTCAGTCAAACAGCCAACAGCCAATCAGAAGGCAGGCAATTAGGTGTCTTCTTCCACTACTCTTTCTGGTCATCTCTCTCTCTCTCTCTCTCTCTCTCTCTCTCCCAACCATCCTCTTTTCATCACCAAGACAACTGATTTCAAAAGGTATGGCTGATCTCTTGCTTCTTCTCTCTCTCTTTCTCCATCCCCCTCTCTTTCCTTTATCAGCACCAATGCACCTTTCCTCTCTTCCCTCACCAAGCCAGGACAGATCCTTCATCCCTCCATCTCTCTATCTAACCTTCTCCATCCATCCCTCCATCTCTTCATCCCTCCATCTCCACCACGTCCTCCTCTGATCCATCAAACTCTATCCAACCTCCATCCATCCCTCTGTCTCTCTATTCCCCCTTCTCCATCCATCCCTCCATCTCTCTATCTAACCTTCTCCATCCATCCCTCCATCTCTCCATCCCTCCATCTCTCCATCCCCCCTTCTCCATCCATCCCTCCATCTCTCTATCCAACCTTCTCCATCCATCCCTCCATCTCTCCATCCCTCCATCTCTCCATCCCCCCTTTTCCATCCATCCCTCCATCTCCCCATCCCCAATTCTCCATCCATCCATCCCTCTGTCTCTCCCTCCCCCCTTCTCCATCCATCCATCCCTCCCTCCCCCCTCCCCTCCCTCACCGTTGTAGCCATACTTGTCCAAGTTCTTCTTGAACTGCTCGGGCGTGAGGCCGGTGCTCTCGCTCACGCCAAAGTAGTCCAGAACCTCGTCCGACTCCTTCATGTGTGCGGACTCCATCTTCAAGGGAACGGGCGAGGCTTCAGAGGAGAAAAAACAGAAGACAAGACATGGAACGTAAATGATACACCTCTATCCACAGGGCAGGCTTGGTGTAGTTCCTGGAGTGTCAAATTTGTTACCCACCACTTTGTAGAAGTGTGGGATTGGGACAAAAACCTGGCAACCCCCTTCGGTCTCTCTCTCTCTCTCTCTCTCCCCTCTGCTATCTCTCTCTCCTCTCTGGTATCTCTCTCTGGGGTCTCTCTCTGGCAAAGTGCTGGACTGACAGAGAGTGCAACCTGGCAAAGGCTCCTTTTAAGTTTTATAAAGATGCAAAAGTGGCCCCTATTGGTCCTCGCTCACCATGCGCCCGAGCCCCGATTGGCTGAGGGGGGCAGAGATGGGCGGGCGAGGGAGGGTCCTGGGGCGGAGAGATGGGTTAGGGGGGGGGGGGGGGGGTGCGTGGCATTGAGCAACAACTGCAGAGGGGGTCCGCTGGCCAGCGAGCCGAAAATAAGGTCTGCTTTGGGGACGTGCCTCTGAATGGGGGGGGGGGGGGGGGTGGGGGGTGGGGGGGGGGTGGGGGGGTGGGGGGGGGGTTCTGAATGATAGGTGAGGGGCAATGAGTGATGGCTCCAGTCTGTTATTGTGTGGCAGAGGAACGTGTGTGTGTGTGTGTGTGTGTGTGTGTGTGTGTGTGTGTGTGTGTGTGGTGTGTGCGTGTGGGGGGGGGGGGCTGTGGATTTTTGCAAGACCCCCACATACTCATTCAGCTTCATTAATTGACTTTGTCGAACGTGGGACGGATCCGGTACAGTGTGCAAAGTGTGAAGGTATAACTAGTGCACATAACTAGTGCACATAACTAGTGCACAGAACAGAGGGAGGGGGGGGGGGGGGTGTTTGAGTGCACTTCTCTCAGACAGAGAGAGCTGTATTGATCCGAGGGAAACAGTTGATCCAATTTGATTTCTCTTCCCCCCACGTGGGGTCAGGGGGGCGGGGCTGAACCTGGGGGCTGTAGGGTAATGTCCCAACATTAGACAGGACCACACACACACACACACACACACACGCACGTGTGTCTGAATGAAGAAGAGAGAGAGAGAGAGAGAGAGAGGGAGAGAGAGAGGGAGAGAGAGAGAGGGAGAGGGAGAGAGAGAGAGAGGGAGGAGAGAGAGAGAGAGAGAGAGAGGGAGAGAGAGGGAGAGGGAGAGAGAGAGGGAGAGAGAGGGAGAGGGAGAGGGAGAGGGAGAGAGAGAGAGAGAGAGAGAGAGAGAGAGAGGGAAAGGGGATGGCCTGAAAGAGAGATGTGACAGACAGCATTGTGTGTACTTGTGTAACAGTGAAATGCTTCCTGTTTAGACTTGAAATATCTGGTTAGGTTTAGGCATGAAAACCAAATGGTTAGGGTTAGGGTTAGGGTTAGGGGTCGAAATGAGTAAAACTGTGAACGTTGCAAAGTGAAAGTGATGAGAGTCGCAAGACAACTTTGTAGTTCGTTCCTCTAGAATCAGTCTGTTAAAACTACAAATTCTTCCTGTGTGACATCACTTCCCTGTCCTCTTCATCCTGAAACTGTGTCACTTCCTTTTTCACGTTATCGCCTTCGTCCCCCAGTGACTCACTCTTGACTCGGATACACTTCCTGTTCTCGAGTCCGAGTTTGCAAATCTTAACAGAATAAAACTATTGTCTTTTGTTTGAATTTTTATTTTTGTGATTACCTTCATTGTGCATTCAGTAGTAAAGGAGGACTGTTAATGTACAGCTGTACCACTCCCTGCCACTAGAGGGCGAGCTAGCCTAGGCATCTGGCTCTAACGCAGCTCGTTTATTAGTTCATCAGACCGTGAGTGAGCGTGTTAAGCAAATGTTCAAAAATGCAAATTAGAGTTGGTTATACTGTGGTAAGAATGAATGACTCGGTAGAAAATACCTGAGGATAATTGGCAATGGGGTCATGAATACAGTTGGGTAAATAGAAGAAAGCACATAAGGTCTCATTTCTCTGGTGACAGTTGACAAAACTTGCTATTAATAGTGAGGGTTGTTCTTGGGTATTTTTGTAATAGGAGATGTGAGTTGTGTGTGTGGTAGTGAGGGAGGTTCGAGGATTTCCCAGAGAACACCGGGGGATTAGATGGTGTCACTGAGCTCACCGCACCCTCTCAACACTACATTTACACTCTCTCTTCTCTCTCTCCTCTCTTTCTCCATCTCTTCTCTCCTCTTTCAATCTCTTTCCTCTTCGCTCTCTCCTCTCTCTCTCTCTCTCAGACGCACAAAGGCTCATTCCCTCTCCAACTCACACTCTTCTCTCTCCTGTGGGTTATTTTTAGCCTCTTTGGGGCAGGAAGGGGATGGGGGGGGGGGGGTGTTGGGGGGTGGACAGGGGGGGGGGGGGGTGTTGAAGGTAAAGCCCAGTCGACCCCATGTCTCACCATCGCTCCGAGCCTTACAAGGTCCAGACGGTGAACCCCGTTGCCTAGTGACAACCCATGTTTTTACCTAAGCTGTGAAGGTCCGGCGCACAACCCGCACCTGCCCTTCATCATTCTAATTAACCATCATCATCCTCACTGTCGTCATGGTGTGAATGGAACCCTTGATTATGAGTTGTTGACGTTGTCGTTAGTGTCCAGTCATAAATACAGGTTTTGACTTAAAACTGCTCGAAGCTTTACTGACGATGACTTCACTTACTCACAAATGTACTTATTGTAAGTTGCTAAAAGTGCACGAAAGTGTCTGCTAAATGACTTGAGTGTAAATGACAGAGTGTGGTGATGAATGAGTGAATGACAAGGAGAGAGAAGGTCAGAGGAATGACCCAGAACAGCTGTAGACTCTGAAGTCAGAGGAAGAAATCAATGGAGGCGAAGAACTCCTGTTTAAACAACTTAGGCTTCCTAGTATCGAACCCGAATTAGGATTTCAACGCATATCAAAGTCCAGGTCGATTCCTAGTTCCTAGAAGTAGTGGTAGGAATGTTTCCACAATAGTATGGCATTGGTCCAAACTACGATGCATACGTTACATGCATAACATCAATCAAACGGCGTGTGAGGGGGAAGATGGAAAGAGAGAGAGAGAGAGAGAGAGAGAGAGAGAGAGAGAGAGAGAGAGAGAGAAGAAAGACTGAGTGTTCTAGTACATTAATAACATGGTAACACAAGCTCAGGGTGTCTGTGACAGGTGCATGTGCTGAGAGAGAGGGGTGTGTGTGTGTGTGTGTGTGTGTGTGTGTGTGTGTGTGTACAGACAGTCACAGATTGCTCATTGACATTGGTTTAAGAGGCCAGGAGGATGTGAAGTCCAGTGTAACTTACAGTAGAGTGTAATGTATTGCTTTATAAATGTTCTTAGCCGGTAGACAAACATACTCCAGGAGCTTGCTCGATCGCCTTGTTGAGAGGGGTCAGGGAAGAATGTTTACAGCTCACTTATCTGGCCCCCGGGTGATTACTGTTTTTTTGCTTCCCTCTGGAATATGTAGGGGTGGGTCGTATGCCCACCTCCCTTGTTCTCTGTAAAGCGCATTGTGTTGCCTCTGGGTATGAAATGCGCTATACAAATAAAGCTTTGATTGATTGATTGATTGATTGATTGATTGATAGAGGCCCTTACAGTAGAGGCTCTTACAGTAGAGGCCCTTACAGTAGAGGCTCTTACAGTAGAGGCCCTTCTCTGACAAAGTGCCACCTTCTGGCCTACAAGATCAACAGCAAAGACAAAGAAAGATTTACCCAATGAAATAAAGATAGGGTCAGCTGTATAGCAGGTGTAGCTCTATAGGGTTTAGTGCGTAGCGGTGACTGGAGAAAGAAATAGCTGATTGGCCACCGGGTGGCGCTATAACAAGCTAAAATGCTTAAAAGTGGCTAAAACGCTTGTTTTTAATTGACTTATCTGTATAATTCTGGATTACTAATATTGCTCTAACTTTTGAGTAGTCTTAATCCAGACACACGTCATGGGTGAGCGTTGGCCTTCAGATGTTGGACTTTGTGGTTCAAGTCTCCATCCCTAAGCATCCATAGCCTTCCACATATGTCCCAACATGGGACATCACCACTAAGCAGTAATGTATCCACAATGAGCATCGTGTAGCTCACTGTGAGTGAGGAGAGGAACTGAGTGTGTGATTGCTGGAAGCTTCTGTATTAATGCACACTAGCTTGTCTGAGCAACTGTGTCTTCGTAATAGTTTTACTAATAATAATGATTGTCCCCAGTTGTCTCCTATTGAGTTACAGGGAGATTGAGCCTAATGGTTTGTGCGCGCGTGTGTGTGTGTGTGTGTGTGTGTGCGTGCGTGCATATGTGTGTCAGGGGTCCACTTAATCTGTTGTCGTCAAAGTGTGAGTAAGATTGAGTGCACTACATGCGCATGTTGTAGGACTTGAACCAGAATAGTATATGGTTAGAGGTACAGGGATTGTAGTGTAAGTTGTATCGGTGGAAAGAGAATGAGAGTGGGAGAGAGAGAGAGAGTGTGTGTGTGTGTGTGTGTGTGCGTGTGTGTGTGTGTGTGTGTGTGTGACACCGGCTGACCTATCTGTGTGGTGGTGAGAGGCAGATTTGTTGGTGTCCATTTTGAAACCCGAGGCTGGGCCGGATTTTCTTTTATTGTTGTTCTGTCCCTGAGGTTACATTTGCATCGCACGCACATGCCTGCGCGTCCAGGGGACTGACGAGCCGCTCCTCTGCCAGGACCCTGCTTACCAACAGACCAGGGGCCTCATTTATCAAAGAGCGTGTAAAAGAAGGCGTACCTCAATGATAAATGAGGCCCCAGGATGTAGAGAGAGAGAGAGCGGAGGGGGGGGGGGTTGAGGTGCTGAAAGAGGGAGACAGGGAGAGAGAGAAAAGGCGTAGTTTAGATCTAGGAGAAAGAGAGGGAGAGAGAGAGAGAGAGAGAAAGACATCCTTCCATCCAAAAAACGTTACCGGAGCATCAAGTCGCACCCGTCTCACTAACAGTTTTTTTCCACAGGCAGTTAGGCTGATGAATCACTGATGCTCCTACTTTTGCTCTATGCACTTTAATGTCTCTTTGTAATGTCTTAATGTCTTATTGTCGTATTTCGTAGTGTCTATAGTGTCTTAATGTCTTATTTCGTAGTGTCTATAGTGTCTTAATGTCTTATTGTCGTATTTCATAGTGTCTATAGTGTCTTAATGTCTTATTGTCATATTTCGTAGTGTCTACAGTGTCTTAATGTCTTATTTCATAGTGTCTATAGTGTCTTAATGTCTTATTGTCGTATTTCGTAGTGTCTATAGTGTCTTAATGTCTTATTTTGTAAACGTCTCCTCTCATATTGTTGTAATGTCTTACCATCTTATGTCTTAAGTCATGTCTTGATGTCTGAGAGTGTCGGGCACAGTGCATTTCATTGTATTTTATAAATACACATGACAATAAAAGCCTTGAACTTGAACTTGAGGAAGAGGGAGAGACAGAGACAGGCAGAGATGAAAGGCATAAAGGAGATGATTGATATTTGGGATGTGGCCCTAACCTTCACACCGCAACGATATATAAAAAGACAAAGCAAACTGTTCTAGTAGTCATACTCAACAAAGTAAACAGGGCCTCCTCATCTACTTTGATAGTTACTGCAATATACAATGTACAATCAAATGTATAGTATATAATCATCAAATATATTTACATATGTGATCAATAAAGAAAAGAAGCGAGTTCTCTTCGGGAGATGAGTTCAAAAAGGTAACAAGTCTCAATAAGGGAGTACTTTGGGGGGAAATAGACAAGATAAGGAGTCTTGACAGGTGTACCCCTAGGTGGTCCCTAGATGTGTAGGCTATGGGAATGGGTTACCCCTAATCTAAAAACAAAAATGTTCTCTAACCACACAACACTCATCTTTTTTTCTGAGCCCCTAAAAATAAGAAAAAATAACCTTTCAAATGTAAACACAGGAAAAAAAGTGACAACTGCTTTTACACTTATCGGAATGCATTTGAAATGATTGAATTAATTCTCAACTGCTTTTAAACCCTTTCTAAAACCCCTTACAAAGGCTGTGGTATAGGCGACAACATTTTGCACCCGTAAGTTGTAATATCGCGACAGCTTGCTCTCCTGTCTGCAGTCAAAGTGTCGTGGCGCCCCCTACAGGGTAACAGAGGAAGGGCAGGCAGGATGGTGAACCTGGTAGAGGGTTGAATGAAGTCTGTCACCTAGGGTGCATGCTAGGCTATGGTTATAAATTACATAGATTTCTGTTGCCATAAATCATATGATTCTCCTGTTAAAAGCTGCATTACATTAATCATTCATCTCAGGGCAGTGTTCTTTGAATTTAGATTTCCAATAGGCTACTTATGAATAAGGAAAAAGTTGTGAGGTGCAGAAATACGTGTTGTTATTAATATAATATAATTATAATAATTAATTAATATAATTAATATAGTAACCTAACTACTTTTGGATTAATCACAAACAAGAATCAGCGGTAGGGAGCCATAAAATTAAAACGATTTCAACAAGTTGAACAGAAATCACGTCAAAAACGTAACGTGATGACGTGAGACTGGACTTTGGGGGCAACGTCCTCCCATCGCGTGCCCGGGCCCATCCTCTTCCCGTGTTATCGCGAGAGAAAAAGGGAAGCGAGGGACTGGGACAGGACGTGTTATCGCGAGAGAAAAAGGGAGCGAGGGACAGGAGGCACAGCAATATTCATATTTTAGCAACAACAACAACCGTTGATGATGATAATAATAATGCCGAATGATAATCCGGTCATAACGACAACCAACCGCTGAAAACACCGGAGCGTAAAACATAGGTAACGAAATCAAATTTATAATTTGACAACGCAACATTGCTACTACGCTGTTTTATTAATAGCTGGCTAACAGGCTAACGGCTAGCTAACTAGGGATGCTAGCTAATGCTAGCGAGTTAGCTAACTAGGGATGCTAGCTAATGCTAGCGCGTTAGCTAACTAGGGATGCTAGCTAATGCTAGCTAACTAGGGATGCTAGCTAATGCTAGCGCGTTAGCTATTTATTTAGTATACATCGTTAGCTAGCTAGCTAAACGTCCGTTGGTTAGCTAGTTTGTTCACGTTAGATGCGTTTTAGCACGCAGGATTGTGACATAATAGCTGGCTAGCTTATGCTAGGCTAGCTATAGCAGCTAATCCTGTATGGTTGGTTAGTTCAGCTAGCTTGCTCACGTTAGCCACGAGATAATACTGTGAAGACGAGTGGGTGTTTGTGTAGTTTAGCCAGCAAGCTAACTAGCTAGCTAACCCTCCACCAGACAGCATGTAAAGTGAAGATGCTAACGTGCTAGCAAGCTAAAGGTCTCTTAACGTCACCTAGTTCACTAAATGTGTGCATCGGGACGCACAGTCATCTCTCTGGGTTAGTAAGCTAGCTCTGGGTTAGTATGCTAGCTCTGGGTTAGTAAGCTAGTTCTGGGTTAGTAAGCTAGTTCTGGGTTAGTAAGCTAGTTCTGGGTTAGTAAGCTAGCTCTGGGTTAGTATGCTAGCTAGCCAAGTCAGCCTCTCTGGGTTAGTAAGCTAGTAAGTAAGTTAGTAGGTTAGTCTCTGGGTTAGTAAACTAGCTAGCCAAGTCATCTCTCTGGGTTAGTAAGCTAGCTCTGGGTTAGTAAGCTAGTTCTGGGTTAGTAAGCTAGTTCTGGGTTAGTAAGATAGTTCTGGGTTAGTATGCTAGCTCTGGGTTAGTATGCTAGCTAGCCAAGTCAGCCTCTCTGGGTTAGTAAGCTAGTAAGTAAGTTAGTAGGTTAGTCTCTGGGTTAGTAAGCTAGTTCTGGGTTAGTAAGCTAGTTCTGGGTTAGTAAGCTAGTTCTGGGTTAGTAAGCTAGTTTTGGGTTAGTAAGCTAGCTCTGGGTTAGTAAGCTAGTTCTGGGTTAGTAAGCTAGCTCTGGGTTAGTAAGCTAGTTCTGGGTTAGTAAACTAGCTCTGGGTTAGTAAGCTAGTTCTGGGTTAGTAAGCTAGCTCTGGGTTAGTAAGCTAGTTCTGGGTTAGTGAGCTAGCTCTGGGTTAGTAAGATAGCTCTGGGTTAGTAAGCTAGCTCTGGGTTAGTAAGCTAGTTCTGGGTTAGTAAGCTAGCTCTGGGTTAGTAAGCTAGTTCTGGGTTAGTAAGCTAGTTCTGGGTTAGTAAGCTAGCTCTGGGTTAGTAAGCTAGTTCTGGGTTAGTAAGCTAGCTCTGGGTTAGTAAGCTAGTTCTGGGTTAGTAAGCTAGTTCTGGGTTAGTAAGCTAGTTCTGGGTTAGTAAGCTAGTTCTGGGTTAGTAAGCTAGTTCTGGGTTAGTAAGATAGCTCTGGGTTAGTAAGCTAGTTCTGGGTTAGTAAGCTAGCTCTGGGTTAGTAAGCTAGTTCTGGGTTAGTAAACTAGCTCTGGGTTAGTAAGCTAGCTCTGGGTTAGTAAGCTAGCTCTGGGTTAGTAAGCTAGTTCTGGGTTAGTAAGCTAGTTCTGGGTTAGTAAGCTAGCTCTGGGTTAGTGAGCTAGTTCTGGGTTAGTGAGCTAGTTCTGGGTTAGTAAGCTAGCTCTGGGTTAGTAAGCTAGTTCTGGGTTAGTGAGCTAGTACTGGGTTAGTGAGCTAGTTCTGGGTTAGTGAGCTAGTTCTGGGTTAGTAAGCTAGTTCTGGGTTAGTAAGCTAGTTCTGGGTTAGTAAGCTAGTTCTGGGTTAGTAAGCTAGTTTTGGGTTAGTAAGCTAGCTCTGGGTTAGTAAGCTAGTTCTGGGTTAGTAAGCTAGTTCTGGGTTAGTAAGCTAGTTCTGGGTTAGTAAGCTAGTTCTGGGTTAGTAAGCTAGCTCTGGGTTAGTAAGCTAGTTCTGGGTTAGTGAGCTAGCTCTGGGTTAGTAAGCTAGCTCTGGGTTAGTAAGCTAGTTCTGGGTTAGTAAACTAGCTCTGGGTTAGTAAGCTAGTTCTGGGTTAGTAAGCTAGCTCTGGGTTAGTAAGCTAGTTCTGGGTTAGTAAGCTAGTTCTGGGTTAGTAAGCTAGTTCTGGGTTAGTAAGCTAGTTCTGGGTTAGTAAGCTAGCTCTGGGTTAGTAAGCTAGCTAGCCAAGTCATCTCTGGGTTAGTAAGCTAGCTCTGGGTTAGTAAGCTAGCTCTGGGTTAGTAAGCTAGTTCTGGGTTAGTAACCTAGCTCTGGGTTAGTAAGCTAGCTCTGGGTTAGTAAGCTAGTTCTGGGTTAGTAAGCTAGTTCTGGGTTAGTAACCTAGCTCTGGGTTAGTAAGCTAGTTCTGGGTTAGTGAGCTAGCTCTGGGTTAGTAAGATAGCTCTGGGTTAGTAAGCTAGCTCTGGGTTAGTAAGCTAGTTCTGGGTTAGTAAACTAGCTCTGGGTTAGTAAGATAGTTCTGGGTTAGTAAGCTAGCTCTGGGTTAGTAAGCTAGTTCTGGGTTAGTAAGCTAGTTCTGGGTTAGTAAGCTAGCTCTGGGTTAGTAAGCTAGTTCTGGGTTAGTAAGCTAGTTCTGGGTTAGTAAGCTAGTTCTGGGTTAGTAAGCTAGTTCTGGGTTAGTAAGCTAGTTCTGGGTTAGTAAGCTAGCTCTGGGTTAGTATGCTAGCTCTGGGTTAGTAAGCTAGTTCTGGGTTAGTAAGATAGCTCTGGGTTAGTAAGCTAGTTCTGGGTTAGTAAGCTAGCTCTGGGTTAGTAAGCTAGTTCTGGGTTAGTAAACTAGCTCTGGGTTAGTAAGATAGCTCTGGGTTAGTAAGCTAGCTCTGGGTTAGTAAGCTAGTTCTGGGTTAGTAAGCTAGTTCTGGGTTAGTAAGCTAGCTCTGGGTTAGTAAGCTAGCTCTGGGTTAGTGAGCTAGTTCTGGGTTAGTAAGCTAGCTCTGGGTTAGTAAGCTAGTTCTGGGTTAGTGAGCTAGTACTGGGTTAGTGAGCTAGTTCTGGGTTAGTGAGCTAGTTCTGGGTTAGTGAGCTAGTTCTGGGTTAGTAAGCTAGTTCTGGGTTAGTAAGCTAGTTCTGGGTTAGTAAGCTAGTTCTGGGTTAGTAAACTAGTTCTGGGTTAGTAAGCTAGTTCTGGGTTAGTAAGCTAGTTCTGGGTTAGTAAGCTAGTTCTGGGTTAGTAAACTAGTTCTGGGTTAGTAAGCTAGCTCTGGGTTAGTAAGCTAGCTCTGGGTTAGTAAGCTAGTTCTGGGTTAGTAAACTAGCTCTGGGTTAGTAAGCTATCTCTGGGTTAGTAAGCTAGTTCTGGGTTAGTAAGATAGCTCTGGGTTAGTAAGCTAGTTCTGGGTTAGTAAGCTAGTTCTGGGTTAGTAAGCTAGTTCTGGGTTAGTAAGCTAGCTCTGGGTTAGTAAGCTAGCTCTGGGTTAGTAAGCTAGTTCTGGGTTAGTAAGCTAGTTCTGGGTTAGTAAGCTAGTTCTGGGTTAGTAAGATAGTTCTGGGTTAGTAAGCTAGTTCTGGGTTAGTAAGCTAGCTCTGGGTTAGTAAGCTAGTTCTGGGTTAGTAAGCTAGCTCTGGGTTAGTAAGCTAGCTCTGGGTTAGTAAGCTAGTTCTGGGTTAGTAAGCTAGCTCTGGGTTAGTAAGCTAGCTCTGGGTTAGTAAGCTAGTTCTGGGTTAGTAAGCTAGTTCTGGGTTAGTAAGCTAGCTCTGGGTTAGTGAGCTAGTTCTGGGTTAGTGAGCTAGTTCTGGGTTAGTAAGCTAGCTCTGGGTTAGTAAGCTAGTTCTGGGTTAGTGAGCTAGTACTGGGTTAGTGAGCTAGTTCTGGGTTAGTGAGCTAGTTCTGGGTTAGTAAGCTAGTTCTGGGTTAGTAAGCTAGTTCTGGGTTAGTAAACTAGTTCTGGGTTAGTAAGCTAGCTCTGGGTTAGTAAGCTAGCTCTGGGTTAGTAAGCTAGTTCTGGGTTAGTAAACTAGCTCTGAGTTAGTAAGCTAGCTCTGGGTTAGTAAGCTAGTTCTGGGTTAGTAAGCTAGCTCTGGGTTAGTAAGCTAGTTCTGGGTTAGTAAGCTAGTTCTGGGTTAGTAAGCTAGTTCTGGGTTAGTAAGCTAGCTCTGGGTTAGTAAGCTAGCTCTGGGTTAGTAAGCTAGTTCTGGGTTAGTAAGCTAGTTCTGGGTTAGTAAGCTAGTTCTGGGTTAGTAAGCTAGTTCTGGGTTAGTAAGCTAGCTCTGGGTTAGTAAGCTAGCTCTGGGTTAGTAAGCTAGTTCTGGGTTAGTAAGCTAGTTCTGGGTTAGTAAGCTAGTTCTGGGTTAGTAAGCTAGCTCTGGGTTAGTAAGCTAGCTCTGGGTTAGTAAGCTAGTTCTGGGTTAGTAAGCTAGTTCTGGGTTAGTAAGCTAGCTCTGGGTTAGTAAGCTAGTTCTGGGTTAGTAAGCTAGTTCTGGGTTAGTAAGCTAGCTCTGGGTTAGTAAGCTAGTTCTGGGTTAGTAAGCTAGTTCTGGGTTAGTAAGCTAGCTCTGGGTTAGTAAGCTAGCTCTGGGTTAGTAAGCGCGTTCTGGGTTAGTAAGCTAGTTCTGGGTTAGTAAGCTAGTTCTGGGTTAGTAAGCTAGTTCTGGGTTAGTAAGCTAGCTCTGGGTTAGTAAGCTAGCTCTGGGTTAGTAAGCTAGCTCTGGGTTAGTAAGCTAGTTCTGGGTTAGTAAGCTAGTTCTGGGTTAGTAAGCTAGCTCTGGGTTAGTAAGCTAGCTCTGGGTTAGTAAGCTAGCTCTGGGTTAGTAAGCTAGCTCTGGGTTAGTAAGCTAGTTCTGGGTTAGTAAGCTAGTTCTGGGTTAGTAAGCTAGTTCTGGGTTAGTAAGCTAGCTCTGGGTTAGTAAGCTAGCTCTGGGTTAGTAAGCTAGTTCTGGGTTAGTAAGCTAGCTCTGGGTTAGTAAGCTAGTTCTGGGTTAGTAAGCTAGTTCTGGGTTAGTAAGCTAGTTCTGGGTTAGTAAGCTAGCTCTGGGTTAGTAAGCTAGTTCTGGGTTAGTAAGCTAGCTCTGGGTTAGTAAGCTAGTTCTGGGTTAGTAAGCTAGTTCTGGGTTAGTAAGCTAGCTCTGGGTTAGTAAGCTAGTTCTGGGTTAGTAAGCTAGTTCTGGGTTAGTAAGCTAGCTCTGGGTTAGTAAGCTAGTTCTGGGTTAGTAAGCTAGCTCTGGGTTAGTAAGCTAGCTCTGGGTTAGTAAGCTAGCTCTGGGTTAGTAAGCTAGTTCTGGGTTAGTAAGCTAGTTCTGGGTTAGTAAGCTAGTTCTGGGTTAGTAAGCTAGCTCTGGGTTAGTGAGC
This sequence comes from Borostomias antarcticus, assembly GCF_949987555.1. Classification (NCBI taxonomy): domain Eukaryota; kingdom Metazoa; phylum Chordata; class Actinopteri; order Stomiiformes; family Stomiidae; genus Borostomias; species Borostomias antarcticus. Next base: position 987,279 of record NC_140268.1, on the reverse strand, counting down.
TAGTTCTGGGTTAGTGAGCTAGTTCTGGGTTAGTAAGCTAGCTCTGGGTTAGTAAGCTAGTTCTGGGTTAGTGAGCTAGTACTGGGTTAGTGAGCTAGTTCTGGGTTAGTGAGCTAGTTCTGGGTTAGTGAGCTAGTTCTGGGTTAGTAAGCTAGTTCTGGGTTAGTAAACTAGTTCTGGGTTAGTGAGCTAGTTCTGGGTTAGTGAGCTAGTTCTGGGTTAGTGAGCTAGTACTGGGTTAGTGAGCTAGTTCTGGGTTAGTAAGCTAGTTCTGGGTTAGTGAGCTAGTTCTGGGTTAGTGAGCTAGTTCTGGGTTAGTAAGCTAGTTCTGGGTTAGTAAGCTAGTTCTGGGTTAGTAAGCTAGCTCTGGGTTAGTAAGCTAGTTCTGGGTTAGTAAGCTAGCTCTGGGTTAGTAAGCTAGTTCTGGCTTAGTAAACTAGTTCTGGGTTAGTAAGCTAGCTCTGGGTTAGTAAGCTAGTTCTGGGTTAGTAAGCTAGTTCTGGCTTAGTAAGCTAGCTCTGGGTTAGTAAGCTAGTTCTGGGTTAGTAAGCTAGCTCTGGGTTAGTAAGCTAGCTCTGGGTTAGTAAGCTAGTTCTGGGTTAGTAACCTAGCTCTGGGTTAGTAAGCTAGCTCTGGGTTAGTAAGCTAGTTCTGGGTTAGTAAGCTAGCTCTGGGTTAGTAAGCTAGTTCTGGGTTAGTAAGCTAGTTCTGGGTTAGTAAGCTAGTTCTGGGTTAGTGAGCTAGCTCTGGGTTAGTGAGATAGCTCTGGGTTAGTAAGCTAGCTCTGGGTTAGTAAGCTAGTTCTGGGTTAGTAAGCTAGCTCTGGGTTAGTAAGCTAGCTCTGGGTTAGTAAGCTAGCTCTGGGTTAGTAAGCTAGTTCTGGGTTAGTAAGCTAGTTCTGGGTTAGTAAGCTAGCTCTGGGTTAGTAAGCTAGTTCTGGGTTAGTAAGCTAGTTCTGGGTTAGTAAGCTAGTTCTGGGTTAGTAAGCTAGCTCTGGGTTAGTAAGCTAGTTCTGGGTTAGTAAGCTAGTTCTGGGTTAGTAAGATAGCTCTGGGTTAGTAAGCTAGCTCTGGGTTAGTAAGCTAGTTCTGGGTTAGTAAGCTAGCTTGCCAAGTCAGCAAGCATCCAAGATAACCCTAGCGAACCACCTTGCTAGCAACATGTTGTATAGTATCAGTTGTGGTAACGTCAACGGAAGTAACGTTAGCTATGTGTTCATAATGGCATCTGCTGTAATGTGAAGTTTGCTAGCTAGTGCTAGAATTGTGCCCCTATAATTCTGATCCTGATTTATCTAATCTTTCCACAGATCCTCCCCATCCACGTCGATAACAGTGAGTGTTTCTTTTAGCCACATAATCCTCAAAATTGTTTCACTTGCTTCCATCAGTGCCAGGCTCAAAAAAGTATAGTCCTGGCAGAACTAAAATGGATGGGAAATGCTAATTGATCTTCTACTAATTGATAGCCTATTGACTACTTTCACTGTTAATTGCTTTCATCCATCAAATCACTAATAACACCAACTCGTATTCACTCCTGTACCTTTAGTTTTCCCCAATGATTGATGTTACCATTGCGGTTGTACAAAATAATAAGTTTTGTTTTTGTTTCCACAGGCTGTAGTCATGTTCTCACGGATGTGTGATGGATGATGAAGATTAGACCCCCCCTGTGAATCACGCCCATCTACCCTCTCCCCCCTCTCCTTCACCCTCCTCCCCGACCGAGTCAGTCCGTCTTTTACCGTCGACCTTTTAATAGTACGAAAGTATGTAGCCCGAAGTGTACTACTAAGCATACTTTCTTTGCGTCCTTACAGCCATGGGTTTTTGGCACAGTACCCTTTATTGTGTTTGGTTTTAAATGGGACTGAGGTTACTGTATACCAAGTATAGTGCGTTAGAGGAGCTGATAATTTGTAAATTAGTTGACTAATGTCTAATGACTAGTGTTTACCCCTCTTTACTCTACCCCCAGTTGCAAGTTAGGGTTATTGCCAACCCTACAGTAGGTGATTAGCCAGTAATCAGCCCGTTAGCCAATCACAGACCATCCCCCTAACGAGTAGAATGAACGGCTCTCTTTTGACCCCACCTAGCCCACGGGCAAACTCCTCCCCCTTGCCCCCCTCCCCGTCCCCTCCATCTCCGTCCTCGCTGCCTCTCTCCACCCGGCCACCCCCGTTACCCCCCCTCGTCACCTCCCCCACCCAGACCCACCCCTCCTCCCTGTCCGACACGCCCACCCCATCCCCCTCCCCCTGTCTGAGCTGGACCGAGTTCTGCGAGCTGCACGCGCGCGTGGCCGCCGGCGACTTCGCCCGCCACTTCCGGGCGTTCCTCTTAGAGAACCCGCACTACTCGCCCGACTCGGCCGCCGCCTTCTGCCGCCGTTTCACCGACCGCTTCATTCGCCACTTCCAGAGCGAGCTCGAGGGGGCGGGGCCTCCGAGCGCCGCCGCCGCCGGGAGGGAAGAGGCGGGGAGCTGGGCTCCCCAGTCGGACGCCACGTCACTGGAAGAGGAGGCGGTGTCGCCGCCGCCCGCGTCCGAGGGCGCCGTTCTCCCGTGCGCTCTGACCAATCCGGCGCGAGGCCCGTCCAAACCCACTCCCACTCGGCTAGTGTTCGAGAACCGAGAAGGGGACCGGTTTCAGGACTCGTACGCCCACACGTCGATCCTCCCTCCGTCTTCCTCCTCCTCCTGCTCTTCCTCAGTGGGCGGGAACAACGGGAGACGGGAAGAGAGGGGCGCCGCGGTCCGACCCTTCCCCGCCGTCGTCCCCGGCAACGGGGAGGCGACCGCCGAGGAGGAGGAAGACAGCTGGGTAGGCGCGGCGGCCGCGGGGGACGACGCCGAGCCGAAGGACGGGGAGGCGGAGCCGACGGAGGTTTGCCCGGACAATGTCGACTCCCCCCATTCTCCCCAAACCGTCGCCTCCTCCTCCTCCTCCTCCACCATGCCGACTCCCGGCTCGGCCTCCAGGGGCAACGGCGCGCCCGCGTCGGCGGGAGGCGGCAACTCCAAAACCAAACTGAAGAAGCGCTTCTCGCTGAGGAGCGTGGGGCGCAGCGTGCGCGGCAGCGTGCGCGGCATCCTGCACTGGCGTAGCTCGTCCAGCGACTCGCCACAGGGCCAATCGCAGCTGCCCTCGAGCTACAGCTACACCATGGGCGTGCAGGACGCCGGGAAAAGGAACTCTGGCACCCAGCCGCCGACGCCCACCTCCTCCATGCCCGTGTCCCTGTCGTTACCCCTCTCCCTCCCCCACTCCTCCTCCTCCTCCCTGCCGCCCTCCTCCTCCAGCAGCGCCACCTCCCTCTCCCTCTCGGAGGCGGCGCGCGACCGGCGGCGGAGCAACGGCGAGGGCGGCGGCGAGAAGGAGAAGTGGAGCCACCGGCTGGAGAAGCTGCGTCTGTCGCGCTCGCCGCCCCCCGTCCTGTCGTCGGCGCCGGCGTCCGCCGTGGTCTCGCCCTCGTCCTCCCTGCCTCCCAGCAGCGCCGCCGCCTCCGCCGCCGGACACCCGAGGAAGACGGGCCGGCTGGTACGAGAGGGCGGCGTGACGGTGAGCTCGTCCACGGATGAGTTCGCCGGGAGCCACGCCTTCTCCGGCTTCTCCTTCGGCCTGCTCCACCACGGTACAGACAACAACAACGCCGCCTCGGCCGCCGCGCAGACGGGCGCCTTGCAGCCTCCCGCCCTCGGGGGCACTGTCGGCTGGAGGGGCGGCCGTTGGCACAAGTGCCGGCTCGTCCTGAGGGAGAGAGACAAAGAGGGCGGGGAGCGGGGAGAGGAGTACTACCTGGAGTTCTTCATCCCACCAAAAGTGAGTCGAACCCACTCATTTTCTTTTTTATTTCTATCTTTTTTAATGATACTTTTTAGGGCTTTTCAGCTTTAATGGTATAGGACAGTGTAGAGAGATGGGAGAGAGAGAGAGGGGAGGACATGCGGCACAGGACCCGAGCCGGGAATCGAACCCGGGTCCGCCGCGCGAAGGACTAGCCTTCATATGGTGCGCGCCTTACCTGGTGAGCTACCAGGGCGCCCAGAACCCACTCATTTACAACTGTCTTGGTAAGGTTCAGTCAGTCACCGTTTAGCTATCTACTTCTCTGTCCATATCATGCGTTTGCTAACTTCCCTTCCTTGGTCTACAAAGAAAGGACTGGTATCGAGAAATATGTTTGAACTAAATCTTTCATCTATGTTTAGGTATGTCTTATTTTTCAATATATGTGTGGCATCTTATCTAAAAAGTAGCAGAATAGAAACTAACGAAGTCTTTGACACCACCTGGGTATGAATTGGGGTTCTTTTGGCACGTGATTGTGGTGTGTTTGTTAGAAAGTATATGTTTGCATCCCTTCAGTAGTTCCAGATGTTCAGAGCACTGGTGTTATAGTGGAACAGAGTTGAATTGGTTAAACTTTTCAGTCTTAATACCGCCCCCCTGCGCCATTGAATCTCTATCTTTCTGATGGCGTAGCTGGCTAGAGAGGTGTTTATGATTTGAATCAATAGACCTTACATAATTCATACGAACGAGTCAAAAGGGAGATATAAAAGGATAGTTCTTGTTACCTGCTTGTCACAATGAATTAGTAGAAGTCAGTAAAGAGTAAGGTTTATTAAATGGTTCGGGAGACATTGGCTAACTTATCATCTACGGAAACTATTTGAATGATCGTGGAAAATAAAATCAATTTGCCACCCTGACCGCTGTCAAAATATATTAGATGTGACCACCAATTTCACTTATGTTGATTGTAGGGCCGCACAATTAATCGTGAATTAATCGAAATCTCCGCGATTAACTAATCGCAAAAGGCCGCAATTAATGCGATTAATAATTTTGCTTTGAATCGAGTGCGCTAGGACTACACGGACGAATCGCAGGCGCTTATGCCGTCTGACCAATCACACGCGTTCCCGCTGAGTGCGCTGTGCGTAGCGATTTAGATAGCAGTAGGTCAAGACAAGTGTCACAAGAGTACCCGTGAGTAGTGAGAAAATGAGCGAAAACGAGGTCAACGAGTTAGTAGCAAGAAAAGGATCAATGTCCATGATTTGGGAGCATTTTGGTTATTATATATTCATATATATTAAATATTAATCGCAATTATTAAGCGCAATTACCATTTTGAAGCAAATAATCACAATTATTTCTTTTTTGTCATAATCGTGCCGCCCTAGTTGATCCTGTCAGATGGTGAAGGTCTATTTCACTAATTCTATTTCATCTGCACTTTTCTTTAAGTGGAGATCTGACCTATAGACTCTATACTATCAATAAATGATAAACTCTGTTGATATGTGACAAGGGCTGTTAGAGGACATTTGAATGCGTGTACATAATTGGGCGGCTGTAGCTCAGTCGGTCGAGCGGGTCGTTCAGCGTTCGAAGGGTCAGCGGTTCGAATCCCGGCTCCGACTGTCCACATGTCGAAGTGTCCTTGAGCAAGACACCTAACCCCTGTTCCCAATGAGCAGGTTAGCACCTTGCATGGCAGCTACCGCCATTGGTGTGTGAGTGTGTGTGTGAATGGGTGAATGAGAGGCCATTGTAAAGCGCTTTGAGTGCCGCTAAGGTGGAAAAGCGCTATATAAGTGCAGTCCATTTACCATTTTATCTATTGGAGACCCTCCAAATAAAGGCTCACCTCGGTTTCTCTTGCGATCTTTTCTTCTGCCCGCCTCCCAGTCCTCTAAACCCAGACTGACCGTCCCGTGCTGCAGCATCA
>NC_140268.1:935782-981334 GCF_949987555.1 Borostomias antarcticus | reverse complement strand
TCTCTCTCTCTCTCTCTTTTTCTCCTTCCACCTTCTACCTCCAGACCTCTATCGTTGTCTATTTCTATTTCTGTCCCTCTGTCCTTCGCCAGGCCTTTTTAAACCCCTCTCTCTCTCTCTCTCTCTCTCTCTCTCTCTCTCCCTCTCTCTCTCCCTCTCTCTCTCCCTCTCTCTCTCTGTGTCTCAGCTGGAGGGACCGTCTCAGTACGTGATCGAGACGCGGGACGCCGTGCAGATGAGAGCCTGGCTGAGCGACATTAGGAACGGCATCTGCCTGAGGTGAGCTCAGAGAAGAGAGGACGGAGGGCCGACCCCTCGGCCAGTAGGCCGGTGACACTTTACGAAAAATTTCCCATCGGAAGTTAAGCTTGGGAATTTTCGAGAAAAAAAAATGTAGCCTGTAATTGTTTTTTTTCTATAACTTTATTTTGTTTTATACATTTATTTGAGGATTTTATCCAATTTTCACATAGCCAATTGACCCTGACCTAGTTTATAGCCCAAATGCTTCCTAGACGAATATCTTAATCTTATCGCTAATTAGAAACGGGTCTGAAAAGATAAAAGGTGCCAGGTAACATTTATATAGCGTAAATAAATAGAAAATCAATTTCCAATACTGTTAGTTTTGTCCGAGCGCAGACATCCTCTTTGCAGCACGTAGACGTATTCACGTAGTCGATGACATCAACTACTGTTGTTGTTGTTTATTAGGATTTCTTTTAGCCATCGGCTAGTCTTCCACGAGTCCTCAACTAAAACATACAGTACAATACAATAACGCAGAAGATACTACAATTCATAAACAGAATTCAAGAAAAAAATAAGAAAAGAAAGAAACATGATAGTAAATACAATAATTGTAAAATACAAACTACTTTGACTTTACTTTGATTAAAAAACAACCTTGATCTTGGTGTAGAGAGATGCCAGCTAACCCCTCCCTCTCTACAGTGAACAGGATGACATCGAGGGTGTGTGTGTGTGTGTGTGTGTGTGTGTGTGTGTGTGTGTGTGTGTGTGTGTGCGTGTGCGTGTGCGCGTGCATGTGCACATGGAGGAAATGCCAGCTAACCCCTCCCTCTCGTCTCCAGTGAGCAGGAGGACATCGAGGGTGTGTGTGGGGGTCAGATGGACATCAGCGGGACGCCGGAGTTCGGTGACCGTCTCTCTCAAGGTACGATGATGATTTTCTGCGATCGTTTATTATAATAACTCTCTGAATGCTGCTGGATTTCCCATGATGCACCAGTGCTCAGTTTACCAACTGTCAAAAACGAGTTTGAAGAACAGTGCTTATAATCAGAGACCAAAAAATGATTTTGGACATTGTTGTGATGCCCCTCATCTGCTTGTGTCACGGTCCCAGTGTGCTACGGAGGGATCGGTGGCTCCTCCCCCTTGATGGACCCCCTCCCCCCAGAGTTACCGCCCAGGGCCCCCCTCGACGAATCAGAGAGCCGCGCTCTCTGCGGGGGCGGGGCTAGTTTAGGTACACCTTTTGCTGAGACGCCAGATGCCACAGGTGAGTACTGCTGCTTAGTAATTATTATTATTTATTATTATTATTATTATTACATGCTGCATTAACAGATACTCAATTTACAAATAACAAATGTAAGTTACACATTTACAAATGACACAATAAGTACCATTTCTATACAGTATAAAATAAGGGTAAGAATGATAGGTATTGTCCGTACCGGACCAAGATGGCGGCCGCATTTTTCGTCCGGTAGCGATCAAATCGACGTCAATGCGGCGTCTAGTGTTTATGTCTAAGGTTATAACCCCCCACCTCTGGGGCGCCCTGGTAGCTCACCAGGTAAGGCACGCACCATATGAAGGCTAGTCCTTCGCGCGGCGAACCCGGGTTCGATTCCCGGCTCGGGTCCTGTGCCGCATGTCCTCCCCTCTCTCTCTCTCTCCCACGTTTCCTGTCTCTCTCAAACTGTCCTGTCCCATTAAAGCTGAAAAGCCCTAAAATATATCTTTAAAAAAAAATAACCCCCACCTCCCTCCCTCAGGGTCCTTCCTGTTCTCGGACATGGCGGCGGCGGAGGCGGTGGAGCACCCGCTCAGCGAGTGCCAGTGGTTCCACGGCACGCTGTCGCGCCTCAAGGCGGCGCAGCTGGTGCTGGCGGGCGGCACCGCCAGCCACGGGGTCTTCCTGGTGCGGCAGAGCGAGACGCGGCGCGGCGAATACGTGCTCACCTTCAACTTCCAGGGCAAAGCGAAGGTGAGAGAGAGACGGAGCGGAGAGAGGAGAGCGTGCGAGTGTCTTTTCAACCGTTGCGTTTTCTGGTGTGTGTATGTCAGTTTGACCTCAGTGAATTTCAGCTTGCTGGTGAACAAAGGGTCAAAATATAAGCGTTTGGATGTTATGCACAGTTCTTTACATGCAGGGCTGAAAATTCACTTTTTGGCTCACCTGCCAAGGGGACTGGTAGATGAAAAAATCCACCGGCCAACTATATTTTTTACCGGCCAAAATTATAAAAAATACAAAATTTTATAATTATAAATTATAAAAAATTATATATAATATAAATTATAATATTGTCACATTATACATCTGTTTCAGTACTTTTCATTCAGATAATAGTATTGTATGTTGAATACATGCTCTGTGTTTTGTCGTTTTGTCGTCGGTTTAACTACACCAGGTAAGTGTCGCAACATCCTAGCTTTTGTTGACTTCGCCGTCTCCACAGGTGTCGACTGTAGTAGCGCGCGTCTTCTGAGGTAAATGGGAATGATTTTCTGGGCGCGAGTAGCTTCGAGTCACCAGTCTCTTCTAGTGCGCGAGGTCATGTGACTGAAAACTTTATTTGGTGCAGCGGGGGAGCTATTTAAGTGCAACACACAACAAACAGAACGGAATGGATGTGGCGACATCGCACGCATAATTTATTACATGACTCTATCGGTACAAACATTTACCCGCCAGCGTGGCGGATATCCTCCGAAATTTAGTCGCCAAATGGACATTTTACCCGCCATTGGCGGGTGGCGGGTGTTCATTTTCAGCCCTGTTTACATGCCAGTGTCAATTTCAATGATCCATTTTTCCTACCAAGCATTCGCTGCGATGCAACACACAAAGCAGCGTTTGACCCAGAGCGTCCCCTTGTCGTCCGTCTCTCCCCCCTCCCCCCCCAGCACCTGCGTCTGTCCCTGAACGAGGACGGCCAGTGCCGGGTGCAGCACCTGTGGTTCCAGTCCATCTTCGACATGCTGGAGCACTTCCGCGTCCACCCCATCCCCCTGGAGTCCGGCGGCGCCTCCGACGTCACGCTCATCAGCTTTGTGGGCGCCACCGCCGTCAGACAGCCAGGTAAAACGCCTCGCGTTTTTGTTTTTTTTCCGATTCGATTCCGATTCACATGATTCAGAATCGATTATCACCTTTCGATTCGATTCAATATCGATTCGGTTAGTGTTACTAAAACCTGTTTTTCTTAGCTGTAACCTTAATTACATGACTGTCAAGTACACATCAATACTAGGGCTGGGTATCGATACTGATTTCCAAAAATGAATGAATGAATGAATCATTGATGAATGAATGAACTATTCATACCTTCATTTATTCATTCATTCATTAAATAAAAGATGGATTTTGGGATTCATGAATCGATTCTGAATCATTTGATTCAGAATCGATGAATCGATGTTTTTAAACCCAGCCCTAGTTGAGATGGCGACCAACAAATGAGAAACGGAGAGAATTAGACTTGAGAAATTGAGAAAACTAGACCTCAGATGCTTTTTGTCCAAAGCGACTTACAATTATGAGATGCTAAGTTTGTGAGACGCTAGACAGTCATGGATCCATGGCTGCTTACTGGTTGGGATGTGGGGAAAGGTAAGATGTTTGTGGAGGTGAGATCTGTTAAAATGTCTTTGGTAGGGCTGTAGGATTGTATCGATACAACGATTCATCGCGGTACGTAGTCTCGCGATACTGTATCGATCTTTCAGCCCGGAGTATCGATACAGCCGGGCGCTGTAATTATTATTATTTATTTTTTTTAATTTTTTATGTTTTTATTTAAATTTTTAAATCCAGTTTAAAAATCATATTCTACAATATTAAGTTAAAAAAGCATACACATAAATAATTTTGAAAAACCATAAATACTACAATGTTGACAGTTTAAAAAGCATGGATATCAAATGTAAAATATTTATTAGCTAGTTCTCTGTCCAGTCATTGAGTTTGAGTTATCTATATAGTGCATTTGAGCCATTCAGTTTTCAGTCTTGAACACTTAAAATCTTTCAGTAAATGATGTGTGTATCGCAATACGTATCGTATCGTATCGTATTGTATCGTGACCTCTGTATCGTGATACGTATCGAATCGCGAAATCCAAGATGATATACAGCCCTAGTAGGTCACATGTTCGAATATGAAGATCTAACACAAATGATAAGCCTCTACATGTATACACGTGTTATGTGTGAATCTGGATGTATGTGAGTGCTTATCTTATTGAAGATCAGATGTGTGCAGTTATATTATCAATGTCATTGTCACGGTGACGTCTGCATGATATTTGTGCCGACGCCGTTGAAATGTAACAGCTGTGAAGTTGACCTGCATGTTTTCATCCACCCGTACGCACGCGACGGCCCTCGTTTACGAAACGAACGTACGACAGACAACAGGGTCTGCGGTCGTTTCCACGCGACGCTCGACGTTTATCGGTTGGGACGCGAGCGGCGGTTACAATCGAATCTCACGTGAAGTTTCTCATCGAGACTGATTCTGACCGGCATCTAAGCACATACCGTATGCATTTTTCATTTTTCGAGGGGTCACTCAGCGTTGTACTGAATGTCATGGGACACCTTTGTCATTGACCCATTTATCTCTTACCTCCTCTCTCCACTCTGTCCAAACTCCTCCTCCTCTTCCATGCTCCTTCCCTTCATATGCTTGTCCTACGCTGTCCCTCTCTCCACTCCTACCAAACTCCTCCTCCTCTCCTTCCTTCCCTTCATATGCTTGTCCTGCTCTCTCTCTTCCTGCCCAAGTCTTCCACCCTCCACCTTTATTCTCCTCCTCTGTTTAATAGGGCTGGGTTTAAAAAAATCGATTCTGAATCAAATGATTCAGAATCGATTCATGAATCCCAAAATCGATCTTTTATTTAATGAATAAATGAAGGTATGAATAGTTCATTAATTCATTCAATGATTCATTCATTCATTTTTGGAAATCAGTATCGATACCCAGCCCTAGTACTGATGTGTTGCATAACTTGGCAGTCATGTAATTAAGGTTACAGCTAAAAAAAAACACTAGTAAAACACAGGTTTTAGTAACACTAACCGAATCGATATTGAATCGAATTGAATCGATTCTGAACCTCGTGAATCAGAATCGAATCGATTCTTGAAATTCGACTCGATACCCAGACCTACTATTGAACTCCTCCTATTCTGAGCATATCCGCCTCCCTCTTCTGTCCGGGACCTGTCCTTCCATCTGTCCCCCTCATCCCCTGCCTCATCCTCTAGCCCCTGCCTCATCCTCTAGCCCCTGCCTCATCCTCTAGCCCCTGCCTCATCCTCTAGCCCCTGCATCATCCTCTAGCCCCTACATCATCCTCTAGCCCCTGCCTCATCCTCTAGCCCCTGCATCATCCTCTAGCCCCATGTTTGTACCATCAGCACTTTGGTGCAACTTCGGTTGATTTTAAACGTTTTTAAACTCTGACCGGCTGTTGTTGTTGTTGTGTTGTTGTTTTCCTCGGGTCATTCTTCGCAGGCCGGGACAGGGCAGGCAGCCGGCCCACAGTCTGTGATGTCATCACCACGCGCCACCCTGACTCTCCATCAACCCCCATCTCTGACTGTGTGTAAGTGAGACCGGACTTTACGGCCGACAGAGAGAGAGAGACAGTAGGGGAGAGTGGGAGTCTGTGAGAGAGAGAGAGAGAGAGACAGTAGGGGAGAGTGGGAGTGTGTGAGAGAGAGAGAGACAGTAGGGGAGAGTGGGAGTGTGAGAGAGAGAGAGAGAGACAGTAGGGGAGAGTGGGAGTGTGAGAGAGAGAGAGAGACAGTAGGGGAGAGTGGGAGTGTGTGAGAGAGAGAGAGAGACAGTAGGGGAGAGTGGGAGTGTGTGAGAGAGAGAGAGACAGTAGGGGAGAGTGGGAGTGTGAGAGAGAGAGAGAGAGACAGTAGGGGAGAGTGGGAGTGTGTGAGAGAGAGAGAGAGACAGTAGGGGAGAGTGGGAGAGTGTGTGAGAGAGAGAGAGAGACAGTAGGGGAGAGTGGGAGTGTGTGAGAGAGAGAGAGACAGTAGGGGAGAGTGGGAGTGTGTGAGAGAGAGAGAGACAGTAGGGGAGAGTGGGAGTGTGTGAGAGAGAGAGAGAGAGAGAGACAGTAGGGGAGAGTGGGAGTGTGTGAGAGAGAGAGAGAGAGAGAGAGAGAGACAGTAGGGGAGAGTGGGAGTGTGTGAGAGAGAGAGAGAGACAGTAGGGGAGAGTGGGAGTGTGTGTGAGAGAGAGAGAGACAGTAGGGGAGAGTGGGAGTGTGTGAGAGAGAGAGAGACAGTAGGGGAGAGTGGGAGTGTGTGAGAGAGAGAGACAGTAGGGGAGAGTGGGAGTGTGTGAGAGAGAGAGAGAGAGAGAGAGAGACAGTAGGGGAGAGTGGGAGTGTGTGAGAGAGAGAGAGACAGTAGGGGAGAGTGGGAGTGTGTGAGAGAGAGAGAGACAGTAGGGGAGAGTGGGAGTGTGTGAGAGAGAGAGAGACAGCAGGGGAGAGTGGGAGTGTGTGAGAGAGAGAGAGAGAGACAGTAGGGGAGAGTGGGAGTGTGTGTGAGAGAGAGAGAGAGACAGTAGGGGAGAGTGGGAGTGTGTGAGAGAGAGAGAGACAGTAGGGGAGAGTGGGAGTGTGTGAGAGAGAGAGAGACAGTCGGAGAGTGGGAGTGTGTGTGAGAGAGAGACAGTAGGGGAGAGTGGGAGTGTGTGAGAGAGAGAGAGAGACAGTAGGGAAGAGTGGGAGTGTGTGAGAGAGAGAGAGAGAGAGACAGTAGGGGAGAGTGGGAGTGTGTGTGAGAGAGAGAGAGACAGTAGGGGAGAGTGGGAGTGTGTGAGAGAGAGAGAGAGATAGTAGGGGAGAGTGGGAGTGTGTGAGAGAGAGAGAGAGACAGTAGGGGAGAGTGGGAGTGTGTGAGAGAGAGAGAGAGAGAGAGAGAGACAGTAGGGAAGAGTGGGAGTGTGTGAGAGAGAGAGACAGTAGGGGAGAGTGGGAGTGTGTGAGAGAGAGAGAGAGACAGTAGGGGAGAGTGTGAGAGAGAGAGAGAGACAGTAGGGGAGAGTGGGAGTGTGTGAGAGAGAGAGAGACAGTAGGGGAGAGTGGGAGTGTGTGTGTGAGAGAGAGAGAGAGAGACAGTAGGGGAGAGTGGGAGTGTGTGAGAGAGAGAGAGAGAGAGTAGGGGAGAGTGGGAGTGTGTGAGAGAGAGAGAGGCAGTAGGGGAGAGTGGGAGTGTGTGAGAGAGAGAGAGAGACAGTAGGGGAGAGTGGGAGTGTGTGAGAGAGAGAGAGAGACAGTAGGGGAGAGTGGGAGTGTGTGAGAGAGAGAGAGACAGTAGGGGAGAGTGGGAGTGTGTGAGAGAGAGAGAGGCAGTAGGGGAGAGTGGGAGTGTGTGAGAGAGAGAGAGAGACAGTAGGGGAGAGTGGGAGTGTGTGAGAGAGAGAGAGACAGTAGGGGAGAGTGGGAGTGTGTGAGAGAGAGAGAGGCAGTAGGGGAGAGTGGGAGTGTGTGAGAGAGAGGGATATTCACTATTTAGTAAGTAAGTAAGTAGTATTTAAAGGTAAATGCTGATGTCAGAGTGAAAGGAAAAAGAGAGACTAAAGTGAAGAGAAGATGATAAATGTGGAAAGAAGAGAGTGTGGAGAACGCTGTGTAACTTCTCAAAGCAAAAATACTAGATACAATTCTGTGAGACTGGATTCCCTGGGGTCGGGGCAGGGGGGGAAATTCACTTTTTGGCTCACGGTGAGTCACCTGCCAAGGGGACTGTAGATGAAAAAAATCTACCGGCCAAGTATATATTTTTTTCAGATAGCCTTCCCAAATCTAGTCGCCAATTGGAAATTGTACCTGCATTTGGCCGGTGGCAGGTGTTCATTTTCAGCTCTGGGAGGGGGGGGGGGTTAGAAATTGAAGAGGGAGAGCAAGCAACAAGAGAATGATGCGTTATGAGCAATAACAGGTAGAGGAAGAATTGGGGTCTGAGAGGACAAATTAGGATATGCGCCTTCCTTGGATCCACAACAATTCTTATTCAAAAGTTGCTTAGTGTAGCTTTAATGACTCCACAACAATTCTTATTCAAAAGTTGCTTAGTGTAGCTTTAATGACTAGCCATGCACTATCATTTACTATTGTAAGCTTTCTGAGCGATGCCACACTCGGGTAAAAACTAGAACTGACATATTTTTTAATAAACAAGACTAATTGATGATTAATTAATGAATATTTGAGTGAGAATGTTCCTTAAGCCGCCTTGGTCATTCCTTGGTATATCTGCAGAGAGTGTGTGTAGTTTGAGGAAATGGTGTGTGTGTGTGTGTGGTGGGGGTTTGTTGGAACGGTGTGTTTTGAGGGGAGTGTGTGTGTGTCTGTTCTGACTGATTCCATGACTCACATGGACCTGTCACCTCTGACCTCTCAGCCAAATCACAGCACTCACTCTCGCCCTCCTCCTCGTCATTCCTCACTTTTCTGGTACCTCCTTGCACACCTACATCTTTCCGTAATTCCCCACTCTCCTTTATTCACACCTTTTTGTAATTCCTCTCTTTTTTCCCTCTTTCTCTGGGTGTTCTGTTCTCCTCCGCAGACTTGACCAGCAGACCCCGTAGCCCCCCACAGCCCCCCCCCCCGCCCCTGCCCCCCGGCCGCCCGCCGCCGCCCACGCCACCCCAAGAACGCGCCAACGAGACGGAGCAGGGAGGCGGAGGAGCAGGAGGAGGCGGCGGAGGAGGAGGAGCGGAGGACTGGGAAGAGAGGGAGGCGCCGCTCCGCCAACTGGAGGGCGTGGAGGGCGAAGAGAGGGAGGGCGGGAGGGTGAGAGCCATCGACAACCAGTACTCCTTCTTCTGAACGGGGAGGGGGGGGGGGGGGGTGGAGGAGGTCATAGCCATTCATAGGCGGAGGTCATAGCCATTCATAACCAGTATTTGTATTTTGTTAAGAGACAGGGGAGAGGGAGGAGAGAGGGAGGTACTAACACTATTAAAACACAAAGCATTCTGGGAGATGCAGAAAGCGAGAGAGCAGGTGGGAGAAAGAGAGGGCGAGAGAGGGATGGGGACACCCTTAGAACACTAACGTTAAGCGAGATAAGCTTCTTACCCGTACATTTCGTCTCGGTACGCTTTTGTAGACATTTAAATCAATTTGTGGATGAAGGTAGACGGGGATTTAAGCCCTTTTAAGCCAGCGGTACGATACCTTAGCATGGTCCTGCACAGACTGACATTTCATTGGCCAACAGCGGAATTTATAGATCGTGGGCCAACCATAAACATTCACAGGCAAACGGGCAGGAAATATATACCTCAATCACACTAGTCAGTTTTTTTTTTTGTCTCTCTTTCTCTCTCTCTCTCTCCACTACCTTTCTGGTTTTCTTATGATAGTAAAGAGGTTGGAAGAGTCTTTCTTTCAGAGAGAAAATGTGTATTATTGATGACAATGATTATGGAAATGGTAACGATGGCTGGAATAATAGTATTAATTTTATTTTTGTCTCTAAAATGCCTTTTATTTGTTCGTTGTTTACTCCATGTACGCGCAACACTTGTTCCTCTCACATTCTCGTTCGTCGGTTAGAAAATTTCTTTGTGCCTTTTAAAAAAAAATATAATGCTAAATCCTCACTCTCAAATGTGTTCTCCAGCTCATGCCGTCTTCTCCTCCCGGACCTCGTCCTAGTTTCATTTTAAAAGAGCAGAAATAGAAGAAAAAAAAAGAAAATTAAGAAAAAATACCCTTTTTCTACTTGTGCCTTTCTGTGTCTGTCATCGCCTCGTCAAATTCCTGCAACTCGTGCCTCAGTTTGTCGCCATTTTGTCTTTCTGCCATTCGATTCAGTGCCTGTCTCTTCCTGTGCATATTTCCCCTCCTCATTTATATATTTTTCCAATGTTTCTCCTTCGCTCAGTATGTATTTGTCTTTTCCGCACCTTTCCCCTAAAAACCCGCGTCCCGCCCTTTTCTCATTTTTTGAACTATCTTTGTGCCTTTCTCTGTCTCTCTTTCTCTCGTTGCTGGGACCGTGTGTCGAGGGTGGGCCGTGTTGTCCACTCCGTGTGGTTAGTTTCAGGTACTACATTGAATTTAATGATGATACTGATAATATGATATAATATAATTATACTGAAACACCTCCCGTGCCCTTACATTTATTTGTGTCGTCTCTGTGTCCGTTTCTAAATTGTAACTATTTGAGGGTAATTTTCAAATGAAAATGTAGAACTTCGAGTGCCTAAGGAGAAGCAGGAAGCGTTGTCCCATGGGACCTTAAATTGGATTTATATAGCGCCCTTCATGATGCCCAGAGCGCTTTACAGAGTCCAGTATTCATTCAGACACAGTCATACCGGTGGTGGTTAAGATACATCTGTAGCCACAGCTGCCCTGGGGCAGACTGACAGAAGCATGGCTGCCAATCAGCGCCTACCGCCCCTCCGACCACCACCAAACAACAGTGAAACGAAACAATTGACATTTTTATTAGGATGGATCCTAGGATTAGGATTTTTATTTTGGGGTAAATCAGACTTACCCCGTCTTATGGGAGGACACACCATTCAGATCATAAAACTACACCCTATCTCTGGTCAACCACACTCAGAAGTATTCATCATTTAGAAAACTGCCATATTGTCCTGTTTAGCAAGACTGGGTCATTCATTATCAAAAAAGTGTCTCCGTCAGTAATAATATTCCACTGTTCAGTTGAATTCCCTTTTCATATCTGGTGTGCCCATGTAAACTTGAGCAGTTGTAAAACCTAATACATTTTACACATACTCAAATGATTCAAATGTAATTTCATTGTTCAACAAAACAAATGCATCAGATAATACACATTTAAAAGCACAAGGAGCATGGCTATGGGGACAAACAAAACACAACAATACACTACAGTAAATTAATAAACTTAATTTTCTCAGGAGCCGTCAAAAAAAAAAAAAAAAAAATCCATTAAAACAGCAAGTCTTGTGGGTCCCTCACACACCTGTTCACTGACTACTGACTACCCCTAGTGGTAGGGTGTGGTACTTGGTACTCTATTACCATTTTCTTGTGTGCTACCAAGGTTGTCCAACTAAGGGGCAGATGTACATGTGTTAGCTAGCGCGGCGTCAACAGTGCCTTGGCCAGAGTACAGACATTTCGGGGCATATTGTGAGGAAATTACACCCAAAACATGTCGCTAACATGTTAGTACATCTGCCCCGACGATTCTGGGAAGCTGAGCATCCAAGTACAGACATTTAGATGTTAGTGATGAATGATGCTAATAATTGGTTACATACATTTTATAACTAAGGAGCTAAATATAGAAAAGAAAAACTCAGATCACTCTGTTGGGAGATGAGGCTTTCTTACTTGGGGCTAAACTTTTGTTAATTTCTATTGTGTTACACATTTGCCTATGATGTAATATTTGATGTATCAATAAGGTTAATATCAGACAGTCTGATCAATTGACGAGCTGGCACCCCACGATCGATGATATACCAGCTATGTCAGTTCACTGAAAAAAGTATGGCAGGGTCTAAACCAATTAGGCATAATAAGCAGTAGCATCAAGTCTACAAAACCTTCAAGATTTTGGAAATTTGACATCAGCCACAGCAAAGAGACTTGTCTGTACTGGAGAGTAGCTACTGTGTTGAACACGCCTTGAACAGGCCATCTTTCCGTTAACAAAAAACATCCTCATGGTGAATCCATCCTCTGTGCTCGCCGACGGACCCACGCCTTCCCCCGTCTCCTCATACGGAGAGCTCAAAGTCACTTTTCTGAGGCGGACATGGAGGAACATACAGAGAAAGAGAATCACAGAAGAGTTTATACTTTCAAAGCTCAAAATGGCGTGACGATTAAGAGCCATATCGGATAAAATGACATAACACACTATTGAGCTTACAGGTTAAATATTTTTTTTACAATGTGAAATTACCATTGGTTCTTGATTGACATAGTTGTTGGTTTCATCGTCGCTGTCGTCGTCGCTGTCCTCGTCACTCTCGCCGGATTCTACAATGAGAGCATCCTAATCAGACTCGTCACCTGGTTCGTATTACGATATTTTCAAGGTTTGTACACCCTGCAACTGTTGTTAAAATTGTTTTAGGATAAATATCGTGCCATTGTTTTGAAGAGATATACGTACATCTATATCGACAATTCTACATGTGTTGTTTTCTGAACAATCATAGTGTTACTCAAGTATCGTTGTTGGATATAATGATGGAATATTATAATACTAAACCGAATCCTCATCTCACCTTCAATCTGGGGCTCCACATTCTGGTAGTCTTCTGAGGAAGGAGGAAGTTGAGAGATTTACAATGTGACCTCGTCTGAAGGGTCAACAATGACCCGCCACTGTGTTTACCAGCAGAGAAAAACCCCTAAATGATCTTTTCAACTTGAGATTTCTTGACTTTTCCTAGAGTGACCCTAACATTAGAAAAAGTGAAACATCGATGTCTTTGAAATCCAGAGTTTAACATGTTTTTGAAAGATTTTTTCATCCACATCCATTGTATGACCAAAACGGTGGTAGAGCAATTATCAGACTTTCTCAAAAGTGCTAGTTTTGTCAACGTTTTGATCTGAACCATTGTATATGATCATAAGTAACCTTAAAACAGGGCTAAACATGCATTTTCCCTTTACTACTCCTTTAACTCTAGAGGTTTAGTCAAGATGGGTCCTTTTTTTAACCTTAGGACAGAAATGCTGGGACATTACAAGAGTTTAGTCTATTCATTCCATGTTTACAAATTTTTAAAACATTTTAAGGTTTGCCAGTGGTGGTAGATGAACTGTATGATTTTGATATAGATATTCATACAAAAAAGTAGTGCAGAAAAACCAATTGATACATGACTGACCATTCATATCAATTATTAGGTGTACGGTATGTGTATTCGTGACATTAACCCACAAAGCAGAAACGGTATTCCTGTATTGTCACTTACCCTGCTCTCTCTCAATGATGTTCACATAGGGGGGCTCTGAATGTTGAGGAAAAATGATAAATAGATTATCCAGACAATGTATCATAGTTCCAAGTGTTTGACAGTACAACATAGCTAAATTTCCCCCTGGGGAGATCAATAAAGTATCTATCTGTTTAAAAACAACATTAGGTGGTTAGTAATACAATAAATAAGCAACACAATCATCTCCATAATACTATATATATATATAATGTACCTGAGCTTTGGCTGGAGACAAGGCTCTGAGTGGACTGGCGAGTTTCAATCACAGGTGAGTCAGGAAGGACATCTCTGAGGATGAGAGAGATTGAGATTATAGGGGCGGCTGTAGCTCAGTTGGTAGAGCGGGTCGTTCAGTGATCGAAGGGTCAGTGGTTTCGAATCCCAGCTCCGACTGTCCCCATGTCGAAGTGTCCTTGAGCAAGACACCTAACCCCAAATTGCTCCCAATGAGCAGGTTAGCACCTTGCATGGCAGCTACCGCCATTGGTGTGTGAATGTGTGTGAATGGGTGAATGAGAGGCCATTGTAAAGCGCTTTGAGTGCCGCTAAGGTGGAAAAGCGCTATATAAGTGTAGTCCATTTACCATTATGAGAGAGATTATGTGCCAGACTGACATGATTATATGGTCAGAAAGCATTTTCACATCATGGTTGCATTCCCTGCAAAGCTAATAGCTGATAGGTAGGTGCACAGAAACCAAATTGTGGTTGATTGCAAAACCTGACAGTTAAACTAAAATTAATTTGAAAGATACAATTTAAAGTTTGCAGTAAAAGTTTGGTGCCACATGCTTGATGCACAAAGCGCTAGTTCTTAATAGCTTTCTAAACATTAAGCCCTCCAAAGGAGAATATTTTGAGACCCAGAACTGTTTGAGTCCTGCAAAAAGTACCATATTAAAACATTTTAAACCAACAAGCAATACAATCGAAGAAACCCTGAATACCTATATAAATAATATTACCACATAAACAATTATGTAAACGTCATAATAAAAATAATAATTAAAAAAATTGAACTAATCACTACCCTAAATAAAATGCTAGAAATGGTGCTTAGAGAGCACAGATGCATTTTGTGGCTGTGTGTGCTCACGCCCCAGATAGCAAGCGGATCTGGGCCATATACAGGCCAGATCTGGCCCTTGTGGCTTAGTTCCGGCCCATATATGGCCCAGAATCATTACACATCCGCTTGCTATCTAGTAAGTAGTTTTTGCTTAATCCTGACAAATAAACGCACACAAACACACACATGCCAAAAACATTACCTCTCGCCCTGTGCTTTCGTTGGGGCAGAGGTAAAAATGTTCTGCCGAATTAAATAAAGTTTTAAGTTTCATCTAGATTATTCATATTCAAATAAAAACGAGTATACAGGTGCACAAAATAGTTTCCAAAATGACATGCGATGTTTGTGATGGCAGCGTTTAGTATGACGGTGAGAGGACTCACACATATGGAGCGTCCGGTGCCTCATCCTCGGACTCAGCTGCACAGCAGAAACACAACAGCAGCAAAAGTTAGTCAAGAGCATTCATCCAATGGAGGGTCAGCTTTGATTCTGCACACATTTTTCTATTGTCCCCCACCCGAATCGACCTGTGTACTTAAAGTCGCACTGAAACGGACGTTTGAGATCATCTAACTTCCGTAGTTTGACGTATTTCCGACGCAAACAAGCTATGAGGGCGGGACGTGTGTTTAGAGGAATTTGATTGGAACATTGACAAGTGGGCGGGTTTTAAGAACTTTAGACAGATTCGATAGAAGGATAGCGTTGATTGACGGGTGGATGTCGTGAGATTATTGGCCTAAAATCGAAGGTACCTGTTGTCGTCATTGCACGTGACCTACCGTTTTCCAGGAAGTAAGAAATTATATACTTTGATATAAGATTACAACAAAAGTTGAATTTTGTAATTTTTTTGGCATACATCGTTGAATAGGTGAACACTATGACCAATTATGTGAACCAAAATGGGACAGAATGCTTTTTTCATTTCAGTGCGACTTTAAACAAATTAAAAGTGAGTATAATTCAAAAATAAATAAAAAAACAGGTAAAACTACATGATGAAAGCGAGATTAAAAAGGTATATCTTAAACTCTACTTGTGTAAACATTGCCTTAAACAACTTCACATTACCTTCTCTATGATTTTCATAACTGGGAAGGCTGTCTGCAAAAAAAGAAAAATGTTTGTGTTATTATGGCGAACATGATATTATGGTAATGTTGGGTTAATGTTAGTGTCTGCAGGTGCCAAATATAATCATGTCTGATATTCGGAATCACCAACACGATGGACTGACACCTCATTGGTGTCTATGTAGTGTTGTGATGAAGTGTGTTGTATTGTAATGTGTGGTGAAATGTGTGGCATTTCAATGTCATACTTGTTTGATGGGAGGCGTTCAATACGAGGGGAAAGTGAAATGATACTCGCCATTTTCCGTCGGGGTAAAAGAGTTGTGTCTCGCAATCTGTTCCGTCAGTGAACTGTGATAAAAAAATACAAGATATCAGTTCCAAACATTACACTTCACTGCTGGTTGCCTTTCTATAGCTGTCTGGATGGGATTAGTTTCACCAGAGGAGGTCAGGTAATGTCATTTTCACCAGGGTAATTCAGTCATTTTATTCACGTCCAGAATGACCATATCATTATTACCGTCCGGATTGACATGTCAGTATTTTATGCAAATGACATGATTTGGGGCGGGACATTACTTTTCCACCTTAGCGGCACTCAAAGCGCTTTACAATGGCCTCTCATTCACCCATTCACACACACACTCACACACCAATGGTGGTAGCTGCCATGCAAGGTGCTAACCTGCTCATTGGGAGCATTTTGGGGTTAGGTGTCTTGCTCAAGGACATGTGGACAGTCGGAGCTGGGATTCGAACCGCTGACCCTTCGATCACTGAACGACCCGCTCTACCAACTGAGCTACAGCCGCCCCACTGTTGGGCAATACTAATCCCGTCCGTACAGGGCTTATGAATCCCTTTACGTGTGTGTCTGTGTATGAATCCCTTTAAATGTGTGTGTGTGTGTGTGTCTGTGCCCTTGTGTGTGTGTGTGTGTTTGTGTGTGTGGGGTGGTGGTGGTCGTTAAGGCACTCACATGGGTGAAAGGGTGGAGGAAGGCCCAGTAGCCCAGCTTGTGTCTGGTTGATCTGAGTACAAATCATCATCATCATCATCATCATCACCCCACTACAGTGACTTGAAGCTGATTGTGTACATTATAAGAATACCAGTCATCATAATAGTCACCCAATTGTCTCTATTCTATAATTATATCAATATAACAGTCATACAGTTTAAAGTCTCACTGAAATGAAAAAAGCATTCTGTCCCATTTTGGTTCACATAATTGGTCATAGTGTTCACCTATTCAACGATGTATGACAAAAAAATGACTAAATTCTACTTTTGTTGTAATCTTATATCAAAGTATATAATTTCTTAGTTCCTGGAAAACGGTAGGTCACGTGCAATGACGACAACAGGTACCTTAGATTTTAGGCCAATAATCTCACGACATCCACCCGTCAATCAACGCTATCCTTCTATCTAATCTGTCTAAAGTTCTTAAAACCCGCCCACTTGTCAATGTTCCAATCAAATTCCTCTAAACACATGTCCCGCCCTCATAGCTTGTTTGCGTCGAAAATACGTCAAACTACGGAAGTTAGATGATCTCAAACGTCCGTTTCAGTGCGACTTTAAAATAGGCCTTGGAGTAGAACTAGACAGAGATACCATCCTGGGTGATTGATTGCTTTCATGGGAGAGGTTGTCTATTACACCCAACTAATTATAGACAAAAGCTTCATACTCACATGAACGGATGACTTGCATTCTAGGGGTTCTAATTGGAGGAGATGAAAGGTTAAAGGTTAAAGTCCCAATGATGGTCACACACCCGAGTGTGTGAAATTCGTTCTCCGCATTTGACCCACCCAAGTCAAAAACTTTACTTAAAAGTATTTTCTTCTGGCTTTAACACATATAGCACTCTTCATTAGAACATATACACACACAGACCAGTTCATGTGTTCAGTAAGGTACTCACGGCTGGGTGTAATCCTCAGAGCTGTAGTTTGGCTGGATTACGACTGCAGGAGAGATAAAACCATGGTTTGGAAAGGTGATTAGCCAAGTCGCTAGCACATCTGTTGCTTGTTAAACTGCATTACATTACATTACAGTCATTTAGCAGACGCTTTTATCCAAAGCGACTAACAATAATTGCATTTAACGTAGGAAGAGCCAATGGACTACTACTTGCCAGAACTCACAAGTGCATCTCCTTTCTAAAATAAGTGACCAAGAGCATCATCTAGTGCTGAAGGCAAAGTGCAAGAATAGCAATCTAAAGTACAGTGCAATATAATATAATACGTAATGCCTCTGATATAAGGATGTCAGCAGGGGACGTTCATAGGACAATACATTCATAGGACATACAAATAACACATTTCATAAAATTGTGTTGGCTGTGCGCATACTTTTCAGTGCCTTTTATTATATTTCATTACTCTTCCTCCAGAGTACACCATTTTACCACGTAGCTTTACTTGTTATATCTTAGTGTTCTTAATTTGCACTCCGTTTTCATAGTTTTTATTCTATTTTACACTATCTTTTAATTTTCAATGAGTTTTTATTCTCTGTTTATATGATTTATGTTTGTATCATTCTTCTTTTATGTAAAGCACTATATTCAACACTTTTTTTATGAATGGTGCGGTATAAATAAAATGACATTGACGTGGGGAATTGAGGAAATACTTTAGAGATTGAACGGTCGTCTTACACGGCGCAGAGCGTCTTCGGCAGTTGAGACAGAGAGCAGTCAGCAGGACCATCATGCACAGCAGGAAACCTCCAGTTAACATCTCCACGGGCTCCATCCCTGCAGGAAGGACAAACATCAAGAAGCCAATCAGAATCACAGTACTCTACTTGGCATTTATTAGCTAGTATTTACTTGAGAGGGGTCAGGGAAGAATTTTTTACAGCTCACTTATCTGGCCCCTGGGTGATAGTTTTTTTGCTTCCCTCTGGAATATGTAGGGGTGGGTCGTATGCCCTCCTCCCTTGTTCTCTGTAAAGCGCATTGTGTTGCCTCTGGGTATGAAATGCGCTATACAAATAAAGCTTTGATTGATTGATTGATTGATGTCTGGCACTTTTCTGAGTCATAAATTGATTCATATGGGGCCAGTTTCTCAGATACAGATTAAGTCCATCCTAATACTATACAGCTAGATTAGAAGTCCTTTCGCTGTAGAACCTCCCTTCTATAAAACAAGGCTTTAAGACAATCATTGCTAAATATATTGTACATCACTCCTATACACATGTATGGTGTTCTTCTACCCAGTAGGCTTAATACAAGATACTATGAAACTTCTTTATTGTACGATTTTTAAAATATACATGATTTTCCAGGGCTGTTACTGCTGCTGTTGATACCAACTGTTAAGAATGTCAGTCAGAAGTGTCCACATCTGTTACAACATCTCACTCTTACCACTAGTTAAATATACGTTATAGCACCTCACTATTATAATTAGCTACATATCTCAAGGCAAGAAAAAAGCAGGGAAAACGTGTGGTGAACGGGAAATTCATTGTAGTAAAGCGATTAGAGAAGTATCAGCTACCTGTGTGGTTGCTAGTACATTACTATATATCCTTTATTTCAATTCCTCCTGCAGCGAAATCCTCCATTTCACACACGCTCTCTGTCACTGTGTGGTTGAATTAAGCCTCTATGACCAGGAAACAGATTTCCTGTATTTTCAACTAACATAACATAATTCCACCTTTCTCTTGCTGTAAGCACATTAAGTAAGTCTGTTTCTCACATAACATCTGTAATAGATCAAAGTCATTATGCATGAACTTGACATAATGGTGGACAAACTAGACACATACCTATAAGAACACTAGAACATTCTTTCTATGGCATCTCAGACTCATTCCCAGATCCCTAAATGCATTATAGATGGGGGTTGTTCTCAACAGTGCCTTACATTATGACACATACAACAGCGGCCATTTTGTGCCCAGCACCGTGATGATGAGGAGGGTGACATATCCAACAACCCCAAAAAATGCATTGACATTTCCAAAATGAAATATTACCTCATAAATGTTTTCATTAAAAAAAAAAAAAAAGCATATAAGCCATGCAGTTAGGTGACTGAGGTGAGATATTCCCATCACAAGTGAGCTGAAGGCAAATCAAGAATTGAGCATGCGTGTGAGAGTGAGAGAACTAGAAAGAGACAAAGATGTTAAGAAAGACGAAGAAAGAAAAGCAGAAATAGCTCAAAATAAGAACTGAAGGCATAAGGATGTTTAATTGTATGTGGTGATCCGAAGGTACTCAATTTTGAGACATTCTACCCCTCCACCGAGACTAAATTCAAGAAATAAAGAGCTAAATGTGTGGAAAAAATATCATTTCAAGGTAGGATACTGACTTACCTCCACATGTGGTATCCGCACTGAAGGTCAACTTGTTGTGCAGCGAAGATCCACCAGTCAAACGGTTTGACCGATCTGTATCTAGGCCAAGATTGCATCTACTCCACCTCAGACATCCAGACGCCCAAGTTCTGCCATGTCGCTTGAACGTATGTATATATACAGTACACTCATATCATATAGATTCTATATATGTTTGATTATCCAATTTTTGAGATTCAGATAGGTTCTATTTCTTTCTCTCTACATTTGGACACAGCAGCTGACATGGATACCCTTCGTGGATGTACCTTGTATCTTGGGTCTGATCTCTGCTCCTCCTTCCTTGCTCAACTCTGAAGCTCCCCTTCTATGTCATCACTGTCAACCACCACCCATGTGCCCTTTTCAGTTGATAAAGTTCAACCCCCACCCCAACGGTGTAGTGGAGGGTGTATTGAGGTATACTTCGTATACCTACTTCTTTATCCATGGACCCACTGTATACCCACTTCTCTAAACACCACGAATGTGAAAACATTTCTGCTACAGTATACTAACTTCTTTACCACTGCACCCCCACGCCTGTCCTTAAAGCCAGAATAACATTTGGATTATTTTATATCTACCTCCTTCAACAAGAGCTAAATTGGCAAATACATTTCCGGAAATGGACAGATGTAATAAAGGCAGCATCTGGGCACTGTATGAAGTTGGGCAAGAGTATTGTTCAGGACCCAACGACATGCATGTGTTGTGTCTGTTCCAACAAACTTATCAACAAACTTCACAAGCTTGGGGGGGCGACTGTAGCTCAGTTGGTAGAGCGGGTCGTTCAGTGATCGAAGGGTCAGCGGTTCGAATCCCAGCTCCGACTGTCCACATGTCGAAGTGTCCTTGAGCAAGACCCCTAACCTCAAAATTGCTCCCAATGAGCAGGTTAGCACCTTACATGGCAGCTACCGCCATTGGTGTGCGAATGTGTGTGTGAATGGGTGAATGAGAGGCCATTGTAAAGCGCTTTGAGTGCCGCTAAGGTGGAAAAGCGCTATATAAGTGCCGTCCATTTACCATTGACTGATGACTGGAGGAGCAGCTGTTTGTAGACAGAGGGAATCGTAGGGGAAAGGACACAGCCTTGAGGGGAACCGCTGCTGATGGTCCAGGAGACGCGTTTCCCCAACTTCACATGCTGCTTCCTGTCAGAGAGGAAGTCGATGGTCCACTTGCAGGTGGAGTCAGGCATGTGCGCCTAGGAGAGCTTGTCCTGGTGTAGGTTCCAGCAACAAGTGCTGAAGGATGAAACGGAGGGCCGCGTTTACTGTACCATCCACAGATCTGTTGGCGCCGTAGGCGAACTTCAGGGAGTTCAGGAGTGGGTCTGTGATGGTTTTGAGGTGGGACAGTACATGGCGCTGAAATGTCTTCAGGGCTTCGGGGCGAGTGGTCGGGGCGAGGGGTCTATAGTCATTAAGTTCTGTGATCTTATTTTAGGGGGGATAAAGATAAAGGTAGAGGTCTTGAAGCAAGCTGGTACGTGGCATGTCTTCAGCGAGGTGTTAAAAATGTTTGAACACCAGAGACCGCTGATCGGCACAGTACTTCAGGATCATAACTGTGCTTTGATCGCGTGTTGTCCCAACTCCCAACAGATCTGCCACATTCCCAGGACTAAAATGTGACCGTTTCTACCAAGGATGTAAAATGGCTGCCTTGAACGCCACAATGGTATCCCCACTGTTCCATTTTTGGTGTTATCGCCAACTAGAGAGAAAATGTGTCTTGTTCTCAGAAGACGACAAATAGTTTGCACATCCACTCATACTGCTCGCACTTGGTGTGAGCACACTCATACAGAACACACACCTCTTTGCATAGTGGTGTTAAGACTGCATATTAAGTGAACGTTTCTGCAGCGACCCGCATTATCTCACACATCCTCCCACCTACAAACAGGAAACCACACCGAAGGAAGGAAGCCATGTGCTTCTCTGTCTCTCTCCATCAAGGTGGAGGATCAGACAACGGAGATAACTGAAAAAGGGAGGTGGCAAGGGATGCCTGACTGAGAGAGGAGAGAGGGAACAGGGGTATACCTGTCGAAAGGAGAGGAAACTTGGCAAGATATAAAATGGGTGAGGGGTTACGTTACAGAAGCCTTTATCCACCATGGCAGCTAACTGTACACCATGACACCATCCTGGCCAAGGTACACCTTTACACTCGCAATGCTCACACACAGGACCTCGTGTACTTAGCAATTGTAAGACAGAACTGGGCGTGCGGTCATTTTCACGCCAAGTTCGGCATTTATCAATTTCGACTGCGTTCAAATCTCACGTCGAGTCTCAGCTCGTGTTTGAAAGTTTGAGAATGGTCAGGAGACGATTCTTATCGGCATCCAAGCACAGCCATATACAGCAGGCCTATTCATCACTTCAAAATATGTAGCCTATCCAATGGCAAAATATATATAATATATAGGCCTCATCTGTGTCATATATTCCTAACTTAAATGGGCATTTTCAAATTATTTGCAATTAACGGGGTAAAGAGGTTTTTTTTTGTGTAAGAGTAATTTCACTTTCATTTTGAGTCTACTTAGACTATGCAGTTTTACAAGTTTTAATATGAAAGTGACATACATGTTACAACAATCAATGTAAGGGTGAAATAATTACAAGCTAATTACTGCATCCGAATTAAAAAATGAAAAGCAATGGGTAAGCTTCACTCACTTATATAAATAAGAGCTTTGACAGTCATCATATGGGTAATGCCATGCTCTGTTAAAGGCCGCGCCCTATCGATCAGGCGAGGTGAGAGGAATGGGCGAGCGTCGTGCACCCGTTTCTATAGGCTATTATATTATTATATTCTATAGGATATTTTACATTGACACAGGTTTTAGTTCTAATTTGAGATTTTGTTACATTGTAATTTATTGTCACAATAATACATTTTTCTGTATGGAAGGTAAAATAAAGTTATTAGTATTATTAATAACAATAATAATAATAATAATAATGCTCAAATGTACAGCAATGTGCAATGGTTTTTAGGTTGTGTCATATATCCATGCCGTAAACTACAGGAACGAGGTCAGAACATGTAGGGGCGAGATATTTAAATCATGTTTACGTCAGCCACATTTATCAAGGCCCAATCATTTGTACGATGGGATTGGCGGCGTATGAATGTTTGATAGATCACACGTGGACGCTGTCGTACTACAATTTGTGCACTCAGATCTGCGCTCCATCGATAAATGAGGGCCACTGTACCCGTCCACACAGAAATCAGTCCGCAGTCATCTCAGTCCATTCTGCTACTGTAGTTTAATATTTCAACAAAATTATAACACATTTAAGATAAACCATTTTTTTAAAACCCCAATTCAAGAAATAACTTTAAAAATAAACAATGTTTTTCCAGAATGCACCATAATTGCCTTCATTAAAAAATCAGCAACACTTTTCCTCAGACAATAAAGAAAAGTAGACTGTAAAAGATCTTCGGTCTCAAAGTAGACTTCTCTAATCAGGAGGGTAACAGAGACCAGCAAGCCACCAAGATCACCTTATAAAAACAGTAAGAAAACAGAGAAATAAAGAACTATAGATCTGTCCTCACCACATATTCCAGATATCCTGGATACTCATCCGTTTCCACTCTAGTCAGTGCTTCTGGAACCATCTCCGAGGGACTGTGGTGTAGAAATGGACCAACGCTAATACAGATAAGCATTCGTTTAAATGGTACATGGCGAATGGACAAAGTGGCAATGGGTTTAAAATTAGTTAGGAAAAATATGCAATTATTAAGCTTTGATTTGACACAATTAAAATTCAGAATTACTCAACCATAGTGTTGGGGTCCAATGCAAGTACCCTGGGGTGTGCCGGCTCCCTGCATTGTGATACTGCAGTTCATTGTAAATATACTATACAGATAATCCTCCATTTACAGTCCTGTTGTGGCGGAAAGCAGACTTTACTGAACAGCCAATCAGAGGCCAGGTTTTCTGGGTGAAGCGGGAAGCACAGCAGCTTTGGGATGTAGTGGTTACAATTCACAGAGCGTTGGCATAAAACATGCTCCGGCAAATTCCACAGAGATTTGTAATCGACACTCCCCTGCAGAGTGGAAAAATGTTTGGGAGTGACCGTCCAATCTGCAACAATATGGCCGTGTTTACACACTTGTCTGGTTCCCTCTCTCACGTTGAGGCGTCTCATATTCATTCTTTTGCTTTCTCACATTCTCCAGCACTTTCACCTCTTGAGGTTCACTTCTCTGCATACATTTCCCACAAGCCCTTCTGTCCTGCATCATCAGATATTTGTACTGGAATGTCTGGTGATTTTTAAACACCAAGTTTTTTTCTTATTCCTCTAGTGCATCTGCCACGTTGCCTCCGCAGATGAAAAGTATTAAAAAGCCATATCGGCAAAAATGTTAGACATAATAAATAATCATAAAAGTTCTCTTAGGATAGTCGAATCAATCACACCAGCT
This sequence comes from Borostomias antarcticus, assembly GCF_949987555.1. NCBI lineage: Eukaryota > Metazoa > Chordata > Actinopteri > Stomiiformes > Stomiidae > Borostomias > Borostomias antarcticus. The sequence continues at coordinate 957,057 of NC_140268.1, read as the reverse complement.
GTGCGATCGGCGACGACGGTCTCTTCCTCAGACGCCTCTCGGGTCCCTTTCAACTGCCGCTCTCGTCAAATCAGAACGCTGGACACTGGCACCCGCGTTGACCTGCCACTCTTGGGCACAACGATTGGTTCATCATCTGCCAATGAAAAAGTGAGATAAAACGAGAAGCAGAAGTAAATCTACGGGAGTAGCCGTTAAGACCGGCAAAGTCTTACTTACGTTACGCTCATTTAGCAGACGCTTTCCGAACGACGCTGTCCAAAGTGACTTTGAAAGTCGTTTGAAAGTGCATTCAACGTAGGTAGTCAAGTGTACTACTACTCACCAGAACTCATAAGTGTATCTCTTCATAAACAAACCTCTAAGAGCCTAGTGCTAAACTAAAAGTGCAAATACAATAAGTGCTAGGAGAGAGGGTCAGGGTAGTACAAGAGGTGAGCGGTCAGCCTGTGGTGAAAAATGGGCAGCAACTCCACTGTCCTGATGTCAGTGGGGGATTTGATCCACCACTATGAGGCCAGGACAGAAAAGGGCCGTGACCCGATCGATCGACCGCAGGGACCTTGGAGCGGCGAGGTAAACGTTACGTACCTGAGGTTACGTAGTTTTCTGCGCGTTGCCGGTCGTGCTCGACGAAGAGGGCGGTGGCCAGGAAGAAAGCTCCGCCCACCACAGCCACGAAGGAACAGAGGAGGAGGGAGAGTTGGAGAGAGCGGAACTGCCACAGGTACGAGTCCGTCTTCCTCACAGAATCGGACACCTGAGAGAGAGCGAAGACGGACTGAGTAGGACCCCCTTTATGGCAACACCCCTTCATGACGTCATTTCCTGTCTTACACAATGCATATGAAACAACAGCAGGGGGAGTGCTCAACATTGGCTGGTTCAGGCAAAGTGAATAATAAATAGGCGGATATGTCAATAATAAAGCAAATTAATCAATTAGGTATAATCGTACAGATGAAAGGAAAAATGGCTCTAACGGATAGTATCTGATACCATTTGAAGAAGTATTTCAATTATTCAATACATATTTACAAATTCTCGTATTTCTATATTTGAAAGTATTTGTGAGTACATCTGAAAGCATTGGAATGGGTTTTCAACAATTACAAAATCTGTATTTGAAATGCCGATTTTTTACGATATTTGCATTTGAAAATATTTATCATATGTTTAATAGCTTAATGTAAAATGTATATTTGAATTTGACATTTTCATCCAGTAAGGAACTCCAAACCCTATACAAATAAGTTTGCATTTGTAGTTTCCTGAATGAAACAATGATCCATCCAGACCCTAGTCTGCCTCCTCGTCATTCGTTGTCACGCTGCCCAATCAGTGGCGTAGCAAATTAATCCGATTCGGGCCGAGAGATTCTCTCGGCACCGATCAGATTCGATCCAGACTATTTCGCAAGAGCACCGTCGCTGCGTCCGGGGCTGGCTCCGCCCAAGACGACTGTGATTGGTGGAGATCTAGACCCTAATCTAACCATAAAAAAAGGGTTTGAACCCATGTAGTGTGTGTATTTTGAGTTGAAATGTGTGTGTGTGTGTGTGTGACATACCACCCCAATGAGATATGGACTCCCAGCATCTCCAAGCAGGTGAGAGAGAACGATCTGGAAGGCCTCGGCTGTGGCGCGGCGTGTGGGGACCACCACGTACTGAGGGGGGAAGGGGGGTGGGGTCAGGGGTCAGAGGACCACGCAATCCTTCTAAAGAATATCTCTTTATGGAGAGGGAGAGGGGAGAGGGACCCAGAGAGAGGGAGGATAGAGAGAGAGGGATACACAGAGAGAGGGACACAGAGGAGGAGACGGAGAGAGAGGGAGACAGAGAAAGAGAGAGACACACAGAGAGAGAGACACAGAGAATGAGACAGAGAGAGAGGGAGACAGAGAAAGAGAGGGACAGAGAGAGAGGGACACAGAGAGGGAGACAGAGAGAGGGAGGGAGACAGAGAAAGAGAGGTAAACACAGAGAGAGGGACACAGAGGAGGAGACGGAGAGAGAGAGAGACACAAAGAGAGGGGCAGAGAAAGAGAGGGACACACACAGAGAGAGGGAGACAGAGAGGGCGAGAGAAACAAAGAGAGGGGCAGAGAACGAGAGGGACACACAGAGAGGGAGACAGAGAAGGAGACAGAGAAAGAGAGAGACACAAAGAGAGGGGCAGAGAACGAGAGGGACACAGAGAGAGGGACACAGAGAAGGAGACAGAGAAAGAGAGACACAAAGAGAGGGGCAGAGAACGAGAGGGACACAGAGAGAGGGAGACAGAGAGAGGGAGACAGAGAGGGTGAGAGACGGAGAAAGAGAGACTCACCAGCAGGATGTCAGCCACTATGGCCCAATTCATGGAGAGGAAGGTCTCTCCCAGGAAAATGAACACCTGCACAGAAACTCATGAAGTTTATTGTTGAATTATGAACCAGATCTGACTCCGTAGCTCATGGACATCGGAGCAAGGTGCGAGTGTGAGACAAGAGGGTGTGTGTATGCTATTTTTGGGGAGACAAGCAAGTGTGAGACTAAAGAGTCACATGTAGGGCTGCTCGATTATGGCAAAAATCATAATCACGATTATTTTGATTGATATCGAGATCACGATTATTTAACACGATTATTCATAGATTTTTTTTTTTTTTATCAAGTTTTAACATTTTCTTAACATATCAAATTATACATTGACTTTGATAATTAATTTATTAAATGTTGACTTGCTTTTCTTTTGAACAATGTTCTTTGGATTAGATCCATTTCTCCCATGGGAGACAGTATAGCTCTGCAGTGTAGGGTGCACTTGATTTGTGCAAAATCGTTTTATGGCGATTATTTTGTTTTAATGATCGTTGACAGCCCAGATCTTAATCTAGATTAAAATCCGATTAATCGAGCAGCCCTAGTCACGTGTCACCCAGATGGGGACTCACATAGGTGGCGACGGTGCTGGCCTGGGCGCACACGATGGCCAGGTAGAGGAAGGGCGCGGAGAGGAGGAGCCCAGCGGCGCAAACCAGGGGGTCGGCCCGCGGCGTCCTAAACCTCAGCCTCCGGCTGGCCTCCACGCCGCTGGCCACGCCCAGCACGCCGGACACACAGGTGATGATGCCGAAGTAGAGGCTGGAGTGAGGGGGGAGCGATGGGGAGAGAGAGGAGGGGGCGAGGGGGGAGTGATGGGGGGGGAGGGGAGGGGGAGGGGGTGAGTCTAGTTTTATTCAGGGTCAAGTCTTTAATTATTAGTCTTTGTCAACAACTCTGCCTTACGAAGTGACGACACACTGATGTGTTTGATTAACAAAGCTGTTGTGTGTCCATTCTCTCTCTCTCTCTCTCTCTCTCTCACACTCTCTCTCTCTCTAACTCTCTCTCTAACTCTCTCTCTAACTCTCTCTAACTCTCTCTCTCTCCCTCTCTCTCCCTCTCTCTCCCTCTCTCTCACTCTCTCTCTCTCTAACTCTCTCTCTAACTCTCTCTCTAACTCTCTCTCTCTCCCTCTCTCTCCCTCTCTCTCCCTCTCTCTCTCTCTCACACTCTCTCTCACTCTCACTCTCTCTCTCACTCTCTCACTCTCTTTCTCTCTCTCTCTCACTCTCTCTCTCTCTCTCTCTCTCTCACTCTCTCTCTCTCTCTCACTCTCTCACTCTCTCACTCTCTCACTCTCTCTCACTCTCTCACTCTCTCACTCTCTCACTCTCTCACTCTCTCACTCTGTCTCTCTCTCTCACTCTTTTCTGTCATACTGGAATCTCTCCGCTAGAACATTCAAATTCTACCAGGACATAAGGAAGCGATAGTAGTATGACGGATGTTTACCTGTCCGAGGTGTCGCAGGGCCCCTGGACACAGGGGGCCTTCTCCCCGGTGAAGACGGCTGCTCTGAAGAGGAAGGCCGGGGCCCACAGGGCCAGGGAACCAGTGACGAAGGCCACCGCCGTGAAGCCGAACGTTGACAGCACAAAGCTACGGCTGGAAAGACACACAAGGTCGGTGACGTCAAACAGGTCCGTTTCTAGTTCGATAGTGACAGCAAGCGCAAGCGTTTGCTCCAGCGCGCTGTGCGCATGCGTGCTGGAGCAAGTGGGGAAGCTATTTCGTTTCTAAAGACGTTTCTAAAGATCATATTACAGAGGCATGTGAAAAACCACAACAAGCCCTCGCTCTATCTAAGCACAACTAGCGATTCATAAACACAGATTGATGAAAACAACCGTTTCGCGGCAGAAAAACGATTTTTTAGAAGCTGCATTCTCAGTGCCCCGTCCGCCGCCATTACATGGATATACTTGGCTCGCGCTGGATTTTAAATTTCTTCTACAGGCCTCCGAATTACACCGAAGTGATCTCGGTGAGTCAAACGTCTTATAATATGCCGTAAATAAGGTCCAGGTTGTCGAAAACGAGCGTTCTCCTTTAACCGTTTCAAATTCCTCCGCCAGATGTGTGCTGTGATGAGGCTGGACCTACTTTCTACTGAGGGCCTGCATGTCGACCAGCCAGCTGGTTCTGTGGAGGGTGTGATCGGGCCGCGCCTCGATGGCTCCTCTCTTAGGCTCCTTGACGACGAACAGGAGCAGCAGCACGGCGACCAGCCCTAACCCCGGGGTCACCTAAGAGCCGGGAGGACACAGAAACACATCACTAGCCGCAGAGAGTTGGGCTGCGTTCCGAATCGCATACTTCTACTACTTACTACCAGTACCTACTACAGCTGCCCTTAGAAAGTACGTACTTTGCAAGCAGTAGGCATCCAATTGGGACATACTACCTTGTCATAACATTGCGCCTTGAAATTAGCCCACATCCGTCGCCGTCCATAACGCGACATTCGTCTACAGATGTCACGACTCGCACATGTGACGCACATTTCCGCTGCGCACAGGATTGTGGGTCAGAATAGGCAGAAAAGCCTGCTGGCTTGCATACTGCAAAATACGACCGGATGTAGTAGGACATCCTGGTATTTTTGACATACTGCATGTGGCATACTATGTATTGGGACATACTACATCCTGTTTTGGCATACTATATAGTAGGGTAGTAGGCGATTCGGAACGCAGCCTTGGAGAGACAAGTACACAGCAGGGAGGTAGATTAATCGATTAATCAATCAATCAATCAATCAATCAATCAATCAATCAATCAATCAATCAAAGCTTTATTTGTATAGCGCATTTCTTACCCAGAGGCAACACAATGCGCTTTACAGAGAACAAGGGAGGTGGGCATACGACCCACTCTCTACATATTCCAGAGGGAAGCAAAAAAAAAAAGTAAGCTAATAACTGAAAGTTAAATATTTGAGGATATTCCCATCTCCTCATGTCCTTCTCGTGTTTTTTGTTTTGATAAAACGTACATCTTGAACTAGCATATCATGTTCCGCGAAGTAGCCTATTATCACCCATCCATGTAAACAGTTACATTGGAATCTCTAATCGGAATGATTTCAAATCGGACCGAAGAAATATTGTCCGTGTAACCGCAGCTAATGAAAAGACACGGAAGAGTAGTTGGCAGGTTAAAAACTGGCGACTTACCCTCAGCGCCCAGTGCCAATCCTTGGCCAGGTCATCCACCTTTGACCCCACGATGTACCCAAGCCCACTGTGAGAGAACAGAACAAATATTGACAATAAACGCTCAAGCATTCCAACTGAGCTGTGCAATAAACCTGATAATCAATTAATCAATTAATCAATTTCTATCCTACTGCGTGAAACCCTATTGGCTGTTGTATCGGAACCCAGCATAAGGCTTTATGAGGACTGGACCGATCCAGAATATTGTGTGCTGCCCCATAATCTTACCTGCCAACTGGGATGGCGAAATAGAAAACGGACAGCATTCGCGTTCTCTTCTCCTTGACGTAGAGGTCAGCGATGATGGTGGGTGCTATGGTGGAGTAGCTGGCTTCTCCTACTCCGACCAACCCCCTTGTCAACAGCAGCGCCCAGAAATACTAAAATACAGCGGGGATAACAAAAAGAAAGACAGTACATTGAGAGGGTTTTGATTTTAGGCCAATAATCTCACGACATCCACCCGTCAATCGACGCTATCCTTCTATCGAATCTGTCTAAAGTTCTTAAAACCCGTCCACTTGTCAATGTTCCAATCAAATTCCTCTAAACATACGTCCCGCCCTCATAGCTTGTTTGCGTCGGGAACACGACAAACTACGGAAGTTAGATGATCTCAAACGTCCGTTTCAGCTGGACTTTAAAGATAGAGAGCAAACGTAGGTGCAGTCACAGATATCGAACGCGAGCGTAAGAGAGGAGTCACTCACATCTTTAGGTGTGTAGGAGCTGGCGAGAGTGACCAGGGACCAGAAGGCGATGCCAACGCTCATGATGACCTTCCTGTTGTACCTGTCGCCCAGGTAGCCAAAGATTGGAGCCAGGAACATGTAACTGCAGATGAAGACTGTGAGACAGACGGACCGTAAGAGAGAAAAACACAACTAAAACCAGAATGTCCTTGTTTATGCAAAACATTTTACATAATCCTCTCTTCCCTCACCTGTCTGAAGCAAGCCGGACTTTTCATCATTGATCCCAAAGTATTGCTCGATATCGGGAAGAACACCTGTGTCAAATAGAGGAAGAGAATTAGTCTCTGATCGGTCTGGGGCGGCTGTAGCTCAGTCGGTAGAGCGGGTCGTTCAGTGATCGAAGGGTCAGCGGTTCGAATCCCGGCTCCGACTGTCCACATGTCGAAGTGTCCTTGAGCAAGACACCTAACCCCAAATTGCTAATGAGCAGGTTAGCACCTTGCATGGCAGCTACCGCCATTTGTGTGTGAATGGGTGAATGAGAGGCCATTGTAAAGCGCTTTGAGTGCCGCTAAGGTGGAAAAGCGCTATATCAGTACAGTCCATTTACCATAAATCAACAGCGAACTGCATGTCTACACAGCTAAGAGTGATGGATGTGCAGCGTCTTATTTACTCATTTGGCACAATTCCTCATTTAATTTATTGTGGAAGTATCCACTTTGCTCCATTACAGTCAATACCACACATTAAAACTGAGGAACTGAGAAATTGAGGTGTGACAAACTTGTATTTGAATGAGCATCGTCGTACCAGCTATGGTGAACCTGTCCATGTAGTTGAGTAGGTTGATGAAGCACAGGACACTAACGGTCATCACCGCTCTCACATTGGACACTCCGCTGGCCGGCTCCTCCTCTTCCTGCTGGCCCCGCCCGGCCATCGGGTCCTCCGAACCCTCCACCTCGCTGTCATCGGAGAAAAAGGGCACCGATTCGTTGGCGGGATCGGCGAGCGACATCACTGCGAAGAAAAAAAAGATTTCGCAATTAAGAATGTTACTTGATCTAATATCCCGTGCATTAGCCAATGTCCATCATCATCACCCTATGGATGGTCTACACACAACCATCACACACACAGTACTATGGATAGTACACGAAAACAATCACACCTTCAACACACAACCGCACTTCAATTACGTGTCATGTCATGACAATTTGGTGGGCGACACCTGGAAGGTACTGCAGAGAAGAGAAACAAAAGTGTGTTTTTAAAGTGGGCAGGCAAAATGCTACAACTGTGTTGATTGGGCGAACATGGCATAGGTCACTGAAGCAAGTCAAAGTCAGCAGGGAGCAAGGGTGTAGGGAGCAAGGATGTAGGGAGCAAGGATGTAGCTAAAGATTGGCTCATGTGGACCAGGGCCAATACATCCATGACCAGGGCCCACTTGTGTTGTCAGTTACTTCGTGTGGTATGAATATGTAAGCCTGGCCTACTGTTATTGAGTGTGTGTGTGGTATGAATATGTAAACCTGGCCTAGTGTTATTGAGTGTGTGTGTGGTATGAATATGTAAACCTGGCCTAGTGTTATTGAGTGTGTGTGTGTGGTATGAATATGTAAGCCTGGCCTACTGTTATTGAGTGTGTGTGTGTGTGTGGTATGAATATGTAAGCCTGGCCTACTGTTATTGAGTGTGTGTGTGTGGTATGAATATGAAAGCCTGGCCTCCTGTTATTGTGTGTGTGTGGTATGAATATGAAAGCCTGGCCTACTGTTATTGAGTGTGTGTGTGTGGTATTATTGTGGGTGTTATTGAGTGTGTGTGTGTGTGTGTGTGGTATTATTGTGGGTGTTATTGAGTGTGTGTGTGTGTGTGTGTGTGGTATGAATATGTAAACCTGGCCTAGTTATTGAGTGTGTGTGTGTGGTATGAATATGTAAGCCTGGCCTACTGTTATTGAGTGTGTGTGTGTGGTATGAATATGAAAGCCTGGCCTACTGTTATTGAGTGTGTGTGTGGTATGAATATGTAAGCCTGGCCTACTGTTATTGAGTGTGTGTGTGTGGTATGAATATGTAAACCTGGCCTACTGTTATTGAGTGTGTGTGTGTGTGTGTGTGTGTGTGTGTGTGTGTGTGTGTGTGTGTGTGTGTGTGTGGTATAGCCTGGCCTACTGTTATTGAGTGTGTGTGTGTGTGTGGTATGGGTAGCTAGCTAACATTACTTCTTAAACTAGCAGTAGTCAATCATCAGTTCCTAGAAAAGTGAGTTAATAAAAGCAGTTAGCCTCGCCAACCATTAATGAAATAAAGAATAAGACATTGGTCACATGACCAAGCAAAGATCCAGAGAGGATATTTGCGTTTCGCAACACTGAGATATTGATAAACTCCTTCTTCATCTTCTTCTGTGGCATTTTACGGCAGTTTGCATCCTTTTTATCACATTACCGTCACAACACTAGTATTTGAGTATTTAGTATATACTAATTCATTTACTCATTCATTGAGTAACGGTGTCTAGCTAGCTAGCCTGGCTAACGTTAGCATGCTAGCACTAGATACTGTTGTTCTGCTAATATTAACGTTAGTTACGAATAGTAACGTTATCTACGCAAGCAAAACGCAATGAAACTCTTCATACTAATGGTTAGTAATTGAACCAGCTGGTTAGTTTGCTACTTAGCAAGTTTATATGGCTACGGTGGCCGGCTAGGTAGCTTTAGCGCTCGCTTGAGACTAGCTTGCGAGTTTGTGTTGTTGACGGAGAACGTTACCTGGGATTGTGGGAGATCTTTTGTCCTTTGTGTCCTCGTCTCTCTGTCGTGTCCCTTAATGAGTTCAATTAAAGTCTGCTGGCACCATTTCGACGTGTTTCGAGAGAAACCAGCGATTTAAAATCAAAGGAGAGATGTTTTGAGTGTGACTGGGTCCTATCCGCATCTCAACGCAGCCATGTTGACTAGTGATGTTGACACCACCGTCCCCCACTCACATGACTGTTTCCCACTCACATGACTGTTTCCCCCACTCACATGACTGTCCCCCACTCACATGACTGTTTCCCCCACTCACATGACTGTTTCCCCCACTCACATGACTGTCCCCCCACTCACATGACTGTCCCCCCACTCACATGACTGTTTCCCCCACTCACATGACTGTCCCCCCACTCACATGACTGTTTCCCCCACTCACATGACTGTTTCCCCCACTCACATGACTGTCCCCCCACTCACATGACTGTCCCCCCACTCACATGACTGTCCCCCACTCACATGACTGTTCCCCCACTCACATGACTGTCCCCCCACTCACATGACTGTCCCCCACTCACATGACTGTTCCCCCACTCACATGACTGTCCCCCCACTCACATGACTGTCCCCCACTCACATGACTGTCCCCCACTCACATGACTGTCCCCCCACTCACATGACTGTTCCCCCACTCACATGACTGTCCCCCCACTCACATGACTGTCCCCCACTCACATGACTGTTTCCCCCACTCACATGACTGTCCCCCCACTCACATGACTGTCCCCCCACTCACATGACTGTTCCCCACTCACATGACTGTTTCGACACTGGCAATCAGCTGGTTTCTCGGGATATGAGCTAGACGACTACAGATAAAGAGGGAAGTAGGCCTAATTGACTTTAAAATACTGCTGTTGGTTTATAAAGCACTGAATGGTCTAGGGGCAAATATTTCTGATCTGCTCATATGCTATGAACCATCCAGACCCCTCAGGTCGTCTGCTTTCTGTCCTCAGAGTTAAAACAAAACATGGAGAAGCAGCATTCAGATATGCTCCACATATCTGGAACAAACTTCCAGAAAACTGCAGGTCTGCTGCAACTCTTTTAAAACAAGCCTGAATACTTTTCTTTTTGCCACTGCTTTCTAAGAGGAGCTATGTTTATCAGTATACTGCACTGTAGCTTTTATTCCTGTATTCTATTTGTCCTGCTTTTTGTTTAAATGTCTATAATGACTTGCTTTTTGTTTTAATGCTTTTAATTTGTCCTGCCTTTTGTTTTAAATGTCTATAATGTCTTGCTTTTTGTTTTAATGCTTTTAATTTGTCCTGCCTTTTGTTTTAAATGTCTATAATGTCTTGCTTTTTGTTTTAATGCTTTTAATGTCTCATGTAAAGCACCTTGAATTGCCCTGTGGCTGAAATGTGCTATATAAATAAACTTGCCTTGCCTTGCCTACCGACAAGTGAGACCATCCTGATTTCGCGAGCTCACATTCTGTTTCTCTCATACATCATCTGGCGCGTCAGGTGTAGTAAAGGGAAAAATCATGTTTAACCCTGTTTTAAGGTTACTTATGATCATATACAATGGTTCAGATCAAAAAGTGGACAAAACTAGCACTTTTGAGAAAGTCTGATAATTACGGAAGAGCATTAGGGACAGCAACTGAGTTTATTATTTTTTTAAGCTTCTGAGTTTAAAGTCAGAATTTCTGAGAAAAAAGACGATCTAGCACTGCTGTTCGGCCATATCTCAGATTTTGTTAGATTTGATCAGATTACAGATTTCAGATTCCAAAGATCTGAAGCCATCTGTGATGAGATGAATCCAGATGCTCTCAGATCGCTGTAGTTCGGTAAATAACATTCCAAAACTTGTGATAATGCAATAACCCCCACTTAATAATCATAACGACGCATCTTTACAATTATATTGTTAAACTACATACACAGGCACACACAAATGAGCCATTTATCTAGTAGTTGGACAGCAGTATTATTTATTTATTACAAAACAAATTAATGAACATTAATTAAAATTAAAATAATTTCAAAAGATTTTACAAAGCTTGAATGTGAGAGTGGTTCCACCTCAGTTCTCTGATTCAGCCTAAATGTTCAAGTCCAGACCTCAATAACATCCCCGTCTTCCATGTCCATCTGGGAGGGCGTCTGGTTATTTTTGACCTCTGACCCATCGAACCGAAAGCGCACCTTGCGTCTGGCGTCTGTGGCGAAACTGGAGAGATACTGGGAGAGGATGGATCCGAAAGGAGCATCCTTAAAAGGAGGAACGGAGAGAGGGGGTAAACATGTTACATAACAGGTGGCGAGGACCTACCATGGCCTGAGAATCACTGCTGATTCCAAATCAACAACCACTCACAAGATCAATCAAACCATAACATGTTCATTCACCTTATGAAGAGATACTATGGAAAGATGATATTCTCTAGCACCCCCCATCTCTCTCTCTCTCTCTCTCACACACACACACACACACACACACACACACACACACACACTCTCACTCTCTCACACACACTCTCACTCTCTCACACACACTCTCACACACACACACACACACACACACACGCTCACTTTGTGTAGTGAATATTCCCGTCCTGAGCCGTTCTCTTTGCCCTGTAGTCGCAGAGTGATGATGTCACCATTGTCCTCCGGGTCCAGTTTATCTGCCCCCATGATGACGCAGTCTGACATGTGGGTGGGGGGTTATTAAGACGTAACACCACAGCAACGTCACATGTATTTCAAAGCAAACAAACATGTCGGTTATAAGGTTAATTGTCTAAAACCTTCCATCATGGACATCGTACTATGCGACCCACCTATGATATCAGCTATGCCCAAGCCCAGCTCCTTGGCCGTGGAGAGAGCAGGAAGCTCCATGTCTCTCCTCAGAAGCAGGATGCGTGAGGGCGGGACGTCGAGCTTGACGGACAGCTGATCCACCGCTTCACTCAAGGGCGCCGTCTGAAAATTAAAGCCTCATGTTAAAAAGGGTACTATGGCAACAGGAGAATATTAACCAATGTAGGTGTATTGACAATGTAATAATACTCAAATGTAATAATACTCAAACAGTTTGAATCGGTTTCAAATGGGTTTGGAAGACCAAACCGATTGAAAATGTGTCATATAAACACCTCAATCTGACTGAAATGGCCCCAATCCAATCGCTTTCAAGGAGGTAGTTTAAACCGTTTGGTCCGTCATGTATACCTTGAAACGGATTGATGCTGCGTTCTGCGTTCATTCTGCGCATGCTCAAGACTTGACTAATCAAGGCACGCTCGACCGTTCCGTAATCAGCTGTTCGTAACCGTCGTAACGCAATCGCTCACGGCTGCGTGCGCGTTCAAAACATTTGTTTCGTTGGCGCATGTAAACATCCAACCAGTTTACTTTGTATCCCATGTATACGCTCAAGCTGAAATCTTCAACCAGATTGAAATCAACCAGAAAAATATTTGTCATGTAAACGCACCTAATGTCTACATAGTCATGACAAAGATCTGTTTTGGAAATGTTTTCATAACACAGCAGGGGGGCATCTTCTGAGGTGACTCCATTAATTTTCCTCCACGATGACAACAGTATAAAGGGTCCAATATGTCTTCATTCTTACAGACAGCACTGGGATCTTGTAGAGGTCGGTTCTACAGCGGAACTTAAGCGGGAACTCGCGGGCCGTTTGGGGGCTCTCCTCGCTGGTGGAGGGCCGGATCCTCGGCCTGATCTTGCTCGGAGACATTACGATGATGTCGTTGTCGTCGGAGTCGTCGAGCGTGTCGCGGTGCTCGTGCGGCACGATCACCCCTTTAGACTTCGGTGAGGGTGAGCTAACGGCACCGAGCCTTCTGTTGATATTCCTGAGAGACGGAAAGAGAGAAGGGACAGTGAGCATGAAAAGAGGATGAGAGAGGGATACTTCGAGGCCATGATCCAAGCCCTACACCATCTCCCAACTGCTACGCTCTGCTACTTTGGGGGCGACTGGTTGCCACGTCACTCTGAGGTGGATCAACGCGGTCACGGCTCGTTTCTTCCTGGCCCCACAGTGATGAAACTAACTGCCAACTGACGCAAGAACAGCGTCACTGCCCATCGTTCGCCGCGCGCTTAAAACTCGCCTCCTCAAGACGTACTACCAGGATCCTCCCTCTCAAACACCTAGAAACCATTTTTAGTTTGCTATTCTTGCACTTTACCTTCAGCACTAGATTATGCTCCTAGTCCCTTTAAGGAGATGCACCTGTGAGTTTCTTGTGAGTTATGGTGCGTTCGTTTATTACTGTGAAGTGAGTTATGGTGCGTTCGTTTATTACTGTGAAGTGGCTGTTGTCCAAAATTCTCAACTACCCCTTTAATATCGAGACACAATAGAATGTGTGTATTATATTAATATAGGTAACATGTATTATTCTGTCTGTTATACCAAAAAAAATCCTGAGACTTCCAACTCACAGGTGTCGTTTGGCCCGTTTGGACATTTTCACCGTTGGGCTCCCGGGAGATGGGGGTGGAGAGGGGGAGCGGATTTCTATTCTGTAAGAGAGAGATAAGAAGAGAGATTAGAGAATGCTAAATATGAATTCCTCCACAACGGATCAATGGATTGCATTTAGTCAATAGAGTAAGGAATAATTTCCCTCAAGGAATTGACCAGTCGCCAGAGGTAGTACAAAAACGTGCAAAATAAGTAAACAGTTCACCACAATGAAGGTGACACCAGACATACAACTTACATTACATTAGTCATTTAGCAGATGCTTTTATCCAAAGCGACTAACAATAATTGCATTTAACGTAGGAAGAGCCAATGTACTACTACTTGCCAGAACTCACAAGTGCATCTTCTCTCTAAAACAAGTGACTAAGAGCATCATCTAGTGCTGAAGGCAAAGTGCAAGAATCGCAATCTAAAGTACAGTGCAATATAATATAATATAATAAGTGCATAGGAGGGAGGATTGTTGTAGTACTTCTTGAAGAGGTGAGTTTTGAGGCTGCGACGAAAGATGAGCAGCGACTCTGCTGTCCTGACGTCAGTGGGCAGTTCATTCCACCACTGCGGGGCCACAGGACAGAGAAGAGACGAACTTACACAGGTGCACTCTTATTTAGCTCCTCCTCTTCCTCCGAGTCCGTTAGCACGATGGTTCTTGGCCTCTTTTTCTCCAAGGGCGGAGGCTGAACCCACAAATCAACATCTGCATCGTCACCTAAGGTACGGACAGACCTGTCAGATATCAACCCAAGACTGACCGCATATGAAGTCTGTCCAATCACGCGTATATGCCGAGACATTTATCATTCAAAAGCATTATTGACAAACTTAAGAGTAACGTTTAACTTTGTTAAACTTATAATGTTGGCATTCACTCTCTCCTGAACAATACTCTGTGACAGAAATTTCCACAACACCCGACAGTAACTTCAACTCAAATAACTGTTAATGCAGATCCTCTGTCAGTCGAATCCTTACCCACAGGACCATCTTGGGTGAAGGACGTTGGCTTGAATTGTAAACTGCTGTTCACCTATAAAGATATAAGGACAACCTCAAACTCAAGCCGATTGACATTCTTAATTCCGGTATGTTAAGTATTATTTGTTCAACTTGATCAAATATTAAAACTTTCCCTCAGCTCTTTTACAGTCAGGTTATAGATGGACAAACGCTGCCTGGAGCCAAACAGGCCTAGCGCTGCTATGTCAAGGACATGCCACAGGGTGGGGCTACATCAAGCTTTCAGGACACAAAGACCCCTTTTACACCTTGCATTAAAATGTGTCTCCTATCGAGATTGTATCTAAATAATGATTTAGCCTGATTACATTTACACCTGGCATTAATATGCGTTTCGATTACCTTCAACCCGATCCGTTTGAGATCCGGATCGACTCTGTCCAGCTGACAATCGAACGTCACATCCTGTTTGTTCTTGAATATTTTCGTCTTGACTAAATTGAGAGTAGACACTTTTGTCTCGTCTGGACTCCAACCTTGACCAGGATCCATTTTAATGCGTTCCAACGGCTACGTATTTCCGCCCACGTTGTTGATATGTGGATTTAAAAACGCATTCTCGTTTACACTTCTATTAAATGTGGTCGACATGCGTCCCTGACCACCTCCGGAGGTGGTTTGGCCGATCGGATCGCAATCCGTCCTCAAAACGTTTTGGGCGCATTTACACCTGTACTTTCATGTGGTTTAGCACGATCAGGTTGCAATCTGATCACTAAAAACACATTTTAATGCCAGGTGTAAACAGGGTCAATCACTCACCTTGTATATGGACACAGAGGCTACAGATGACGGGTGGATGACGCGTCTTCGTTTCGGTTGGGGCTTCAGGGGGATGGATCCTTCCAGATCACTGTCGCTGTCCGATCGCTAAATGTAAGGTGGACACACACAGAAAATTTGAATTATTTTTCATCAACCGTTTTCCCACCATATATTATGTAATATGTCTAGATTACCGATAATAAATTCCGCAATCTCTAATACTTGTCCTAATATGACGCTAAATGACATGTGTACAAGGGCTCCGTTGATTGGCCGATCTCTGACCAGTGCCCCGCCCCCGAGACAGTTGTTATGTTATGTTATTTTTATTTATAATGCGCAAACAAAAACAAAGTACAAACAAAAACAAAGGACTGCAAACGAACAGATGAACAACAAACGTCAGGAGATGGAGAGTGGCTGGCTGCTGTCAGGGGCGTAGCGCCGCCATCATGCTTCCTAACAAAGCGCTTCACAATACAAATAACAGATAAAAAAGGAAGAAAGAGCGACATACAAAATGCAATACGACAATTACAACATACAAAATACAGTACAAGGCAATTACAATGAGAGGGAAAGGGGGGGGGGGGAGGGGGGGGATGGAGTGCGGGAGGGGGTGGGTGCGTGTGATGTGCGTGTTTGTGTGTTTCTGAGTCCGTGAGTTCAGTCCGTGAGTGTGTGTGTGTGTGTGTGTGTGTGTGTATGCCTGAAGGCCTCTGGCTGAGGACTCGGACGGAATGTCTTAGCGATAACAGCAGGTTGCTATGGAGACGTCCTCGACCAGCCTCAGGACCAAAAGTCAACAGGAGTCCATGGGGAGGGAAGGGAGGAGGGGGGGGAGGGAAGGGAGGAGGGGGGGGAGGGAAGGGAGGAGGGGGTGCAGGAGTCCATGGGGAGGGAAGGGAGGAGGGGGGGAGGGAAGGGAGGAGGGGGGGGGGGGGTGCAGGAGTCCATGGGGAGGGAAGGGAGGAGGGGGGGAGGGAGGGAGGAGGGGGGGGGGGGGTGCAGGAGTCCATGGGGAGGGAAGGGAGGAGGGGGGGGTGCAGCGCCTCTTTAGCCTGTGAATCTTCAGGGGGGTTAGGGCGAAACGGCCTCGACGGCCGGGTGGGAGCCAGAAAGTTGATTAGATGTTTGGGTTAGGGAGACGAACAGCAGATTCCAATGGTCATTCCTCTCTGTAACTTCTCTTTAACGAGCCTGGTCCTCAGCTCTGCCACGTCGCCTTGCGTAGCCGTGAGTTTCTCCAACACGGTATCAATCTTACGGTTCAGTTCAGAAATCACCACAGGTAGATTACCCACTGCTCTGCCCAGCTCCGTTAGCATGACGTGGACCCTTTGGGCTAGAGTGGCTGCCATCTTCCCAATTCTTTGTGGGTGAAAAAGTCATTCGTGTACCCACAGACATAAATGCGTGTACCCTTAGCTGCTTGATTTGTTGTTGTGTTTGTATGAGAGAGTAAATCAATCCTACAAGTGTGCAACGTTTCTCTGTGACCACAAATTGACTCCTACAAGTGTGCAACCTTTCTCTCTGACTACGAATTTACTCCTACAAGTGTGCAACCTTTCTCTCTGACTACAAATTCACTCCTACAAGTGTGCAACCTTTCTCTCTGACTACAAATTGACTCGTACAAGTGTGCAACCTTTCTCTGTGACTTTGAATTTACTGATACGCACGTGCGACTATTTTTCTACGACTACAATTCCACTGTTACAGGTGTTCAGCACTTTTGCACCAAAAATACCTTCATAATTTAGACACTAGGCAAACAAAAAGCATTTGTGGCAAAGAGCTGGGAGAACAAGCATTTGGTGGGACAACTGTATGAATGAGCATAGATGGATGAACCGTAGGCCATGTCCAAAGCCTGTTGCCTGCTGGCCTGGCATCAGGGACGGACTGGTGACCGGGAGCACCGGAAGCACCGGGAGTCCCACCGGAAGCACCGGGAGTCCCACCGGGAGTCCCGTCCCCCCCCCAACAAAACGAAACTGAAAGTGTTCCATCTCTCAAACTTTTCAGTTTTGGAAAATTCGTAGTCGTGTAAACGGGGCGTGAGACACACCTGTAGCCCCAATGAATTTTAGCTTTCCCGATCAAATAAAGGCTGGATAATTAATTTTTATATACTCCTGCGTTGTGTGTTTATTTAAATATTTAAATAAACACAATATTATTTCAATTGAACTCCGACAGTCCTTTCTGGGCTGGTTCCAACAATAACATTCTGGCTAGCAAACTTAGCTGTGCGTCATTTGACAAAAGCTAGTCATATCGAAATAAAATCTTATATTAACAAACATGAGCTTGTACTTTCTGGACCTGTTAAGGGTTAACAATAAGCTTTTGACAGCCCAAATATATAATGTTATGCTACTTACCGTTTCGGCCATCTTCCTAATTTCCCTCTGCTGCTGCTTCTTCTTCGTGTTTAAAGGCGGTTGGGATTCAACGTTAGTTTTGCGTTACCGCCACCTGGTGGACACTTTGAAAACATGGTCAAAAATGAAACGCGCAAACGGGACGCTATACCAGGTCTAGCCTGGTCTTTGGGCTGGGCCGGGTTTTTTGTCTTCAGGACTGGTTAGTAGTCTGGGACCTATTCTACAAAAGTAGAATTTTGTAATTTTTTTGCCATACATCGTTGAACACTATGACCAATTATGTGAACCAAAATGGGACAGAATGCTTTTTTCATTTCAGTGCGACTTTAATTATATGTATTTTCTTTAGTTTGAGAATTGTTTGGGTGAAATTAGAGCCCAATGCCCACCCATCCTGGATTATGTCTAAACCCCACCTGGTTTCCTAGTCCCAGCCTGCTCCTGTACCAGTAACATGCAACTGGTTGATTTGGTTGGATGTGTGTATACTAGCCCGTAGCCACCTTTCTGAATTTAGGCATTTACCTTTGTTGAACCACTCAATCATAAAGCCCAGAATAAGAAAAGAAAAAAACAAACATGTTTTATTATTCAGTCTTCATAGTTAACACAGTGAAAAACATACTTTCGTTAATATGTACCAAAAAACAAAAACAAATATGTAGTTTGGCCCCAGTAAACACAAAGCACAATCATATCACCAGGCAATACAAAACCATTCAGAACACAACAGAGCCAACATTACATTCCCACACAATTATCGCAGATGAATTAAATTAGTATGACAAACTTTAATCCAAGAATGGGCATCTGCCAAACTTCAGCCTCTAATTTTATTCAGGCAAATTAATATTTGAAATCGTTTTAAATCCATTGTTAGATAGCCAGGGTTTACACTTCAGGGGCAACTAGTTGACCCAAATCTGATGTTCAGCTAACACCCAAAAAGGACTAAAGAGCTGAAGTTAGGGACTGGGAGATTTACTGTGTGTTTGGAATGAGTCATCTGTATAACAAACTACTGTACGCTTATCAAAATTAGATCAGCAATACAGATTTTTTTGCCCAAGTGATAAAATACCCACTAGTCGTTATGTTTTTTGGGTCAAGTGAAATTTATCTGTCCTGATACAATGCAATGATAAACAGCGTTTTCAGTTCAATATTGAACGCTGGCAACCCATGAGCATGAAACAATTAGTTCTTATATGTTGCCTTTTGTTCATATATGCTGTATGTCTTTGAAAATGGACTCAGAAAGATGGGGTCCGATTGCAATATTCTGACTTAAACAATCACTTAACCTCACTGGTTCATGATATGGAATCTAGTGTTATTTTAAATAGAATGAGGAGCAACTGTGAAGACATTTTTCTTAGGCCATGACAACAATATACCGCTTTTTTTTTGTAGAAAAGGCAGACATGCTTTTTTGTTTCCACAAAAACATGCCCTGCCCAAAAGTTGAACTAACTTCAACTTGAGGGGTCCATCTAACAGGCATCGCTGTCCCTTGTTAGCATTGCTTCTGGCGTGGGTGGGCAGTATAGGAATGAGTTTAATTCAATTGAGTTTAGTTCAGTTAAACGTGGTTATACTCAAAGCACTCCACAATTAATGCACTACCCCGCTGGAAAAAGGGCTCGGGCCCAAGCGTTTTTGGAGAGGACAGGAGGCAGACTTTTTATCGCTTGCGGCCGCGTCCCCCATTGCTATGACTGGCAAAACTGTGGTGCGGTTTAAAAACGTGTGGTAAAGTGTAACCACAGCCTGGGGCCCTCATATCACAGTCCCTTGGTCTCATTTGACACCCATCTCCTCCATTTCTTTCTCTTCCTCTGCATTCATCACTTCTTCTTGTTCTCCTTGCAGGCCACCACGTAGCGCTGGGCCACGTTGAGAGGAGGGGAGTAACCGTCAGCGTAGGACGTGTCCTCAAACAGTACGGAGTAGTCGTCCTGGGGCTGGAACAGCAAAGCCGTGTTAGGAGGTTAGGCTGGGGCTGCCATAACGGTGTAGCACTGCAGTCGTGAAATTAGGACGAAGGCTTTTCCCGTGTTGCTAAATACATGTTTTTCAAATACATGTTAAAATCCAGAAGCCAATTGCACACAATAAGTATCAATGGTAAATGGATGGCACTTATATAGCGCTTTTCCACCTTAGCGGCACTCAAAGCGCTTTACAACGGCCTCTCATTCACCCATTCACACACACATTCACACACCAATGGCGTCAGCTGCCGTGCAAGGTGCGAACCTGCTCATTGGGAGCAATTTGGGGTTAGGTGTCTTGCTCAAGGACACTTCGACATGTGGACAGTCGGAGCTGGGATTCGAACCGCTGACCCTTCGATCACTGAACGACCCGCTCTACCAACTGAGCTACAGCCGCCCCTCATCAACCGAACCACCACGGTGGGCTCACCCTGTGCGGAGGCGTGTGAATGAGGGCCCGGTAGAAGCAGGTGGTCTGGGGGTAGAGAGCCAGCACCAGCTGGTCCTTACTGAACAGAGCTTCGGGGTCCGTCTCGGGGTTGGCCTTCCACTGGGGCAGCGGGATGATGCGCCGCCTGCTAAGGGTGTGCCTCCTGGAAGAAAACACACAAGGAGGATCAATCACTATCAAGATATTATATATTTCGGGAGTAGGCGGGTTGGAGGAGAGGGAGAATGGCCGGAGGAGAACCGAAATTTAAGGGATTGAGAAATAAAAGGAAGAGAGAGGAGTGGGAGAGAAAAGGATTCGAGAGGGAGGGATGGGATGGTAAAGGACAAAGCATTATTGTGTGAAATAGTGGTGGAGAGATGTTGAATATAAATAAGTAAAAAATAATACTCACTCTTTCCCTTCTTCATCAATATCATCCACTTCATACCTTTAGGAGGAAGCAAAGTGCAACATAGATTGGACGTCCTAGTGATGGCTGATTTGTCTAGAGATGAAATGGAAAATTATTTTGAATTTTGATTCTGAACGGTTTTAGCACAACCACTGCACCTTTGACTGCATGCTATGACTCCCGCAAACCACCAGATGTCACTGTGCTCTCCGATTTCAACTTTGACTCTTTTTACGGCACATCAGGAAGAAGCCCCTTATCGCTAATAATCAGAGCTCGTAGCAGATCGCACTTCACTGCCTTAAAAAGTTTTAACTGATTGTAGCTGGCTGGCTTAGATACTGTGATAATGTGCTACTGTGATAATATATGACTATTCGGTTAGGATTAAAGGTCTCATATTTTTTTAATTGATTAATTGGCTCTTAATTACTTGTTGGTGGAGTGGCTGTAGCTGACCACCTCGGCGAGGATCCACTGCTCGTCTCCGTCCACGGCCTTGACCCGGGCTGCCACCTTATCCCCCTGCTTGGCCACGTAGTCACTGCTGGCAGGGATGGCCCCGCACAGGGGAGGGGGACTGGAGGGGGGAACAAAACAAGGACACCCTTTTAGAAAAACAGAACTACCTCAGTCAGGAGTAGGGCTGGGTATCGAAATTCGA
>NC_140268.1:843282-930782 GCF_949987555.1 Borostomias antarcticus | reverse complement strand
AAGATTCAGACTGACTTTTATTTTCCGTCTGCATCCTCTCGTGTGTTTTCTGGATGTTCAGCAGGTTGTGCTCGCTGCGCGATCGCTCCTCCTGAAAGAGGGAAAAAACAAGTCATTTTTAGGTTTACATTATATCGATGAGCTGTTAAGGATCCTTTTTTTTGTATGTATAATATACAAAATATAAATGTGTTAAGACTTACTATTGTGAAATAATGACAGGCCTACATTATACACAGTGGTCTGACAGGTGGGTGAAAACCTTAGCAGTGCTAATAAAGGATGTGAAAGAAGTAGATTTCTTTAACAGTAATGTCAAATAACAAACCTTTATTACAATGGATATATCACATAATATCTTCATAATAATATATAATTATTAACTCTCCTCCAAAGATTCGCTGCACTTTTAGGCCCTAGCATACTGTGATCAGTGGAGAAGCATTAATTAGGCTACAAAGACATGGGAGAAACATGCATTTGGTGGGACAACTTTGTGAATGGACCGAGCATGGACGGAAAGAAAGCCTACGGAAGTTTTATCCAAAGCCTGTTGTCTGCTGGCCTGGCATAGCCTACCACAGCATTTTCTATATTTTTTGCGGATCCGTGTGAACGGGGATCGTTATCTACGGAAGAGCATTAGGGCCAACAACTGAGTTTATTATTTTTTTAAGCTTCTGAGTTTAAAGTCAGAATTTCTTCGAAAAAAGTCAGAAATAACTTCTGAGATTAAAGTCAGAATTTCTGAGATTAAAGTCAGAATTTCTGAGAAAAAAAAGTCAGAATTTCTGAGAAAAAAAGTCAGAATTTCTGAGAAAAAAAGTCAGAAATAACTTCTGAGATTAAAGTCAGAATTTCTGAGATTAAAGTCAGAATTTCTGAGAAAAAAGTCAGAATTTCTGAGAAAAAAAGTCAGAATTTCTGAGAAAAAAAGTCTGAAATAACTTCTGAGATTAAAGTCAGAATTTCTGAGATTAAAGTCAGAATTTCTGAGAAAAAAACTCGGAATTTCTGAGAAAAAAAAGTCCGAAATAACTTCTGAGAAAAAAGTCAGAATTTCTGACTTTAAACTCAGAAGCTTAAAAAAAACAACCCTCTGCTGTTGGCCCTAATGCTCTTCCGTAGTTATCACATGTTGTGTGAACGCGTACATTTTATATAACGCAAAATAAACACTTCCCCGTTAATGAAGTCATTGTTGTGTAAACATAGCCTTATTCTTGAGCAGGCGTGGCTTACATGTGGCAGCCAGTCCTTCATCCATATCACGAGTTTGAATTGTTCGACTAGTTAGACTGACAACACGTGAGCAGATAATGAGGGACAATACAGCATAATTGAGAAGCTATCTTGTGATTAGTCACATTTTCTATCAATATGTGACACAGAAAATGTTTCTGACGGCCAAGAGGTTCCTTCCAAGTTGGCTAATTCCAGACTCAGGCTACAGGATATTTTAACTCCCAAACGATTTCGAAATCGTGTCGCATGATGCACATTTGGAGAATCTTAACAATGTTTCTTCTAGTGAATCTCAGACATGCACAAGATCTCACACTGCAGGACATGATCGTGCCCGAGGTAGCAACAAACCAGCTCTCTTGTAAAGTAGTGAAGTAATCTAAACATCAAACATGCGAACTGTCAAGATGTTTCATAATGTAGTATATATAAATATATATATATAAATACATGAATATATGTTCCAACTTCCAGGCAGCATAATAATGCAAAATAGCAGTATAATAATGTAAAATAGCACAATTTTGTAGGATGCACATTACAGTATGAGAGTGTGTGTGTGTGTGTGTGTGTGTGTGTGTGTGTGTGTGTGTGTGTGTGTGTGTGTGTGTGTGTGTGAGGGCAGTGTGGTTGTGTCTAGAAACAGAACTGCGAGCCGATGGAGAAGTATAAGATTGGATCAGTAAAACTCTCACATTACAAGATAAACTGGGCCGATCATCGGTACCAAACAATCCTCCACCTCCGATTATCAGGAGGGGTGAAACGGTGATAAATCTCCCCAGAAACCCTGTAGTGTGATCCCGGCATAACATAGCATCACCTGTGTGCCCTGTAGTGTGATCCCATCATAACATAGCATCACCTGTGTGCCCTGTAGTGTGATCCCATCATAACATAGCATCACCTGTGTGCCCTGTAGTGTGATCCCATCATAACATAGCATCACCTGTGTGCCCTGTAGTGTGATCCCATCATAACATAGCATCACCTGTGTGCCCTGTAGTGTGATCCCGGCATAACATAGCATCACCTGTGATCTTGCTCACCTGGGTCTGCTTAATGAGTTGATGCAGCTCCGTTAAAAGCTCTGCGATCTTGGTATCAGCTGACATCCCTGTGAGAGAAACAGAGAATTCATACAAGATAGAGATGAGCTAAGGCTAATGCTAATGCTAACTGCTAGTGGAGCTAGCACTAGCATGCTAAGCTAAGGCTAATGCTAATGCTTCAAATGTTATAAGCTAGCTTTAAATACACCATGTCAATTATATGCAACTCGAATAACGAGTTTAACTGGGTTGGGAAACACAATACTGCATGTAGCTAGTGGCTAGTTTCCATGCTAATCAGACCAATATGCTAACCGCTAGCTAGCTAAAATAGGTTGTGATTCAAGCTAGCTGGCTAACTATCAAGCAAACTATCTAGTCTATCGCCCAAATACTTCGGATATTTTAAATCAGTACTATTTCCCAACGTAGAGTCGTTCTAGTACTGTTCTCATATTCCCTATATCACCTTTTGGGTGGTTGTTGTTAGCAATTTAGCTTGTTAGCTTTCATTCGCTTCTAGGCCTGGTACAGAGAGTCATAAGGGACATATCGTACCTTACACGAAACGTGTTTTTCCCAACGCGTTTTCAAAGCAGCAAATGCTGCAAGTTTGTTGAAACGTTTACACATTTTTGTAGGTATGAAATTGTTGGTTAAAATGCACAAGTATTTTCATCGTTTAAAATCATGTCTTATTTATTTAGACCTATGTTGCAGTCAAGATGTTTGATAATGTAGTATATATAAATATATATATATAAATGCATGAATATATGTTCCAACTTCCAGGCAGCATAATAATGCAAAATAGCAGTATAATAATGTAAAATAGCACAATTTTGTAGGATGCACATTACAGTATGAGAGAGAGAGAGAGTGTGTGTGTGTGTGTGTGTGTGTGTGTGTGTGTGTGTGTGTGTGTGTGTGTGTGTGTGTGTGTGTGTGTGTGTGTGTGTGTGTGAGGGCAGTGTGGTTGTGTCTAACATCAGTAGCCCACATTACAGTATCGATGTGATGCTGTTATGTCACTACTAAAACCGTGTTGAACAACATCCATCAAATGGTGAAGGCGTAGATGGATATTACTCTCAAAGCATATCTCACTGATCTCATATCCTTATAGGTGTGTGGGGATTGTAGCGTGAGAAAGTGGTCCAATCGGTGAGGAGATACTAAGTTAATATTTGACTGTGACATGGAGAAGGTCAAAGAGGAGCAGACAGAGATAGTGTTGGATTACGTCCTGCAGACCTCGTGTGGTTATGTGTATTTTACATGTGCACGTTCGAGCATAATGGGTACATTTGTATCTTTACAGATCTCCCACATGACTAAGAGGCAGGCCAAAAATGAACAGAGGGTGGAGCTGGGGAGATTGGCAAAAACAAGTCCTGTAAAAGAACATGAAGTCCCTCTTCCCTATTAAAACCTATTGTATTTTAGATTGCTATTCTTGCACTTTGCCTTCAACACTATGCTCTTAGTCCCTTGTTTTAGAAAGGAGATGCACTTGCAAGTAGTAGTACATTGGCTTTTCCTACGTTAAATGCAATTGTTGTCTCTGGATAAAAGCGTCAGCTAAATTACTGTAATGTAAGTTGTGAGTAAAGGAAAGTATCTAAAGAATGAGCCAGTAGTGAGGAGATGGGTAACAATGGAACAAAGACAGAGATATGGACAAAAACGTGAATCGTGGACGACAAAAGAGAAGAGAGTTGGGAAAAGGAGAGGTTTTCCCAGCACACATGGCACATTATGCCCCTCCCTGACTACAGTTTATGGCCAGTTCAACTGTGTTTATGAAGGAGGGAGGGGGGGGGAGAGTAAAGTACGCCTAGAACGTGTACTTTTCCAAGTATGCCTGCGTGAAGTCACAAACAATGAGGTCATGTAACCAAGGAGTTTACTGGAATATTCCAGAATTAAAGAGCAGTCACGGGACGTTTTACTCATCGCCTTGAATCAAGTCTTTGTATCTCTTCACCAGTCACTTCACTTGTCAATGTTCAGACAAACACATCTAGAAACTACAGAATCAGTGATTTAGGTGCAATGGACTCTACCCACAGTATAAGGTAACATACTCATTCACATATACAGATGTGAAATGCATTTACCAAACTTAGATCAAACTCAATCGCTAAATAAAATCACTCGAACCCAACTCAAACTGAGCCATTGCAAACACCTGATTGATTTTGTGTTGCCATCTAAAGTTGGTTCAAGTGTGGTACTATGTGCTGACATTCACATCCCTTTGGACTTGTTTTAGGGGGTGCTGATAGACAGAGAGGTCAATTCTGAAAGAGGCACATTAAATTGGGTCAGTGTGAACCCATGTGTGAACGTGATGTGTGTGCCATGAGTCACAGGTGTTGATAAGGTCGGTTGAAAACATCCGTAATCTAATCTAAGTTTCTGATAGAGGGGATGGTAATGGATAGGGATAAGTGTTTCATTAACTGAGAAACTGGCTTGGATTACAAAATAAACACATTTTAATTGATTCAGCTTTTTGATACTTGGGCCTTTGTCTGGTATCCCATGAAAAATGAGAGAACACACAATATACAATAGATGGATGGATTCTTTATTGTCCTTTACAGGAAATTTTTTGTATGTACAGTGCTATACATAATTCAAACCCATTATCATACACTCCCCACATTTATCATACAGTCTCACATTTATAGAACATTTTATGTCAGTTGAATGTATTATCTAGGGCAGGATGCAGTGATGGCAATAGAAGGTGTCACACATGCTGAAGAAAAAGATAATTTAAGAGTCGGCAACAGCAAACACAGCTATCACTAAAACAATAATGCAGTAATGTACATTTTTCTTTTCCCCAAATACATAAATAAACAAAAACAAATAAAACATTTGGAGCCAAAGCCAAAAAAAGAGACAAAACAATTGTTTGGATGTTTTAATTCATTCACTTTCAGTATGAAAGAAAAGTCAGTGAGGGCAACTGATAAAAATATGCAGATATGGCCCATGGGTGACCTAGACATTTATGTGCAGGTTGTCATAGTCCGGTGGTGAAATATTTACAGAAACTGATGCAATATTTGGGGTGGTTCGAGTCCAAGGACTGGAGGGAGGAGACGGAGGCGGAGCCAAGCAACTATAAAATACACACAGAAAACACAGAAAAACACAGAACCTCAACAGAGAGTCAACAGAAGACACAGAAAACTTTCTACTGCCTTTTATTTTTATATCACTTGAAGAGTTTAAGACTGTTGTATCCTTGTATTAGACATTTTTTTCCTATAGGCATCTTTGTCCAGAAGAATAACCATGAGTTTTGTGGACGTGAAAAATCTGGAGCCAACCACCTTTGAAAACCAATACTACGACGAATATGAATATTATAACCTGTCGGACAAATACACAAGTAAGATGTAATACTAGTAAAGTTTGGGTTGTGTGTAATGGCCTATCTGAATGGTACTTTGAATAGGAGTCACAGCTCAACTTGACTCGACTGTACACGGGAACTCAAAAAACAACAACGTTTTTCTTTCAATTTAGAAATAAATCTAAAACTAAAAAGACTAAAAAGGCTTTTTAGTTAAATGATGGGTTTGCCGAAACATTTTGTTCCCGTTTCGCTTCCAAAACAGAATTCTAATGCCTCGGACAGCAGCGCCAATTGCATTGTTATTGTTATTGTTATTGTTAGGTAATATTAGTGAAAGCTACAGGTTATTTCTTTGTCATTTATTGTCACAATAATTCCACAGCTATCCATATATGTTAATAACAATATGACTCCAGCTTTTATTATGCACTTGAGAGTTAAGCAGCCTATCAACAGAACAACAAACATTATAGCCTATGGGAAAGATTATTATACACAATTAAACATGGATGTCTTATGCTGGTTGAAAGAGGCTACATGTGCTACAGTGAAATATTATCACCATTGATCCCTCTAGCAGTTGAGCTCAAGTTTCATGACATCTCAACGTGTCGCACAGTCACATGGCGACTCACTGTGACACATGTGTAGGTCCCCCTTTGTTGTCACCTAATATCCACTTTTTCAACGTGTATTTACAGGTGGCGCTACTCGCAAGGGGAGGACAAAGAAGGAAGCCAGTGACAACACCAACCGGCCCAACCCTGGCGGCCATGAGCGCAAGATCATAGAGAAGCTGCAGAATATGGAGAAGAACCACAAGGAGTGAGACAGTGGAGGTACAGGAACGCTCTCCCATTGGCTGCTGCTCCCAAAACAACTTGCTCCTACAAACATCAATCAATCAATCAATCAATCAATCAATCAATCAAAGCTTTATTTGTATAGTGCATTTCATACCCAGAGGCAACACAATGCGCTTTACAGAGAACAAGGGAGGTGGGCATACGACCCACTCTCTACATATTCCAGCATACACACTTAGGCTATGTATTCAGCTTGTTTGCTGCTTGATTGTTTTCATTAATTCTTATTTTTTGCATTGATTGATCATTTTTTCACTCAAATGTCTCAGGTAGATCACTCGTAGGATTTATGTTTAGTATACTCTTCACGTATGACGTTTAAGTATCCTATCACAGTAGTTAAATAGTGCACAAGTCTAACGAAGAAAAATGTTCTCTATTCCAGGGCAAATCGGACGGCTAACCCTGGCAACCGACCGTGGCCGCCTTGACGACAGAAAGACACGGCAGACAGAACTCCAGTTATCTGGGTGGAAATGGGCAAAAGGGCCACATATTGCCGCTGTTTTGACGACTGTAACTTTTGCGCGGGTGGTCATTCGGCCCTTCCAAAAGAAGCAAATGTTAGGTCTGTGTGGTCCCCATGCAGCAGGTGTCTACCTATGACGTAGACCCTCACCTGAGATGGTGATGTAGTCCATCGTTGGTGGTCTTGTAGACCTACTCTAACAGGGCTGTGGTGGTGGGAGTAGTGACTATCCAAGTGGTGTAGATTTAAGTCTTATTGGACTTATTGGACACTTGTCACTTAATTGTTTTCAAAGTGGAAGAAGGTTTTTGAAATCAACAGTATCTTTCCCAAAATGCATTGATGAAAATAAAAGTTTTTTTTATTCAGAGTTCCTGGTTCGGTTGAGTTTTTTGTTCATGAGACTTAATGCATTGTCTGCAATTTATAAATAAACCAATGGCAACGACTGACTTGTTTCAAGTTATAATGTTGTCAATTGGATTTGAAAGCACTTGAAAGAATTAAAGGATTATGCTGTCAACCGTTGCCCAAAATGAATGAACCCCAATGAAACTGCCCATTGATGCATTCCTATGACACAGATAAAACAAAACTATTTAAAGATGCATTCATTGATTTTATTCACATTGTTAAAACTAATTAAAACCTGATATCAGATTGTTTCACTAAGCCATATCGTCCTAAGAATGTCCTACTTCAATGACTCATCCCTACCGGTCACCTGACTGTTGTTATTCCAGTATTTATGACTGTTGTCACTAGCTGGCCTGTGTCTTTGCTCCGCCCCTTATATGGCTCTGGCCAATCGCTTTAGCCAGAACCGTCAATAGTATCCAGCTGCCGCCGAAATAGGACCCGGGAAATAGGACCCGGGAAATAGGCCCGATAAATAAGACCTGAGAAATAGGACCCGAGAAATAGGACCCGGGAAATAGGACCCGGGAAATAGGGCCGCACCGCAGGCATTCTGGGAATTAGAGTCCACTACAGCCTATATACCTCCATGCTATATGTATTGCTAGTTGTCATATATGTAATCATCCAGATTTGTGACAAAAGATGTCTGTATGTGTGCGTGAGTGGGTCTGTCTGCGTGCATCTGTCTGTCTGTCTGTCTGTCTGTGTGTGCGTCTGTCTGTCTGTCTGTCTATGTGTGCATCTGTCTGTCTGTCTGTCTATGTGTGCATCTGTCTGTCTGTCTGTCTGTCTGTCTGTGTGTGCGTCTGTCTGTCTGTCTGTCTGTCTGTCTGTCTGTCTGTCTGTCTATCTATGTGTGCATCTGTCTGTCTGTCTGTCTGTCTATGTGTGCATCTGTCTGTCTGTCTGTCTGTCTGTGTGTGCATCTGTCTGTCAGAGTGAGTGGGAGGCCCTGGTGATGTGTCTGTGTGTCTGTCTGTGTGTGTGTGTGTTTGTATGTGTGTGTGTGTGTGTGTGTGTGTGTGTGTGTCAGTGAGTGGGACGCCCTGGAGATTGTGGAGCACAAGTGGGCACAGGAGAACGTGGAGGACTAGCTGATGTCTCGGGACCTCAACTTCAGCGGAATCTTCTGCCACTTGACACTCAAATTGACACCATTATTATTATTAAAATGCTCATTGTTAATATGCAATGATTGTGTTTGTGTGTGTATTTTTTTTTTTTTATTGTTGCCATTTTAATATTAATTGTTACTATTTATTTCTGAAATGTTGATAAAACTCCCTCATAGTTCGAATCTGAATCCATGCTTCAGTCATCTCAAAACTGATTAAAACTTGAAAAAGGATGGGCCAAATGACAAAAGAATTGGTAAACTGTTGAAAAAAATGAAGGGTCCTATTTCTCGGGTCCTATTTCTCACGGCTCCATGGCTGCAATTCCTACTTCCACTCACTGGGTGGCGCTGTTGCAAAAAACGAAGGGTCCCATTTCCCGGGTCCTATCTCAAACAATTTCAGTGGGCGGGACTAATGTAGAATCTCGATTTGGAAGGAAGGTTTGCCCTTTGGAGCGCACATGCACACTATATATAGGTTATGAAACCTATAAGGTTTAATAAAGCATGGCTTGTAGGCAAGGACATTTTAGGAGTTTTTTAATTGACGGGCCAAGGTGGGACCAAGAGCCAGTGAATATAACAGGTCTGGAAATCTGCATCACGATTCTCGATTCATGTGATTCTATTCCATACATCATGACTTTTCCCCCCATATAACTGCAGTGACAGTTGGACATGTCCAAAAACAAAATAATGACACTTCATGATGAAAAAACTTGAGTCAATTGAATTTACTTCTATGCACCGACTACTGAAAGTGATTTGTTTTGTCTATGTGAGGAGAATTTCATTGTACACAGTTACATATACTGCACCTTGTACATTGTACATGTATATGACAAACATCCTTGAACACTAGCATACCTCTGACAAGCCATGTCAATTATCCTCAATTTGTGTCCCTAAGTTGATCATCTTAGAATGCTATACCTGTAATCTACGTTTGTTTTTGAGAGCTGTTGCACATGGTACTATAAACTACTGCTGGTTGTGTGGAACACGAACAGTTCGCAAGCAAACAGATCAATTAACAATTAATCAATTAACATTATCATTAAAACCAAATCATTAAAGTAGGTGGGTGGATTGTTAACAAAAGGGGCTTCTTAATATAGGCCCATCACACACACTAACACTACACAAATGTGCACACAAACGTCCACACTCTCTCACTGTAAAACACACATACACACACTCAGTCAGGCTAGTGACTAGGGATGGGACATTCGATTCTGGGGCGGTCGGAGCTAGTCGCCAATGTGAAAGGCACTGTACCGAACCAATGCGCCGGAGCTCGTGTCAAACGACGATGACCGTGTGACCGATGACGTCTGAAGCCTGGTGCTGCTTCAAACGTCATCGACATACTGGAAAAGTTTTGAACGTTTTAGCACAACGACTGCACCTTTTGACTGCATGCTATGACTCCTGCAAACCACCAGATGGCGCTGTGCTCTCCGTTTTCAATGCCCCGGGAGCATTGGCTCTTTTTCCGGCACAATCAGGAAGAAACCCCAAAAGCTTTATAGGAATTAGTCCACACATCCCTTCCATGCACTCAAAATAGCTAAGATCATACAGACAGCTCATAAGTCATAGACCTAACCCTCACCCAATGTGAAATTCATGGGTGTTGAGGTGTTTGGACAAATTTCCGGACGTAGTAAAAGTTTTTCCACAAACGGCACATACGTGCGGACGCATTCCATTATGAACCCGCTGGTGCTTCCTGCACGTGTACGCATCCTTGAAACTCATGCCGCATATCGGGCAATCGTAGAGTCGCAACTCGGTATGGACACGACGGTGGTTACGCAGCGTGCCGTCGTTATTGAAGCGCTTTCCACACAGGCCGCACACAAACGGCTTCTCCCCCGTGTGAATGCGAAGGTGTATCTTCAGCCGTGACACGTGGCTGAAGCTCTTGCCACATTGTGGACACGGGTGCGATCTGTGCCCTTTGTTGCTCATTGATTTTGGCTTCACCTGGGAAGTAACGAAAAGGTCTAAATCCGGCCCAGTCAGTCTCCCACTGCTGTCGATGTGTTGGAAAATGGCCTCTTGGGTTGAGCTAGCTGACGCAGGGTCAGTGCCAAGGTGAGTGGCTACATATCTGGCTTCTGCATCCCCTGACTCCAGATCAGTGCTGGTGTCTGAGACGGTGTATATCGTCAACGCTGTGGCTGTCTCTAGTCCAGGGGCCCCTACTTCAGCAGAGCCAGAGTCAATACTAGTGTCAAGAGGTTCTGGTTTGATGCCGTCGAGACCAACATCGGCAGCTCCTCTGTCCACTGCACATGTGTCCAAGAGACCCTCTATCAAGCAAGGATCCGAGTCTTTTTTCACACACAGAGAAGTCCCTGCAGGTCCTAATAGGGTGGTCTCTTGTGTATCGGCATGTGTGGACACCGCACCTGTCGATTGGAAGATACCCTTCCACTGGGTGCAGTCTGTGGTCCCCTGGTTGAGTGTGGTAGGGTCTTTATTCTGGTCAGTATTGTCCGGTTGGTTAAAAGTGGATTCTGGTTCTTGTCTGTGGTTGGAAGTCCATTGGTGTTGGCCAGCGGGAGACACCGTCCCAGAGGCCAGAGGTACAGGTCTGGTGGAACCTAGGTAGACAGACAGTGTTTAGGGAATGTTAGATCGCATTAACGGCGAGGACGTCCTCACCTAGATGAAAATGAAGAGGGTAGCTTGAGAATAAGGTTAAAGTCAGTGAGAGGCAAGCTTCTCCTATTGAGCAGGTCTAGGATAAATAAACAAAAGTTTAAGCCGTGTGCAGATTTCAGAAATTAAATTCAAATGAAAGACATATATCTCGTCTCACCTGTCCACTCAGCTCCGAGTCCAATTTCACGCAATCGTCGTTTTAAAAGCTCATTTTCTTTCCGTGTTCGAGCGGTTTCCTCCTCGTATTCCAACACAGTCCCCTCGACCACCTCCAAAATCTCACCAACAGCTACCATTAAACGCTCAGTGAGATAGGAATTCAAAAGCTGTAGTTTTGTCATTTTCACAAACAAAAATATAACAAAATCAGTAGCAGGGCTGCTTGTTTTGTAAACACCTACTGCACTTCCTTGTCATGTGACCTTAGCTACCTAGGATACCGTAATACATGGAATAGAGTAAACAGGTTGCTGCGTTGAATCCGGCAGATTGTAACTGCAAACCGGAAGTCATTTTAGTGGACGTGAGCAGAATTATAAAATTCGGTGAGACCGGGGCAGAAAAATATATTTTAATTATTTGCCGTCTTCAAAATGGCGAACTGAGCGCACGTTATTTTCGGTTGTGGCTAGACGGGGCCGCCTACAGCTACGGCGGTGTCAAGCCAAAAAATAGGTAGCAAATATTCTGCCGGTTTGAAAAACATCTATCGCGGGACTTCCAGCAACGTAGCCTAGTAGGTCTAAACGTTGCGTCAATCAGGTTGGGAGCGTCTTTTGGGAATCATGCATGTATTCTAGTTGACAGCTGATCTACTGTAGGCTGTTATGAAATATACTGACTTTAATTAGCCTACTCCCATGCAATTGGGACCGTATACTGTATTCAAGAATTCAAAAGTACAGACCATGCATAAGTAGGGTTGTACCATGGTTGAGATCATAGTAATATTGGCTCATCATTGTTACCATGAATTACCATTGATGTACCAGGGCAAAACGGAGCAAAACATGGTGAATTTCTTGGTGATTGTAGTTACCACGAAGTATCACAATGTATCAGTATCAGGGTAAAAATATGGTAGGCTAAATCATATTAAACCGTGGTGGATTTTGGTAGGATGCATCTTAATTATCAGCTCACAGATCTAACAAGTGAAGTCCTTAGGTTTTGGTTCCTTGACATGGCAGCAGTAGTAATAGTAATGCAGAGTAATAATAGGAGTATAGGATAGCTTCTATTATTCCCCAGGGTGGGGAATTTGGATTTTTATAGCAGCAAGGTACAGAAAAGAGGTAGATATACAAAGTATAGCTACACAGGACATCACAGTATACTGAAATAGTCGCTGGGACACCTGACATGTAGGAAATGTTCCTAAAAGGTAGACCTTACCTACTAGGTCAGAAGAACCATCTGGTAACATACAATGGCCATCGCATCAACATCATGTTCTGCAACACTGGTTCTTTTCTACCATTGGGAAGATGTAAATGGTAAATGGACTGCACTTATATAGCGCTTTTCCACCTTAGCGGCACTCAAAGCGCTTTACAATGGCCTCTCATTCACCCATTCACACACACACTCACACACCAATGGCGGTAGCTGCCATGCAAGGTGCTAACCTGCTCATTGGGAGCAGCTACAACCGATGTTGCCTCCTTCCTTTCTGACTGGCCCTCAGACAATGACCCTATCAGGTCAGTCAGGTTTGACATTAAAGAGCCACTCTGCAGAGCAGGGCCATGGGGATAATCTACGCCGTTATGATGGAGCCATTTGAGAGAATCCTCAAAATCTCAGGGAACATATTGGACCTTAACAAAGACCTGCAAACGATGCTCTCCTACCTGGAGATGTGGAGCACAGATGGTTCCATTGCAGTGAAAGGTGAGTCAGTGTTTGATGTAGTGCCACAGCCAAACCAACTCACTGCCAAGGTGTTCGAAGAAATGGCTTCACCCAGCTGGCCATGCAGCTCATCAGTGCTGAGTTACTGAAAGCTCTACAGAGGCAGGCGTCCGACCCCTGACCCCTGCCAGGGGGGGATGGGTGGACGGACGGACAGACAGAAATGGTAAATGGACGGCACTTATATAGCGCTTTTCCACCTTAGCGGCACTCAAAGCGCTTTACAATGGCCTCTCATTCACCCATTCACACACCAATGGCGGTAGCTGCCATGCAAGGTGCTAACCTGCTCATTGGGAGCAATTTGGAGTTAGGTGTCTTGCTCAAGGACACTTCGACATGTGGACAGTCGGAGCTGGGATTCGAACCGCTGACCCTTCGATCACTGAACGACCCGCTCTACCAACTGAGCTACAGCCGCCCCATCAGGAAGGACAATCTGGTGCCCAAACAGAGCTTCATAAGGGGTGTGTTCTGTGCCTGATGCCTCTGGGAAACTCAGCCCAGGTTTTTATGCATTTCCAACAATTCACAGATCTCCTGAAAAAGATGTGATTCAAAATGTCTTCCCTGGTTCCTCTTGGACCATTGTTTTTCTCATGCAATTCTCTATGTGATCGACACTTTGCATCAATCTAGAGTGAAAGCAATTGTGTGAACACCCCACAGCATGCCGCTTCATAGTGATGATTTGAGGTAATTTTAACTAAATATGCACAAAAAAGGTGAAAATATGAAGGTAGACTCTACTGTTGCAGTTTAAAATATCACTAGCACAAGCCTAGAAGTCCGTCTTGTCGCAGTGTTCGGACGTTAAGACTGCCCCTCTCGAGTGAGGGTGTTAAAAGCACCCTATATGCTGGTCACCTCAACCGAGACTAGACAAATAAGATGGTGCAAGGGAGCAAAAAAGGGAAGCATCTTGCAGGTGCCTATGCTACCCCCCTCCCCACCCCCCCCCACACACACACACACACACACACACACACACACACACACACACACACACACACACACGCCATACCACCCTCTGATATAACTTTGCCTCCCCCCCCGGCTCCTCCCGCTCCTCTCACTCATGCAGCGAGCGGGAGACGGAGAGAGAGAGAGAGAGAGAGAGAGAGAGGGAGAGAGAGAGAGACGGAGAGAGAGAGAGAGAGAGAGAGAGAGAGAGAGGGAGAGGGAGAGAGATGAACAGCACAAGAGCACAATCAGCGCATTTCTTACCTTCCTACTACAGGAGAGCTTCAGAAGGAGGAGAACAAAGAAGGAGATTGTAGCTTAGGTTGTATCAAATGTGTTTCATTGTGGAAATTTTGGCTGGACTGAAATTTTCCAGAGCTTTTTTCTACATTACATTTGCAGACAATTTGGTTGTTATTAATAGCCTATTCTATAAATGCATAATGTACAGGAGAGAGCTTCACCACAACCACTAGGACCAGGTAGGTGGATGATTTCATGCATGTTGTCACTCTGGATTAAAATTAGCCGAATATTTTAGAGTTATTTGAACATGTGCTACTGCTTTTTGGTGGGTGTGTCAAGACGTGTGTATTTCTATGATGGATGGGCTGCGTATTTGTGTGTGTGTCTGAGAGACACTGAGGGGGGCATGTCTGTGCGTGGCGTGCAACGTGCATAAAAATGTAGGCTTGTCTACAGACATGTAGACTGTAACAGTCTGTGTTTTAGCGCGACATTCAGTAGTTCACTTACACAAGAGGTTCCTGCTAGTGTGCTAATGCGCTATGCAGGTATAAAAAAAAAAACTTGAACTTGAACTTAAAGACACAATGAAATCAAAAATGTGTTTTTTTTTCGATTTTGGATCAAATTCTTCGCCATAGTGTGTAGGCTACCTATTTAACAATATATGCCAAATATTTTTCAGTATATAAATATATTTTTTTCAATATTTAAGTCTCCGATGTACTTCAGGCGAGGCACGGATGTCAACGCCGGGCTAATCGTCAGAGGCTAATCAGTCACACCCCGTATGACGCAACCCACCAGCTGACTGTCAGCTGTCACAGCATTGGTTCAGCCCGCCAGAGCGCATGTATTTAAGCCGTCAAAACACGTCATTGTTCGCTCTTGCCATTACTGCTGATCGCTCGTATCTGCGCGCTCGCTGCTTCCGCGTTCTCTGCTCTGCGTCCGCTCTGCCATTACTGCTGATCGCTCGTATCTGCGCGCTCGCTGCTTCCGCGTTCTCTGCTCTTGCGTCCGCTCTTGCATTACTGCTGATCGCTCGTATCTGCGCGCTCGCTGCTTCTGCGTTCTCTGCTCTCGTGTCCGCTCTTGCATTACTGCTGATCGCTCGTATCTGCGCGCTCGCCTCCCCTGCTCCGCCTGTGTTCTGTCGATGTCGTCTCTGTTGTCGTCATTGCTCTCTGTTCCGGGGGTATTGCTGCTTTCTTCTGGTGTTCCACTATGCGTCGGCTAGTGGAAGCCGGGGAACTTCACTAGCTTAGTCTCTGTGGCGCTCCGTGGTGATCGTGGGCCGAAACATCTCCGAAGGTCCATCCAGCGGTCCCTCCGGTCACCATGGAGGCAGAGACACTAGGCTGTATCTCCTTCGGACTCCACGAAGCGCTGGCCCGTGGAGGCCAGGGACTATAATGTACAGCAGTCCCCCTGTGGCTCTCTTTGACGGTCTTAGTGGGCTGAGTTACCTCCGAGCGTCTTCCCGATCGCGGCCCACTCTGATCGTCATAGAGGCAGGGGGCTAGATGCCGTTCCCTCTTCCGGCACTCTGGGCCAAGCGGCCCAGAGGGGGGGAACATCTAGATTGCCGCTTTCCACATGCGTGGAAGGCAGGGGGCCCCCCGAACAGATCACACCGCCAAAATTCATGTGCGTAAAAAATGAATATGCTGTATATATTATTGCATGCTAATAAATGGGTAAATTTTGACTGCTGAGTTTACCTTTACTGGTAATGAACTAGTCAAAGCACAAGTCATAACCTAGTGATTAAATTGATGTGAGATAAATTAACCAATTTTCTCTTGTTTCCATATATTTCAGTTAAATCGCCCTCACTGCTATAGTAAGCAGTCATTAAGCCCAAACCCACACAGCAAAAAAGCACCCACGTTTAGCAATGGCTTCAAACCCCAGTGCTACCCAGTCCGCTGCTGCCTCTGGTGGAGTGGAGGAGAAACAGCAGGATGAGACCATCAACCTGCAACCAGAGGGACATGTCTCTGTCACCTCCCAACCAATCAGCACTGAGCAACAGGCACCAACCTCTGATAAAGCAGCTCACTTAAGCCAATCAGAGCTGCCTAAGGATCATCTGCAAGTGATCAGCGAGAAGATGGAGACAAGTAAATAAGCCCCCCCCCCCCACACACACACGTTAAAGGAGAATGCTCGTTTTTGACAACCTGGACCTTATTTACGGCATATTATAAGACGTTTCACTCACCGAGATACTTTGGTGTAATTCGGAGGCCTGTAGAAGAAATTTAAAATCCAGCGCGAGCCAAGTATATCCATGTAATGGCGGCGGACGGGGCACTGAGAATGCAGCTTCTAAAAAATCTATTTTCTGCCGCGAAACGGTTGTTTTCATCAATCTGTCTTTATGAATCGCTAGTTGTGCTTGCGTAGGCCTGTTGTGGTATTTCACATGCCTCTGTAATATGATCTTTAGAAACGTCTTACGAAACGAAATAGCCGTAAATAAGGTCCAGGTTGTCAAAAACGAACATTCTCCTTGAAGCTCTTCCTGTTACTGACATCACTTGGAGATACAAGGTTGATTTAAAGAGTCTCTCCCTCTATCTTTCCTGATTTGGCTGCATCCTTCCATTTACCTTTTTCCATGACTGAGCATTGATTTTGCTAAACAAGTATTGCTATAGCACTAACACAGTAGTAATGAAAAATTGATATAAACATAACTCACTAAAGACAATATTGTATTTGACTTTTGATGGAATGACAACTGTCTGTTCTGTGCTGTACTGTCCTTTCTTTCTTTCTTTCTTTCTTTCTTTCTTTCTTTCTTTCTTTCTTTCTTTCTTTCTTTCTTCCCCGTCAAGTCTGTCCATCTTATATATATCATAAACTTAATAAATCTCTCCCCCTCTGCAGGTAACGGCATTTGCCCTGTGTCTGTGGACTCCTCTCCTCCTGCTCCCTCCTCCCCCCCCACCCATTCCCCGCCAAAGCAGCATCACACCCCGCCAGGCGGAAGCCACCATAATGGTAGGGCGCGACTGGGTAGCCGCTCGAACTCGTTGGCTCACCCGTCGGGGTCACCCAGGCCTTCGCTCATCCGCCAACCCAGCACGGTGATGGAGGTTCCGGCCGATGGGTCCAAACCCAAAGACTACCTGCTTCTAGCTATCCTCTCCTGCTTCTGCCCGCTGTGGCCCATCAACATTGTAGCTCTGACCTTCTCTGTGATGGTAAGTAGCTTGGAAGTATGAACATGTGTATGTGGTGTTAGATTAGAGAGCTTGGGGTTGAGTATTGAGAGCTGCTGACACTGGCAGCAGGAGAAGCACAAGC
Source organism: Borostomias antarcticus (assembly GCF_949987555.1). Lineage (NCBI taxonomy): Eukaryota > Metazoa > Chordata > Actinopteri > Stomiiformes > Stomiidae > Borostomias > Borostomias antarcticus. Next base: position 913,123 of record NC_140268.1, on the reverse strand, counting down.
TTATCTGAAAACTGTAAATACACATTTCCTGTTCAATCAATCAATCAATCAGGTAGTTGAGTACCTGGAGGTTGCATGAGTGTGATCCACTCCTACTGTCGACCACTCCGCTGACCAAATTGATTCAGGGTGCTTATAGTCCACTTCTGATAGTATCATTTACATAGCCAGCCATTTATGCATGCGCAAGCATGTAGCGTGTAACATTTCTTAGAAAAGTACCAGTAAATAGCATAGTACCCCCTGTAGCGTGTGAATCTCCCCCCCCCCTGTGTTTGCAGTCTCGGAACAGTCTCCAGGAGGGTAACATCGACGGGGCGCAGCGTTTGGGTCGTAACGCCATGATACTGTCCATCGTGTCCCTAGTGGGCGGAGTCATCATCATCACCGCAGCCATCGTCATCAATTGGGGACGTAAGTATCACAGTGAACTGAGGTGACATGTTTGTCCTATGGTCCTGGTTTGATCGGTGGCATTATCGTTTGTAATTCGTTCATTTTAGGTTGGCGTTTGTGCCTGTTTTTTTCTGGTTGTGTTACATATTATTATTGATAGATATATGATATCTGATATGATATTATTGATAGATATATTGATAGATATATCTATCTATTGATAGATTATGCTCTTAGTCACTTGTTTTAGAAAGAAGATGCACTTGTGAGTTCTGGCAAGTAGTAGTACATTGGCTCTTCCTACGTTAAATGCAATTATTGTTAGTCGCTTTGGATAAAAGCGTCTGCTAAATGACTGTAATGTAATGTAATGTAATATATACGTGACGTGATATCTTCCAACTGTAATTCATTTTTTTATCAGTTATATTAAAATCATGAGGATCACCACGACAACAAGGACCAAGATGGCCAGACTGCACGCACAACAAGTAAAGCAACAAGACTTTGTACCCTTCCCCGTCATCAATGCACTATTCTTCTCAAGCGCCTGCATTCTACCCACGTTTTTTTACCTGTTTTTCTCCGCACAAGCATGGAAAGCCTGTATATGTTCTGGGACAACCAACAAACCCCATCTTCTCTACCTCCTGCGCCACGGACCCTGTTGCTGTCGCCGTTACCCGGAAAGCAGGTGCTCTTTCACACTGACTATGAGTGGTTGTTTACTTGGACACAACTCCATGTTGCTCCCGTGTCTGGAGTCTGGGTATCATCACCAAACTGAACATCTGCTTCCTCTGTAATTGGATTATCTCCATCTATCAGTCTCCTCACCACTGGAACACAATTGAGGGACCTTCTTCTATGGCATGCCAAAAAAGACTCACCCTAGCTGAACTTGAAAATCAGAGCGAGGAGGGAATATAGTGTGGGAATTGATCTTGGCGATCAGTGTGATGGATTACTGAAAGGTGATTATTAAGAAGCATTTAAATGTGAAAGCGTTCTCTCTTAGAAAGGGTTTGATTCAAGAGAAGATTGCATTTTTTTTCTGTTAGTGTCCATTTAAGCATTTACAATGACTGGAATCTGAGTGTTCACGTGCGTGTACACACAGTCACACACACACACACACACACACGCACACAAACAAGCACACACAGGACCTCCGAGCTGTCGTTAATAAAGTGTCCGCTACTACTACACACACAGACGCACACTCTGTCGGACACCCATTGTGCTGACCAGCTGTTTCTTATTGGCCGAGAGACGGCGAGAGGGCTGAATAGACGAGGAGAGACGAGGAGAGAGAGGCGAGGTGAGACAATGCCGTTCTGCAGTCCTTTGTTTTTCATGGGGGGGAGGGAGGTTGCGGAGGAGTGAGGCATTGTGGGTGACTGTGGTGCGGTCAGGTCCTTATTACTGATGCAGGGTGAAACTCCATGAGAACAGAGAATAGGAAGACAGATCGTTAGTCTCAGGATTCGCAGGCCTCTGCTGCTTTGGGGAAGACTGCATTTTTGCACCATTTTGAGCACAATATCTCCAGAGCCAGCACACCACTCCTTAGCTCATATCTCCATGCGTAGATCTCTCTAGTGTCAGTATGTTTTTGTCATTGCAGACAAATCTGTATTTTTACTAACAGTTTATTTTGTCCCTTGATCAGTTATGGCCGAATGCCGGGCTCAGACTAAGGGATTTTGGGGCGATTTATCCCCGATTCACCCCTCCCGACAATCGGAGGAGAAATCTGGTCTGGAACGTTGGTCGGGGGCCGATGATCGGCCCAGATGATCTTGTAATGTGAGGGGTTTACAGATCCAATCTTATACCTCCCGATCGGCTCCCAGACCCATCGGGGCGGCCCCGAAAATATCAAACACGTTTGATATTTAAGATTATTAGGTCCCGACTTTACAAGCGAGACAGCGAGACCAGTGGTTCGTTGCTCCCTCGGGCACGATAAGATCCTGTAGTGTGTGATGAGCCGTTATTTTCAAATCTTGCTGTGTGTGCTTGTTTGAGATGCGCAAGAAGAACATCTGTTAAGATTCTCCTTATGTGCGTGATGTAACCCGATTTCGAAATTGGTTCGGATTTTAAATATCCTGTAGTGTGAGCCCGGCATAAGTGTGCATTTTTTCTCTCGTCAGATTTGACCCCTTGTCTCAGCTTGACCTCTCTGCTGTAAGGATAAGCTCTTATCTGCTGAGTCGTTGTCCTGTTAGTATTCACTGATCAGTGCTGCCTCATCGTTTATGAGTCGGTCACATTACAGTGTGACAAAGCCTGCAATGTCTGCCAAGCCACGAAGGGACTGCGCATTATTTGGCCTGACTCAAGCACACTGTGTGTGTGTGTGTGTGTGTGTGTGTGTGTGTGTGTGTGTGTGTGTGTGTGTGTGTGTGTAGGTAGAAAATGAGAGAAAGATAATGAAAGCTGTATGGTGTGTGTGTGTGTGTGTATGTGATTCTTTTTGAAGACATAGAAGTTAAAAACTCCCACTATGTTTATAGGTCACATGATGCTTATGCCCATTTCCCTATGCATGTTTTAAGTCTGTTTTTAATGGAAAATGTTTCATTCTTTTTAATTTTATTATTTTTATTAAACCTTTATTTTACCAGGGAGGTCCTATTGAGACAGAGGTGTCTTTTACAGAGGAGTCCTGGCCATGACAGCCACAAAGGACCCTTTTACACTATCGCCTTATTTATGTAGCTGAAAGGCCCATTTATTTGTAAATATTATGATACATTGTAATATTTCAACGTAAATTACACTTTTTCACTTTTCGTTGTGAAAATAAATTTGACCCTCTTACATGATCGAGCTTGCTCCATCGCCTTGTTGAGAGGGGTCAGGGAAGAATTTTTACAGCTCACTTATCTGGCCCCCGGGTGATTACTGTTTTTTGCTTCCCTCTGGAATAGAGAGTGGGTCGTATGCCCACCTCCCTTGTTCTCTGTAAAGCGCATTGTGTTGCCTCTGGGTATGAAATGCGCTATAAAGCTTTGATTGATTGATTGATTGATTGATTGATTGATTGATTGATTGATTGATTGATTGATTGATTGATTGATTGATTGATTGATTGATTGATTGATTGATGACAGTTTGGTGCTGAATAAGTATGTTGACAGAATGTACGATGGTGTTTTTTTTAAGATGCCGCCTCCCTGCCTTCGAAGCAACTCGAACAGCCTAGACTCAACTCTGGGCTGCGATAGGTTAGGATCTAGCTAGAAGGATTCCCATTGGATAAGATGGGTGAGGATCTACCACTCTGACAGCATCATGGGGGATTTGGAGGTTCTGAACCTGGACTCTCGTACCCTATCATCTTCCACAACAAACTGTAGCATGTCTATTTACTAACCACATTATGCAAATAGGGTTTCATCTCAATCAAGTGTTGGATTCAGGGGGTTTTCGTTGCTCAATGGTTGTTGACAACTGTGGGTATTCAACCTGCTTGCTCTACTGTACGCCAGAATTGTATATACCTTCGTATGAGAGTATTATATACACACTACCTTATGCCTTGCTTTCATTTTGCTTTGATTTATTTCTAATGACTGTTAATCTTTCCGTTATATAATTTGAGTTAATCATTATTACAAGATGTACTGTATCACAATAGATAAAAGTCTTAATGTTGTTAAGCTATTGTTTCCATGTGTATTTTTATTATTTCTATTCATGTCAAACTATCACGTTTACTGCACAAAGAAGACATTCCCAAATGTTTGTCTTTCGCTGTTCAACTGTTATGAAAGGGTAGGGAAGACCGCCCTATAAAAGCATGTTTACAAGTTCTCTATATATATGCTGCGGAGATAGATATCTTATGTGATTACAATTATTACCAGTACATGAGATCATTTATACACACAAAATTATCCTTCAGTGGATTTAAAGCATTTTGCACCCAATTTTTGATGTTTTTTTTTTCTTTCTTCATAATTTCATTCAAAGGTTTACCTTCTCTATTTTATTACACCTATTTTGTTATTATTAGTTGTAATCTATACTGCTTCCTGTTTGATATGGTCTCTTTTGCATCTTGGGGAGGAGGACCCTTTGCCTCTGGATGGTGACAGACCAAGTTAATAGTGTTACACTTATCAACCTTGTTACTGATTGCTATAATCCTGCTATAATCCTGAATCAGACTTTTCTGCAAACTTGCCTGTGCATGCCTTAATTGACTGCTTTACGCATTCAATATCACTACAATATGTATGTACACCACAGTATGTTAATCAAATATATTGCTATAACACTATTGACCTTCATCCTGTACTGACGTTGACTATGTTGATCATGTTGGTTGGGAATAAACCCAGTGAACTACTAAATGTTTCACATTCTAATACTTCATCTCGCTTGCCTGCGTCAGACACGCGTTCTTCCACAGTGTTGCTGCCGGGAGAATGGATGGTACACACTCATCTAGTGTGTCACTACACTAAACTGCATTCAACTGAAGTGTGTGAGTGTGTGTGTGTGTGTGTGTGTGTGTGTGTTAGTGGCGTATCTTGGGGATGTTATGGTTGCCAAGGCAACAGATGGAGAGGAAGGAGAGCCGGCACAGCGAACGGGATGTTGGAGAGAGCGAGGTCGAAATCCCCGGTGTTAAATAAAAAATATATCTCATTAGAATTTTAAATGCGTTTGAATTATTAAAATATCCCATCGTCGTGGCAGAAAGAGAGGAGAGAAAGATGGAGTGCGAAAGAGTGGGGAAGAAGGGAGTAAAAGAAGACGGGAGTTAAAAGGATGAGGGTAGAGAGAAAGGGAGAGAGAAACATAGATTGTAGTCAAAGGTGACTGGAGGAGAAAGGGGGAACGAGGAGGGAGCTCGAAAATGCTGACAATAGGAGAAAGAGAGGATCGTAACAGATAGTAAGATGGATCGTGTTCATTTTGTATTCAGTAGCAGTGCGACACTGACAGGCCGGGATAAAAACAGGAGACCACTACTGCGCAAAACAGAGAGACCAGTGAGTGATACAAGCAGGGCAGCGTGCACAAGCAGAATGCATGAACACACAGGGATAGGGAGAGAAAGACAGATGTAGATGGAATAGAATAGGTAGAGAGAGAATCTTGCAGACTGTCATAATGCAGTTAGTGTTGTGTCTAAGAATCAACGGTAAAACAGAGTATGGAGAAAAAAAAAGATACCAAAAATATTGATTTGATGTGGTTGAGTGATGCAGAGACTAAAACGGATGTTTGATCATAGGGAAAAAATTCTCTAAATATTGCAGAATATTTAGAGAAAGCTTGGGACAAATGAACAAAGAGAACTTATATGTGATGCATTTATTAAGGATTCTGACGAAAGACTATTATTTTTATTTATTTATTTTCTGTTATTGTTTGGTGTACATTGCATAGCTTACAAACCGTGAGAAGTGTATGTGATATAGTTAATTATTGTTTATCGTTTATGGTGTCTTATAATCCCGTAAGGGATGGGTCCTCGGACATGACACAAAAATAAATATTCATTCATTCATTCATTCATTCATTCATTCATTCACCATATGATTTTGATGTGATGCCGAGATCTGACTCAAACTCTCATACACGTACATGTACTGTACACAGAGTTCAAAGATATTGTGAGTGAGTGTGCATGTGTCCCTATCTGTGCTTGTGTGCATTAATAGGGCACAGAGTCTAAACACCAGCATGCAAGGATGTATGCATGACTACATCTCTTCCTCGTTCTCTGAGAAGATGCGATCTGATTGGTTGGGTTTAGCAGAGGAACAGAACGAGCTCAATATGCTGCAACAGAGTGAAGAGAGAGGTTGTGGAGGAGGGACGTTAAGGGGAGAAATGGAGGGAAATTGAGAGGCCATCTTTTGGAAATAACATTTTGGAGGGAATGCTGCATGCTGCTTTGTCAAACAAATTATCTTCAATTCAAAACATTTTCATTGCATTTATCACACCAGCTGTAAGGTTCGCGTTGAATCAAATCAAGCTACCCTTACTACACTGTACATCATCACTCATCATCACCAACCTACCCAAACAAAGAAGAAAAACTTAATGACTGACAGTAAAACTCATCCAATTGACTAATTGACTCTCTAATGAGCCACAATGCAATCTCAAAGGCAATATGATGGAGATAGTGATACAGAGGGAAACGGCAAGGGAGCATTACAGTTGACCCTGAGGGATTTTATTAGCTTCACTGACTGAATGATCTCATCAGTGAATTGAATTAAATGAGAGCAGCCTCTCCCACACTATCCGCAACTCCATGGAAGTGGTTGGCTAAGCTTATCTCCCATCTATTGAGTCATGATCCCGATACAAATATATCCTGATACAAACAAATTTACAAATGGATAAATGGCTTTTATAGCAGGAGATTAATAGTAGATCCGACCCAGACAACAAACATGTTTGATTTGGTTTGGTGAACTTCCATTGCATTCTCAAAGATGAGCTAAATAGTAGGCTAGTAGTAAATAGTAATTATTTATTATAGTAATTTCATACCCAGAGGCAACACAATGCGCTTTACAGAGAACAAGGGAGGTGGGCATACGACCCACTCTCTACATATTCCAGAGGGAAGCAAAAAACAGTAATCACCCGGGGGCCAGATAATTGAGCTGTAAAAATTCTTCCCTGACCCCTCTCAACAAGGCGATCGAGCTCCTGGAGTATGTTTGTCTACCGGCTAAGAACATTTATAAAGCAATACATTACATTAAATTACATTTCAGAGTAAGAGAGGCTAAAAAAGCATCATAAGAGAGACATGGCAACAAATATAGAAGGCTTGAGCTTAATACTGACCTTGGGTGTGTGTCTGTGGTAGTGTGGACAAAAGAGCTCAATAGCTGTTGTTCATTTGTATAATCCTTGTGAATCTTTAGTTATGTCAGATTTGGATGAAATAATGGGGCAGATCAGGAGCCCTAGTTTATGGGTGGGGGGTTATAATGCTCACAACCCCCTATGGGGCAGTGATAGGAGGGACCATAATGGAGTGGTAGGGGAGGAGTTCCTAGATAGGAATGACCTGGTAATGTTCAATGATGGGCGCCCCGGTAGCTCACTGGGTAAGGCGCGTCCCATATGAAGGCTAGTCTTTCGCGCGGCGGACCCGGGTTCGATTCCTGGCTCGGGTCCTGTGCCGCATGTCCTCCCCTCTCTCTCTCTCCCACGTTTCCTGTCTCTCTCAACTGTCCTGTCCCATTAAAGCTGAAAAGCCCTAAAAAATAAGGAGGCCCACCATGTTTCATATTCTAAGAAACTCATGCAGCCACATAGAATTATCGTGTGCTTCATCAAACTTAGCCAGAGTGGGAGAGTGGGATGTAATGGAGTAATACACGCTGGGGAGTGATCACTTTCCAATTTATTGCAGGTTTGGAAGAGAGTTGAGAGTTGAGGGGGAACAGCAAGGGGCCAGGTGTAATTTCTCTCTCTAACTGGGAGGAATATCGACCGGTAGCCCAAAGGTTAGCTAGAGAGGTGGACAGTGCTGGGTCAGCTCAGGGTACTGTTCCACGAAAGCAGACACCCAGACTCCGTGTGTTGGTCCCTTGGTGGAATGAGTGTGACGCAGCAGTAAGAAATAGGAACAATGCATATAGACAATTAAGAAGGCATCCAACGGTGCATCGGGCAGTAGAATATAAAATGGTAAATGGACGGCACTTATATAGCGCTTTTCCACCTTAGCGGCACTCAAAGCGCTTTACAACGGCCTCTCATTCACCCATTCACACACACACTCACACACCAATGGCGGTAGCTGCCATGCAAGGTGCTAACCTGCTCATTGGGAGCAATTTGGGGTTAGGTGTCTTGCTCAACCATGTGGACGGTCGGAGCTGGGATTAGAACCGCTGACCCTTCGATCACTCAACCCGCTCTACCAACTGAGCTACAGCTGCCCCATAAAAGACTAAGGGCTCTTGCAAGGAGAGTGATAGAGGCTGCAAAAAAGAAACAGTTGGAGGAAATTCTGTGTGACGTTGGGACCCGAGACTCCGGTGGGGGACCTGTGGTCAGCTGTGCGCAGAAGGTCAGGGGTCAAGAAGAGATCTATTACTGTGTTAACCCACTGAGCAAAGACACGTCTAAAAGACGCCTTTTAGACGTCTTTTTTGTCTTTTTCAGACGTCCAAAGACATCCAATTAGGAGCCAGAATGAATGTTTTTTTTTTACGTTCAGATATTGAACCCGTTCTGCACGTCCACAGACGTCTTAGAGGGGTCCAAGCCAGACGTTTGAATATTGAGGGGTCCAGCAGACGTACAAATGGGGTTCTGGACCGACGGACGTTATTAAGACATGATCTGAACGTCTCCCTGACGTTGCGTGTTTGCTGGGAAGGACAGGGGATGTGGAAGCTGCAACCAGCTTAGGAAAGGCTGATATGTTTGTGGACTCACAGCTCAGTGCACAGCTCTGAGAGTCTCGGGGAGGAGAGAGGTAGGAAGAGGAGTTAAATCTTAGCAGCCAATCAGTGGAAGCTGGAGTGGAGCTCTGACAACGTTAGCCCAGTTAATACATGTTTTACAATGAAAGAACGGAGAGATGCAATGAAGTCAGGGGCCAACACATCCCCAGGGAGAGATGGGCTGTCCTATGAGCTCTTTAAACATCTGGAGGAGGAAGATTTAGTGGAGATTTTATCTTTGATTCAAACTGTGTGGGAGAAGGGAAAATGATCCTGAAACCAGGCAAAGATGGGTCTGATCTGACATCATATCGGCCTGAAGCTTTAACGTCAGTACTCTGTAAGATCATGGAGAAAATGAAGAAACTAGGGGTCTCTTTACTAGGCGTGTGTACAAATAGTAGCTTTTTCCCGAATAGTAAATTCATACGAATATTGTAAAAAATATTCGGGAGGGGGAGAAATGTGCTCGATCCTTATTGCCTTTATATCTTGTGCTATTCCTCGATTTACATGTATTTCTCTTTTTTATTTTTTGTTTTGTTTGTTCCGCTATTATCTATTGAATTCTCGTTATTTTTCTAAGGTTTATACTCTGGTATTGTAATAAAAAGTGGTAAAAGAGAGACACACAGGCCTAATGTGTGTGTTCTCCCAAACAGCAGGTGGCGACACAATCTAGATGAGTCAGCAACACATTTTTATTCTGTCCTAGAAGAAGCTGTCAAAAGGCACAGGTTGCCAAAGCTGCTTATCCGCTGTTTTTGGAAATGACTAAAATGCAGCTTTTGAATGCTTTCCTCACGGAGCGTTTAACAGTGGTGGTGAAGGAGATCCTGGATGTGGTCGGGGACACGGTGACAGAGTACCGGGAGGAGACGGCGAGGACCAAGAAGGAGAATGAGAACCTAAGGCGACAGCTTCGGGACATCCTCCTGCTGGAGGCCGAGACGGACTGGCTGAGTGAGTATAGAGGCTACACGTATTATTGTCTTGGATATTATGTTTTTATTCGATTGTTAATTTAGTTGTGTAGCCCGGGAGGTAACGAGCAAGTTGAAAAGTGCATAAAAATTCACAAAGGGACTGGAATAATGCATGCATGTAGGCTACTTCTCTCCTTGTTCTGAATGCTTTTATGTATCGGTGGACGGTTAATGTATTATTATGGACATTATTCCTGCAGTCACCAGCACTTTAAAGGGGCTGAAATGGCAAAAATAAAAGTTGCTAACGTGTAATTACTCCTATTTAAATCTAACTTGTGAATAAATTAAGCTAAAAAACAAATAAAACATCAAATAAATCGCATTTCCAACATTGATATTTACGTTTGTAGCCGCCTGAACGCGGCCATGTTGATGACGCCGGCTACTACGTCATTGGAATGGGAGCACTTCTCAAACTTGAATTCCGAGTTGGACCAAATGAGCAATTTAGAGAATGTGGGTGATGGAGAGAGATTTCCTACTTCGATTACTTATCTTATCTGTTAATCTGTACGAGAAGCAGCTGCTGTAGCTGAATTGAGGGAGGAATATGAAGAACTAGAAAGAAACTAACCTTCTAAACTAATCTTGAATCTGTGTGTTGTGGACTTGGGTTTCCCCCATTTAGTCTATGCATTTTCAGCAATGCTTTTGCAATTTCTTTTCAACTGTTTACCATTCAAATGTAATGTTATGTTCAATGGAAATGGTATTTAAGCAATAAGCAATACATTACATTAAATTACATTTCACTTGTGAAAAATGTATTCCTCTTAGTGACGTGTATAACGCCTTAACTGAGGGATTAAAGTCTTCAAAGTTCTTTGTTCAGTAGTTGAAGTCAGATCAATAAGGCACTGGTAACACTTGGATCCGATGCAACGGGCTTTATTGCTTGTTCAGCAGTAACAGACAATAAGACCGGTGGGCTCTCGAGAGATGACACACAGACTGACTTGTGACCGTGGCTGCGTTCCGAATCGCATACTTCTACTTCTTACTACCAGTACCTACTACAGCTGCCCTTAGAAAGTACGTACTTTGCAAGCAGTAGGCATTCAATTGGGACATACTACCTTGTCATAACATTGCGCCTTGAAATTTGCCCACATCCGTCGCTGTCCATAACGCGACATTCGTCTACAGCTGTCACGACTCGCACATGTGACGCACATTTCCGCTGCGCACAGGATTGTGGGTCAGAATAGCCAGAAAAGCCTGCTGGCTTGCATACTGCAAAATACGACCGGATGTAGTAGGACATCCTGGTATTTTTGCCATACTGCATGTGGCATACTATGTATTGGGACATACTACATCCTGTTTTGGCATACTATATAGTAGGGTAGTATGCGATTCGGAACGCAGCCCGTGTCTTATATACCTTCTCTGGGTTATCCCCGCCCTTCTAGCTTGACCACAACCCATTTTTTGGCACACACCCCTAATTTGGCACGATTATAATAGTGTATTAACATATACATTGCAAGTGCTTCCCCCTAGTGGTAAGAGTTCCCCGGTGATACTTAATGGTGTATTGAAACTGTATTGTAAGTGCTTCCCCCTGGTTGTGGGTGAGCTGATTCACAGTTTTAATTCACATTACATTACATTACAGTCATTTAGCAGACGCTTTTATCTAAAGCGACTAACAATAATTGCATTTAACGTAGAAAGAGCCAATGTACTACTACTTGCCAGAACTCACAAGTGCATTTTCTTTCTAAAACAAGTGACTAAGAGCATAATCTAGTGCTGAAGGCAAAGTGCAAGAATCACAATCTAAAGTACAGTGCAATATAATATAATACAATAAGTGCTTAGGTGGGAGGATTGTTGTAGTACTTCTTGAAGAGATGAGTTTTGAGCCTGCGACGAAATCACCATTAACTTCGTCTCTGACTCATGCCAATTTAAAAAAAAACATTATTCATTTGTACATTCAAAAACATTATTCATTTGTACATTCAAAAACATTATTCATTTGTACATTCATTTTGTCAAAACAACACACCTTATCTTTTTAACGAGAGACAAACATTAGTTCCCTCCTTACATTCTGCTGATGGTGCACTCTACCCTGTTCTACCTCTCGTTCTGCGGTTCTTGAATCGATGTTATCTGATGAACTCGTTCATGTGAAAACACCTGCTTTCCCACGCCATATCGTTTCAATGTTTCAACTGTTCTCGCTTCAATCAATGTTATCTGATTTCAGTGTTTCACTTTCTCGTTCTGTGAGACCACCTGGCGTCTCACATGGTTCTCCTCGTGACTCCCCCTCCCTCATGAAAACTCTCCTGATACTATTCTGCTTCTCTGGCTTGAACTCTCTTATTCAATAGACATGTATAATATCATCTTGATTAGAACAAAGGGTTGGGTCTAATTAGGGCCTAATCAAATTAATACACGACATTAGCCACTTATATTGTTTAGTAGTGTCTAGTTTCCTGAATCATTCCCCCTTTTCCCAGTTACAGTACCCCTGTTTCTCTCATGTAGCTACGAAGCTATCATTTCTCACAGTCCCTCTTTGTTGTCATTGCAGGGTCCACCAGGTTTACCCTCCTTTCTCAGTCGGGCCAGCAGCAAGACAGAACCTGCAATGAAGTCCAAGAGGATCCAGACCCCACGAAAACCCAACAGAACCGGTCGAAGAGAGCAGTGTCCGAGAGCGACAAGCAGGAGGTCCTGGGTCCTAATTGGAACCAGGGTCACATCAACGTAGAGCTACTAGAAGATGAGCTTGAGACACTGGAGTCGGCTAGAAAGTCCGAGCCCGAACCGAAGCACGCTTTTCAAAATGTCCTTTCTTTGGCGTCTCCATCGTCCCTTAATGCCCACTGTGCCACAGCCTCCATAACAGGCCCCCAAAATATGACCCTGTTGGTGAGGAGGGAAGAGTCAACACCTGGACCAATTCGGATAAAAACTGAACCAGATGAATGCATTATTACAGTGTCTACCCCTGCATCTAATTTTGATTCTGGCTGCTCTAAGTTTTCTGCTACTCATGACCAAGCCCATAACTCACTAGGGGAGGCTGATTTTGTTCGAGAAGCGTCTGATGTTAGTGTCGTCGGGGCGGCGCAAGTACACGACCTGCAAACGAATGAAACCGAGAGCGGCGTGGAAGGCGAGTCCGAGGACGTCCTAGCATTCGACGAAGGGAACGACTTCGCCGTCGACGCCAGGGACGACCAGCTACACCGGTGTCCTCGCTGCGGCGAGTCCTTCGACCACGCGAGCAGCCTCCGCCTCCACTTGGAGCACCGCAAACCCTACGCCTGCGACTGGTGCTGCAAGTCCTTCGCCCAATCGGCCGACCTCCGACGCCACATGCGCACCCACACGGGCGAGAGGCCGCACCGATGCACCTGGTGCTCCAAGAGCTTCACCCAGAGGGGCAACTTGAGGCGCCATCTCCGCATCCACACCGGCGAACGACCCTACAGTTGCCCCTACTGCTACAAGACGTTCAGTGACGGGGACACCATGAAGAAACACAAACGGACTCACTCGGGAGAGAAGCCGTATTGTTGCCCGCACTGTCCCAAGAGCTTTACGGTGGCTAGCGGTCTGCAGGTCCACCTGAAGAAACACTTCCAAGAGAGCCAGCTGACATGATGGCTGATCATCAAACTATCTAAAGGCTGGAATATACCCAACAATATTGCTTGTTGACATCACACAGTAGCTTGATATCACAGAAAGTCAACTCATTACACTGTTTTGATCTTCAGTCTGATGTTGCTTCCACTCCAACTGTTTTCCATGGGGGAGGGACATTCTATTTTCCCTAGCTAGTCGCTAGAGACCAACGTATCCGAATCTAACATCATCGCTGATGCATAACTATGACAACCATAGATAATGTTGACAACACAGAGCAAAATGAAAAAAATTCAATCGTAGTAGGCTTCTTTATTAATACTACTAACTAGTACAGTACCGATCATCCTCCACTCAAGTATTACGGGTGTCGTATTGTCCCAATACATAGCTTGACACTGCTCAACGACAGCTCCACAACAGCGTTAGTTCCAACCTTTGATTGGCCGCAGATTGGCCAATCGTTAGAACCCGCGGCGTTCATTGGACAGATCGTTTTTTACTCAGAGAAACAGCAGTTTCATGTAGCAACACCAGATCAAGAATTGATCAACTTTAGGTGGTGTGTACAGATTTGAATGTCTGGACCCAGGCGAATTACACAGACCCGCTTAAAAGTTTGAACAGCATTTTGAGGACGTAGCATCAATGGGATTTAAACAATTGAAGTGAAGAATAGCCCGTTTATGTTATATCCAGAAAATATTTCAAGGCTAGCTGCTGGGAGCCACCACAAAGTACATGATCATATGTCATGTCTTCACATACAGTAAGGAACGCTCAGGGATTATGCATTGACCCATGGCCATCATGGTGAATATACAATACATTTTATATAGATTGAAACACAAGGCCAATTTATACTTCGTCCTACGACACTTTTGAAAGTGTCGACAGACAGAAATTACGTCACTGTCAACTTTTTTGCGTCGGACAGGGGTGTCTTGCACCCACCAAACTGTCTAATGTCTCAGACGGCGTCACTTTCGTCGCACAGCTGTGATTGGATAGCTAGATAGAAGGCATGTTCGTTGCCATGGATCGATCAGCCACGCGTCTGCAGGTTACCATGGACGTGATCGGACACTTCGCTGAAGTATAAATGCTAAATGTTGGTATTTTTTTCTTTTCTTTCGACGGATATTTGTTGTACGACACTTGTCGTCTGGGTATAAATTAGGCTTTACAGTATACACCAAAACTGATCTTAACTGTGTGAGCTGAGTTATCCTCTCAAAATGTAAAACTCATTGATGTGTTTTTGAATAGTACATTATTGTGCAAAAGCAGAAGCAATTATTTACAATTATTTTATCTGATCATTGACTGGATATTCATCTATAACAGGACCACATTATTACTCACAGGAGTATGGACAAGGAAGAGTTGTCTTTCAGTGACCCATGAACCTTTTATGTGTATGTGAGAGATTCCAGAAAAAATATTAATTCAAATTAAATTGACTATTTATTACATGAGAAATTTTGTCTCTTTGAAACTGCAGTCAAAATAAAAATAATTCCAGTATTAACCAATATTATGGTAGTGCTGATTTGAACCCTTCTTGTACAGTATGTTTTGTTGGCCTTAGCTCTTCAAAGAGTTGAGTCTCTCAATCCTCCTCAGTACATAGAATATGTTTGGACTAAGAAAGTCCAAAATTATTATGCATTTGTCAATAAACACATCATTATACCAGTTACTGTATCGCTGCTGTGCAGCACTGGATTAGGGCTGGGGGGGGTTTGAGGAGACAAATGACAAATACAGGAGGATCTCTGCCCCGGACACTAAAACGTCCGTAATTAAAAATATCTTTGAAATCATGTGTCTGAAATCCAAACAGTACAAAGCCTGAGTATACAGTAGCATATTTATTCAGCATCGCCTGAGGTAAACTCACACCATAGACGCCAAGGGAAGCTCATGTTCTTGTTCAGCCAAGTGAGAAGCTGGCAGTTTGCACATTGCTTAATCTTCCAATAAAACTAGTTCGACAAGTTCTAACATTCTCAAACAAACTTAAATTAGACACGAGTCATTTCACAGCCTTCATGTTGGCGTAGGTATGTAGGCTATGTCAAATTGTCAAGTGCATGAGGGCTCTTTTCGGGGCGGGGCTCTGCTGCTGACCCAGCGTTTCACCTGTCGGTCTCATCTGCTGTTATTCATGTTTTACGTTAAGTTTAACGTCGTTATGTTACTTTGGCTGGCCGGTTGCCTAATGTCCAATCACTGAAATACGGGGATTATACGGAAAGGATCAGGGCGTCTTCACCTAGGCTGCGTTCCCAATCGCCTACTACCCTACTATATAGTATGCCAAAACAGGATGTAGTATGTCCCAATACATAGTATGCCACATGCAGTATGGCAAAAATACCAGGATGTCCTACTACATCCGGTCGTATTTTGCAGTATGCAAGCCTGCAGGCTTTTCTGGCCATTCTGACCCACAATCCTGTGCGCAGCGGAAATGTGTGTATTTTGGTTCTTGAAGTGGTGTTTTTACAGTGAACTTTGAACAATGAAGTCAACGGGCACTTCTTCTTAATAAAGTTTGATTTGATATCACTCCTACCGTAGATGCTGGAACGATGGAAAAAGGTACTACACCCCAGATGTAACAGAAAATACATAATCCTTTTATTTCTGAGAAATGAATCAACTTAAGTTAATTTACAAACCTCAGGAGACCAAGCACATAGTCAAAGCACACTTTTATTTTAGCATAGATGCCATTAATAGAATGAACAGAAAGTACTTACAGTACATACTTGTGAACTGGGAAAGGATATTGGAACATTCTATTCCTATTGCACAGTAAAATTATGTTTATTAAAGTTGTACTTGTATTATATGTACAAGTGTCAACCATAGATCAAATTCATCATTCCCAGAGGTAAGTAAAGTCTTTGGGTAATGTATTTAAGGCTTAAGGTGTAGGACGGTATATAGTTTTACTTCATAGGCACATTTTCCCTATTAATTATACTACCATTCTTTCTCTTTCATACATTCAAATGGCTCATTCCAAAAACAACCCTTCTCTGCTTCTCCCCCAGCACCTGCTGATGATATGAGAAAAAAACATGATAAAATAAAAACCAATATGTGAAAAACCCCTTCTAAGACCATTCATATTCATCTATATATGCATACAATCTCTGTGTTGTATTGTTGGGCTTTCAGCCTTCATCTAGTGCCGTCATATCAGAAAACATCAAAGAGACACAGCAGATCAAAGTTGTTTTAGAACAAGGAATCTTTTTTGTCATCAGATTCCTTTTCTTCTCACGCTCGTCCTTCTCTCCTCACTCCGCCTTGCCCTGGAGACCTCCCAGAAGGCCGTTGGCCGTGGTGAAGAGGTTGATGGGTGATGAGCCGTCTGTGATCAGGGTGGACTTGAGTCCCAGAGACTGAAGCAGTTTGACCTGATGGGATGAGAGGGACAGAAGGAAGACAGAATTGTTTCAGACATGAGTTGTTTTTTTTAATCTTAAACCCCAATTTAATTTCTCCATATTCGGAATTCGAAAATAGAATCGGAGACCACAAAACAACAGTTAGGAAAATAACGTCTTCACTGTCAAGACTGGCTGGGTGGGTGTACCGCACACTTGATCAATCACAATACAATCGTATAGGACAGGAAATAAAGACGCCCACTTCCTTTCAGGAAGTAGTGGAGCCGGTGCACATTAGCCTATCCCAGCCCCCCGGACACCCAGATTCAGCACCGTGGACAGCGTGGCCAAGGAGCGGACGGAGTTCGACCGGCCTTTCCAGGTTACCGCGGCAACCCCGGGGGTGTGGCCGGGGGTTGAGTGATCAGGCTCTGCCTGCGAGAGCGCCAGTTGAAGCCACTCAACTAATGAGTCACACACACCTTCAAAGGCCCAATCAGGAAAGCCCTCAGCACCAACGCCCCTGGTCACTAAATAGTCATATTTTGTCATCAAAGTCCCTGTATTATGTGTGTTTGACGTGTGTTACCTGTAGTTCTGGGCCTGCTCTGGCCATCTCCTTGAGCGTGTCACTTCCTATGCAGCCCACCAGCTCTTTGAAGCGGATGCTCTCGATCTGCGCCATCTTCTCCTGCTTATCCACCTCCAGATGGTCCATCGCCTTCTTATAGCTCAGCTCCTGTTCCCGCGCCTTTGCCAGACGCGCCAGCTCCGCCTCCTGCACGCGCACGCACGCACACACACGTGCAAGTTCATTTTACATTACAAGTAGGGCTGGGTATCGATTTGAATTTCAAGAATCGATTCGATTCCGATTCACAAGGTTCAGAATCAATTATCACGATTCGATTCAATATTGATTCGGTTAGTGTTACTAAAACCTTTTTTTTTTTAGCTGTAACCTTAATTACATGACTGCCAAGTTATGCAACACATCAGTACTAGGGCTGGGTATCGATACTGATTTCCAAAAATGAATGAATGAATGAATGAATGAATGAATGAATGAATTAATGAACTATTCATTCCTTCATTTATTTATTAATTCATTCATTAAATAAAAGATCGATTTTGGGATTCATGTATCGATTCTGAATCATTTGATTCAGAATTGATGAATCGATTTTTTAAACCCAGCCCTAATTACAAGATCTGCCCCAAGTTTATTTGTCATTTAAACACACAGGCCCTCATTTATCAATGTTATGTAGCAGCCAGCGCGTGGCCATGGCGCCTAAGGAGGGGTTACATACAGCCTCGATCCTTTGGGCCTCAGCCTTCAGTTTGGCCTCGTTGACGGCGGCCTCTCCCTGGATGCGAGCGGCCTCGGCTCTGGACTGGGCTTCAGCCTTCGCTGCTCCGGTGCTCTCCACGGCCGCGCTGAGAGGATCAACACCGGTCAGCGCCAGAATATACGATCCAACAAACATTACCACAACAGAGCTCCACAAAAGCATCACAATCAATCAATCAATCAATCAAAGCTTTATTTGTATATATTTCATACCCAGAGGCAACACAATGCGCTTTACAGAGAACAAGGGAGGTGGGCATACGAGCCACCCCTACATATTCCAGTCACCTGCCTGTCTGTAGTTTTAGTAGCATTAGCGGTTAGCGGCTAGCTCCCTGTTCAGTAGTTAGCAACAAACACTGCTTGTTTGGTCACTAGGGATGGGTATCGAGTCGAATTTCAAGAATCAATATGATTCCGATTCACAAGGTTCAGAATCGATTATCACGATTCAATTCGATTCAATATCGATTCGGTTAGTGTTACTAAAACCTGTTTTTTTTTTAAGCTGTAACCTTAATTACATGACTGCCAAGTTATGCAACACATCAATACTAGGGCTGGGTATCGATACAGATTTCCAAAAATGAATGAATGAATGAATCATTGAATGAATTAATGAACTATAAATACCTTCATTTATTCATTCATTCATTAAATAAAAGATCGATTTGGGGATTCATGAATCGATTCTGAATCATTTGATTCAGAATCGATTAATCGATTTTTTTAAACCCAGCCCTATTGGTCACCTGAGGGCCTCCAGCTCGAGCAGCTCCTTCCTGGCGCGCTCCGCCTCCGCCTGGTCGGTGATCCTCTGCCTCTCCATGCGCCCGCGCGCCTCCTGCTCCAGACGCTCCGCCTCGTGGCTGCAGGGTCAGAGGAAAAAAAGTCATTTGTGGGGCGGCTGTAGCTCAGTTGGTAGAGCGGGTCGTTCAGTGATCGAAGGGTCAGCGGTTCGAATCCCAGCTCCGACTGTCCACATGTCGAAGTGTCCTTGAGCAAGACACCTAACCCCAAATTGCTCCCAATGAGCAGGTTGGCACCTTGCATTAGCTGTTTTAGCTATAACCTTGTACAGTGCATCTCTCCCTATTCTATAGGGTTAATGTCTACTGTACCTTGTCCCCGTCTTAAAAATAAATAAAAATCAATCAATCAATCAACTACATCTATGTTCCAAGATGCGTGTTTTGGGAAGCGTGTGTCGTGTCAAGGGCATAGCACGCCTCGAGGAATGGACACGTTGGAATTGAATATGGACAACACTGTTTATCTATGCGTAAGCTGAGCATGTGCAAATGAGATATTTGATCTCAAATGGGACCTCCTGGTAAAAGAAAGGTTCAATAAAAAAAAAATGTTGCCCTAATTATGAGCTCAAAAATAAATTAAATTAATTTCAAAAGCTCTGACCGTGCTGTGGCCTCTTGGGAGTTAGTGGTGATCTCGATGGCCAACTGGACGCTCTTCTGCAGGGCGTCGCGCGTTCTCTGGTCCACAGGTTCCACGGACTGGATGTCTACGCTGCTGATGACCAGGCCGTTCTGATGGAAGCGCAGACTCGGACGGACGGCCAGCTTCTCGTCGAAACCGAACACAGCCGAGCAGATTATGCGGTTGGAGTTCTGGAGAAATAGGACAGTGGTTTTCAAAGACGGGGCCGATAATTATCTACGCCATTTTGCCAAGTGCAATATGACTTAGAATAAATAGGAAAAATACCTTTACATGTACAGTAATCGATATTGCTCTCTTTTAAGCTACAACTTATTGTGTAACAAATTATCAAAATCATTAAACATTTGTGTTTTGTGACATGTTCATGTTGTAACTTTTTTTTTCTCCCTCAATTCTACACACAATACCCCATAATAACAAAACATGAAAAAGGCTTTTTAGACATCAAATGTATAAAAAAAAAATATATATATATATATATAGCACATGTATATAAGTATTCAGTCCCTTTGCTCAAAATTGAGCTCAGGTGCATCGTGTTTCCACTGATCATCCTTGAGCTGTTTCTACCCCTGTGGTAAATTCAACTGATTGGACGTGATTTGGAAAGGCACACATCTGTCTATATAAAGTCCCACAGTGGACACTGCATGTCAGAGCACAAACCAAGCCATGAAGTCAAAGGAATTGTCTGTAGACCTCCGATACCTGGGTGCCGATTCAATTTATATTGCGATTTTTGTGGCAAATGCGATTCTGTAATATTGCGATCTAATACAGTTACTGACGGACGGACCTTGTGGAAGTCATCGAACTGCACGGACGCCACGGCGCCTCGGATGCGGGACGCGATGGCTTTACAGGCGTCACCGACGAAGTCAGGCACGGAGAAAAGAGCTGCAGACGGAGTCACGTCTTTCTGAGACTTCACATCAAAGTGCCTGAGAGAGGGAGAGGGAAGGGGGGAGATGGGTAAAGAACGAGAAAGAGAGAGAGAGAGGGAAGGGGGGAGATGGGTAAAGAACGAGAAAGAGAGAGAGGGAAGGGGGGAGATGGGTAAAAAAGGAGAAAGGGAGAGAGAGGGAAGGGGGGAGATGGGTAAAGAACGAGAAAGAGGGAGAGGGAAGGGGGGAGATGGGTAAAAAAGGAGAAAGGGAGAGAGAGAGGGAAGGGGGAGATGGGTAAAAAAGGAGAAAGAGAGAGAGGGAGAGGGAAGGGGGGAGATGGGTCAAAAAGGAGAAAGAGAGAGAGGGAGAGGGAAGGGGGAGATGGGTAAAAAAGGAGAAAGAGAGAGAGGGAGAGGGAAGGGGGGAGATGGGTCAAAAAGGAGAAAGAGGGAGACATAAGCTGTGTTCGGAATCACTCCCTATTCACTATATAGTGCACTATATAGGGCGTCAGCCATTTTGTTTGTAGTGTCCAAATTCTCCACAGAATTTTCGTTCCCTATATAGTCCACTATTTATTACCCACAATTCACCGTGATTTGCAGGGAACAGTGCATGTACCCTACATTTTCTCCGTTCCCTAGGTAGTTCACTACATGGTGAACCCTATATAGGGAATAGGGAGTGAGGGAGCGAGGGAGCGATTCCGAACACAGATATAGTGACATCTATTTTAAAACAAGAAGGGGAGGGAAACAGACAAGTGGAATTGCAGCACAGAAAAATGAAGAGGCGAGGTTTCAATTCTGTCTACCTGCCTGGGTCTCAGGCCTGCGCCAAACCCTCCAACACAATTAATAACCTTTGACATACAAACAGGTGATGCTTAATTCATCAGAACACTGGGACAGACAGGGATGCCGACAAATGAGTGAAAAAGAAATACATAAACAGGGAGAAAGAAGGGCCAGACAAACAAAATATGTACTGTACAAATAAATACAGTAAGACAATTAATCCTTTCGATACGACCACGTCACCGGCAACATTTTAAAAATATCTAACAAATATTTAATAATATTTTTAAAAAAATCGAACAAATCTAAAAAATTCCTCACTCCAACACTTGCTGAAAGCCGAGAAACTGTGCTTTCTAGTATTATAGGGAAAATCCAATTAATATTCGAAATGTTGTCACTGTACTTTCAGGGTTAAAAGGGTTAAACACACACACCCACACACACACACACACACACACACACACACACATACATACATACAGTATGGATACACACACACACACACACACCCACACACACCCTTACCAGTTGTAGGAGAGTTGAAGCTGCAGGCGGGCGTGGTCCGCCGTCTCTATGGTGATGACGTCGGTAAAGAAGTCGGGCCCCAGTAACAAGCACACGGCCTTGATGACGTTGGCCCTCTTGGGTTTGTCACCCGACAGGGACAGCACGGTGAACTGCTCGTCTGGGCCCAGCATCACCATCTCAGGGCCGAACACCACTCTGGGGGAGGCGACAGAAAACCGCGTTCATCGCTAACAACGTTATGCACATTTACAGTTTGGCAATGCCATCAATGATACATTGGATGATGTAAAATTGTGTTTTATCTACAGCATGGGTTCCCAAACTCCATCAATGTGGGCCTCGCCTCTGAAAACAGTGACACACCCGCGCCCCCCCAACCCCCCAAATGTGTCCATTATGCAAGGCAGCGTTAGCTAGCCCATAACGTTACACAGCTAAGCTAGCTCGGTAGCACCTGTTGCTAGTCAACGTTTTCGCACAATACATTCATGCCTGCGGGGGAGGGGCTCTCTCTGCACTATCCACACATTTAGTATACATCTCTTCGATTATTTATTTCAATTTTCTGAACTTTAAAATCACGTTTCATTCATAAAAACCATAGAAAATTCACCCCCCCAAAAAAATCTTCCTTTTTTTTCTTTTCTTCTAACCATCCCTCCGCGCCTCCCCTGAATTTCTTTGGGGCCCCCCAGGGGAGGCCCGCCTCACAGTTTGGGAATGCCTGATCTACAGTATATCTGTTTATGTACCCTGTCACCCATCCACCTTTACCTGGCCTTCTTCTCCCTGTAGTCGTACACCTGCACCGCGGCATTGTGGGGCACCCTGAAGGACACCACCTTGGTCTTGTCCCTGTCCGTCCTCTGTCCCCCCGTCTGCCGGTCGGAGCGGTCAGCCAGCGGGTCCTTGGTGGAGGTCAGGAGGGCCTCGACGTTCTGGGGCAGCACCTTCGCCCACAGCTCCTCGTCCTGCGTCAGCATGTAGGTGTGGCCGATAACGGCGTGCACCTGGGAGAGGGGTTCAAAGGGCACCGCACCAAGGTTGTTATAGTTAACGAAAACTAACTAAAAAACGAGAACTAGGTGTGAAAAAACATTTTAGTTAACTGAAATAAAAACAAAAACTAGGCTAACTATCTAAAATAAACTAAAGTTGTAGAGAAAATGTCCTTAGTTTTAGTCTTTTTCATTTCATACATAAGCCTAGTATTTTGGCTGGATATTAAATCTATCCTCCATGTTCTTTAGCTGTGTCCTGCGCAGAAGTAATCTGACGTTCGCCAGATGGTTTGTTTTGCACGGAGTGAAACAACGTGAGCTCACGAGATCAGGATAGTCTCATGAGGCTAGCGCAGAAAAAAACCCAACTAAAACTAATACTAAAACTAATAAAAACTAAACTAAAACTAAGCATTATCAAAAAATATAAGACTAATGTTTATTATTCAAAGCCACGACAATACATTTGCCGTTAACTCCCACGATGGGACTTGTTTTATCAGTGTCATTGTGAAACTTCATAATATTACCGAGCACTCACTTTTCCAGTCTTGATGTCCCTGACGTAGATACCCTCATTCTCATCCAATGGAGTAGCCTGTCGGCGTAGCAACACCTCCACGGTGGCCGGAGGCACATACTCGATTGGGCCACGCAGCATCCAGCGGTCGCCGGGGCGACGGATAATTCTGGACTTTCGGTGACGTTTGGAAGCCTGCTCCTCTCCCAGATCTTCCTCATCCTCCTCTTCATACTCCTCGGGCTGGCGGAGAGGAAAAAAGGATTATCATGCCAATGCATTGCTTGTCTGGTGCATGTCTCTGTATAGTATACAGAGAGAAAATTGCTTACAAATGCCAAGTGCTTATTACTTTTGCAACTCCATGTTATAAGCAACAACAACAACAAAAATCCAATCCAAAATGGCGGAGTAACTGGCATTTTGGAGAGAAAAAATAATAATAATTTGATAACCAAAAAATTGCTAACAAATGCCAAGTGCTTATTACTTTTGCTTATAACTCCATGTTAACAGCAACAAAATCCAATCCAAAATGGCGGAGTAACTGGCATTTTGGAGAGAAAAAAAACACAAAAATTGCTAACCAAAATATTGCTAACAAATGCCAAGTGCTTATTACTTTTGCTTATAACTCCATGTTGCACCATGTTGAGGCGTTTGCAGATATAAAAAAACAACAGGAAATTACAGGGCCTTTAAATTTGACCATTTTGGCACAAAGCTAATTGCTAATGCTAATATAGTGCTTTAACACTATCTTCTCATGCACACTTTGCCTTATAGGCGTCCGCCTCATAATTCTCTATGCAAGAAAATCTCTGTCACCACACAAACGTCTTCTCTCCCTCCTCCCTCCCTCCCTCCCTCCCTCCCTCCTCTGTTCACCTCGGTGTCGTTGAAGGCCTCCACGGCCCTCAGAACCAGGCCCTCCTCCTCCCTCTCTCCTCCCTCCCCCCTCCCTCCCTCCCTCCCTCCTCCCTCCTCCCCTCCTCTGTTCACCTCAGTGTCGTTGAAGGCCTCCACGGCCCTCAGAACCAGGCCCTCCTCCTCCGAGAGCACGTACACATCCTGGATGCCCTGCTCCAGACGCTCCCCCGGCTGCAGGAAGAACGAGCGCTCGCCCTGAGGGAGAGAGAGAGAGAGAGAGAGAGAGAGAGAGAGAGAAAGAGAGAGAGAGAGAGAGAGAAAGAGAGAGAGGGGTGGAGATGATGGAAGATCATTTGGGTTGTCGCAACATAAAAAACCTGCCCTACTCCCAGAACGCATCCATCCTCCCTCCTTTACTCTAAGAAATCTCTGATCTCACACGACTGGATTAGTAACAGCTGTGCAGAGAAGCACATGCTCTCACTCATCCAATCAGAGAAGCACATGCTCTCACTCATCCAATCATGTGCTTGATGTCAAGTCCACCCCTGGACATGACGCTAGTATGTCACAGGGACTCACCCCCAATCCAACCCCCAATCCAACCATTGAGGCTGAGTGCCAAGCAGGGAGGCATTGGGTACCATTTTTAATAGTCTTTATTACTGTATGACTTGGCTGGGGAACAAATCCCTAACCACAAGGCCACCAAGCTACATGCCACCCCTATAACTGCCACACCCTCCTGTCATCAAATAAAGGACTGTGCAATGGACAAAGCATGTTTACAATCTCACCTTGACGACCCTCTTTTGTCCCAGCTGAGGTTTGCCGTCCGCTCCGACCGGGTCCAGGATCACGCCGTACTGCCTGCTGCTCAGCGTGGTCACGTTGACCACGCCCACCACCTCCTCGGCCGCTGAGGGGATGTGCGCCTCCCGCTCCGCCATGGTAACGAGCCACTCCTCCCCCGTGCGGCGGTCCCGCCCACCGGCGTCGCGGAAGGGCCTGAGCGCGCGGACATGGAGCGCTTTCTGAGAGCAAGATGGAGGGAGAGAGAGAGAAGAAGAGAGGGATATTAACATACCGTAAATAGTTAAAATGATGTTGTTAATGGACAAAATTGCAATCATCATCTGATAAAATCATATCTGACTATATCATGAAAGAAAAGAGAAAGAGATAGCAAAATATGAAAGGGGATACATGTTTGAGATGTTTCTACAACTTAGTAATGAGTAAAGGGTGTGAATACAGACTGTATGCACATGGGATTTGAGTGTTTTATTTTTAATAAATGAACACAAATTTCAACCCCCAAAAAAACGTTTTGGGTGAAAAAAAAAAAGAAGAAGAATTTATTCAATTTTGGAATCGGACTGTAACATTAAAATGTTGAGAAAGTGAAGGGGTATGGATACTGGGAGATAATTGGGGGGGAGGGTGGTGGGAGGAGTTACCTTGTCAGTGAGGATGAAAGCGTTGACGATGTCAATGACCTCTTCGTGCGCTCCGGGTAGATACGCTCCTACCTTCCTCACCTGCCACTCCTCACCTGGGAGACGCAGACGCAAACACACCTAATCCTTGACCTGTGTATGTATGAGTGTCCCATCGACAACTCTTCAGAAATGGCGGTGTGCTTATCCTTCAGGTACGTGTGGAATACAGTACGTACACTGGGCCGAATATATACTTTATAGATTTAAAATGCTTAAGGTGCCCTTCATTTCACTCATTCAAGATTCAAGATATTTATTGTCAGGTGCCAGAACTCACAAGTGCATCTTCTTTCTAAAACAAGTGACTAAGAGCATCATCTAGTGCTGAAGGCAAAGTGCAAGAATAGCAATCTAAAGTACAGTGCAATACAATACAATAAGTGCTTAGGCGGGAGGATTGTTGTAGTACTTCTTGAAGAGATGAGTTTTGAGCCTGCGATGAAAGATGGGCAGCGACTCTGCTGTCCTGACATCAGTGGGCAGTTCATTCCACCACTGCGGGGCCAGGACAGAGAAGAGCCCTGACCGTGTCGATCGACCGCAGGGGCCTCGGAGGTAGGAGGGGGCTGTTCCTTTCATTGCCCTGTAGGTTAGCGCCAGAGTTTTAAACTGGATGTGAGCTGCTACAGTGTAGGGAACGGAGGAGGGAAGTTGTGTGGGAGAACTTGGGGTGGTTGAACACCAGGCGAGCAGCAGCTTTCTGGACAAGTTCCAGAGGTTTAATGGCCGACGCCGGGGCCCCAGCGAGGAAGGAGTTGCAGTAGTCCAGGCGGGAGATGACCAGCTACATAAACTGCATTTGAGATGTGAAATGAATATTGTGTGGTGACACAGTGTAGTGTTTTAGCACTAGTCTCTCACCAGTGACCCTGTGCACTCCTCCTCTGTCCACTCCCTCCTTGCGGGCGCGCAGGTGGATGGCCTGGTTCTCTCGGATCACCGTGGCCTTAATGGTTTCAAGCACTACCACCTCCTTCCTAGGGATGTATGTACCTGAGGGTCAGAGGTCGAGTTCGAGTTAGAGATGGAACATAATCCCCCCCCCCCCCCCCCCAGGTGGAGTAGAAGAAAGAATTTGGCCGGTATTTTTTCTTCTGGAACACAAGTGTATACCGTAACTAACAGTAGCCATGTTTCCATCCACTTGTCAATCGAATTGTGTGAGGATCGCTAAAAATATGAACGCGAATAAAGCCGGCGAACGTGCGTTTCCATCTAGAGCTTTAAATCGGATAAAGCATTTATCGCAAAAGACTTTTATGGAACGAGAGAAAATCCGACGAGATCGACGGTACAAACTTTTTGTCGATTTTCATGACTTTTAATCGAATGTTACCGTTTCCATAAGGCGTTTTTAATTCGATATAACAATGCGCATAAAACGTGCGGATGGAAACATGGCTACTGACGCAAGTAGTTATGAAAATAATCCGATTCTATCTCGTTAGTCGCACTCTTCACACAAATAAGTGTTTTGTGTGCGCTATACAAATAAAGCTTTGATTGATTGATTGATTGATTGATTGATTGATTGATTGACTCACCGGGCCCTTCGAAGAGCCACTCGTCTCCTGCCACCCTCTTCTCTCCTCCCGCCTCCTCAAAGTCCAGCAGAGCCTGCAGACGGAGCGCCGTGTCCGGGAACACGATCTGCAGGGCCGTCACGTTCTGAGAGAGAGAGAGAAATAGTTCGCCAGTCAAGAACACAAATATATGCTTTAATTTCTTCTTTTCTTCTTTAATTCAGGAGTATCAACAAATTGGAAATGTAATGCTACGCTAGGCAGAGCCATATAAAATTCAGTTATGTATTTGTTTACTTAAAATACTGTATATGTAACCCTCTTTTCTGTCTTATGTCTTGTCATGTCTTATTATGTCTTATGTCTTGTCGAGTGTTACATATGGACATTGATTGTTTATGATTTGTGTGTGTTTTGTGTATGGTGGTTATAAAATATAAATAAAATGATTGAAAGAAAGAAAGAAAGAGAAAAATAGAGATAGAAAGAAAACAGTCGTGTCAATATCAATACGGGCCTATTCATTTGCCTCTGAAACTAGCACACCCAAGATCACACCTAAACCAGTTCATCCTGTAACTACCGATGGGCCCAGTCCATGTCCACCCTTACGGGCTCACAGACTTGTTGCCACTAAGTGTGTGAGGGCTTAGGGCTGTCCCATTGTCAAATCGTCAAGTGCACAAGGGCTCTCTGGCAGACATTTTGAGCCCTGCATACCCCCTTACCATAAGTCCACACTTCTGCAGACTTTGCCTAAGGGAATTACCCACAGTTCATATCGTTGTGACGTGAAAGATGGGGTTACCTGAATGGGCAATAAACAAGCATGGACAGCACACACACACACACACACACACACCATACACACACTCAACAACACTAAGTAATACTAACAGAATGGACAACCACACTTGCAATTTCCCCAAACTGCACATTTCTAGTTTATAGAACTAAGCCAACAAAGCCAGTTGCACACTGAGACGTTACTGATCTGTCAGTTGTGGTGATATAAAGGAATCGAGCGGAATACTCCTGCAATAACTGATTATTAGATCAATTTAATAATTATAGCCCATTTCATATACTGTACGAAGGCAACACAATACGCTTTACAGAAAGGGGGAGAGGATGTAGCCTACTTATCCTACGTCCCAAACCCACGATAGTAAGAAATATGTTTAGGCAGCGTCTCGCACTCAACCACTTACCAGGTGACGTCAATAAGTCTGTGAGGGTTCAGGGTTTGAGGGTTTAGGGGGGGACATTGGGATTGGGCCATCGTATTCAGCAGTACCTGTTGAATCTCCTCTCCTGGGTAGAGGGGGAAGGGTTCCTGGGTGAGGCGGATCTCCAGGTCAGCGTGGCGAAGCTTGGCCTGCCCCGATTGGTCGAAGAGCACTTGACCATTGTCGTCGCGGGCGACCGGGTTGAGCACCACGCAGTAGTGGCGCGGCGGCACCATGGTCATACGCGTGGGAAAGAACTGCACTCTGGGTAGGATACAGGAGATCATAATACAGTAATATTCTAAAACACTTATGACTATTCTTGTATTTTAGTTATTCATCATTATTCACCATCATCTATCAATAATTCATTCATTTTGTTAATGTGTCGTGTTTGACTGCCTGCATGCATGTATGCAAGTAATTAATTTATTTTATCTTTATTTGTGACATCTTTTCATAGGAGAGTGACACACAGAGGAGAGGAAGGATCCAGAACGAACTATTAGTCCAGTTCTGTATGTTTTTGTTAAAGCAATACGTCGCGATATTTGGACCTTTACAAACATGTCTGGTGCTAATTCTCCAATTAGATTTACTCAAAGTAAGCTGAATCCAAACAGTATAACACCAGCATATGTCCTCATATCAATTAAAGACATACAACGGTAACAAAGTTTTATTTGACCATAAGCAGAACATACCTCTCGTTGTCCTGACGGATGTAGGTGAGCGGTCCTGTCTCCACCCGAGCGATGTTGGTGTTCTGGTCCAACACATGGATGTAATGGTGCGGTGGGATACGGATGATCGACGCGTCCACAAGACCCTCAAACTCCCCTCTTCTGTTCCCTCCAGTCCTGGGTTCCATCTAAAGCAGGCCATAGAGGAAAGGGTTAACCACCAATGCATGATTATGAGTCAACATGGTCACTCAAATAGATGTATTATTTAGGCTACCAGTTTTCATGTGGTAAATGGTAAATGGACTGCACTTATATAGCGCTTTTCCACCTTAGCGGCACTCAAAGCGCTTTACAATGGCCTCTCATTCACCCATTCACACACACATTCACACACCAATGGCGGTAGCTGCCATGCAAGGTGCTAACCTGCTCATTGGGAGCAATTAGGGGTTAGGTGTCTTGCTCAAGGACACTTCGACATGTGGACAGTCGGAGCTGGGATTCGAACCGCTGACCCTTCGATCGCTGGACGACCCGCTCTACCAACTGAGCTACAGCCGCAATAGGCCCACATTATCACGACCTTGTCATCTTACTTTAGTCCGAAATGATTAGTTATTTGTGAGGAACTATACAATGAATGGATACAGAAACTGGCTGGTCAGGTATAACTGAACTGAACAAGGGAACGCACAGTACATGACAAAGGCACTCCCATTGGGTACACACCTGTCACTCACATAAATCTGTTCAACACACATACGCACCCTGTTACATCTTTACAGAACATTCTGGTGCACCTACCCACGTCAGCAAAGGGACAGCATGCAGTAAGATAACACTTCATATACCACACAATAGTTACTGAAGTTGTTGCAAGACCGGTGGGTGTAGGACGCCAGAGCAAACCCCAATGCAGCCCAATAACAGTCTAACACATTCACATCTACAGCACATACGGGTATTGGCTGTTCGTAGTATTGGTGTAAGTAAGGAAGTCTTTTTCTGTGTGTGTGTGTGTGTGTGGGTGTGAGAGAGAGAGTGTGTGAGCTTGCGCGTGTGAACGTTCTGCTACTTCTTTAATGACAAACCTTCAAATCTGTTGTTGAACATCACATGATTTCTATGCTCTCACACTCCTCTGTGGTCGGTATTCTAATAATCTCTCATTAACTATAGGGCTGATGTGTCCCTGTCACCATCTGTTATAACGTAATCAAATATGGCCCATCCAAGCCTGCTATTCAACTTTGAAAAGAATATCTTTCCTAGGCTACATAGCATAGGCCAGGTGGATAATCAAATGTGGGTCAAACCAAGGGAGGGAACAAATCCATGGTTGCATCAATACCAATCAGTGGTGTAGGAGATATAAAGGCATAAAGGAGAGAAGGGCATACAATTGCAGGGTTAACGTCCAAAGATTATGGCAACACAACATCAGGTGCTTTGGGACTTTCCCCTTGAATGAGGAAATAGCAGACTACATCTGTCAGTAGCCTACAGCTTCTAAAGTCTTGAGTATACAGTATGTTAGCCTGTGTGTAAATTAAAGGCACGGGCCGTGTCCGAAATGCATACTACCTGCTATATAGTATGCGAAATGTAGCGTGCTACATAAAAACTGTGCATACTACATCTCGCCTGCTATTTAGTACATACTATATAGCATGGAGGAGGTGTGCATTTCGGACACGGACACAGTTCCATGTTCCTTTCCCCAAACAATCTTCACAAATAGGAAACCATTAAGAATTTAAACATCTATGGTTTTAAAAGTATTTTACCCCAAATCCTGCTATCTTGGAGAGATTATCAGAAAGGCTCTCATGCATTGTGAAGAATTAAAAGCATATGAGTTATGTTAGGATACTATAGTTCTCCTTAAAGTCGAGCAGGGTTTTGTAGGCAGTATGCTTATTGTATTAGGCCTCAATATATTTTCACAAGAGCATTGTACAGATAGATTATTAGATTAGATTAGATTATTATTTATTAGAATAAACGTCTTCACGTCATGAAAAGTATACTGGTAAGATCCACAAAGATCAACCCGGAAGAGCGATGCAAATGTCATTCATCGTAGTTTTTAAACGTTGTAATAAAGCAAGATACAGACTTTTTCTTTTAACATGCAGGCATTTCTTCAACAACCTGGGCTTGCAATACACTATCCGAAACAGTAAAACAGTAAATGTTTATTTTATGTTTGGTGCTGTGATTTAAACTAACAGTAGAATATTTGCCATAGCATTTTATTTTCTGTAAAATAAGTTTGAGACCTTACCTTCAATGAGGTTTCACCGTCTTGGCTGAGAGTTCAACAGACGAAGTTATTTGCGTTTGTATAATAAAAGTGATCAGTTGTTTAGTGTTATGGTCGTAGTACTTTTTGCAGTGAACCCGGAAGACGGAATGACACGCCCTACACTGCCTCTGATTGGCTAGATCTACCCTGCCTCGGATTGGCTAGCCCTACACTGCCTCTGATTGGCTAGATCTACTCTGCCTCGGATTGGCTAGCTCTACTCTGCCTCGGATTGGCTAGCTCTACCCTGCCTCGGATTGGCTAGCTCTACTCTGCCTCGGATTGGCTAAGCGCTATCATGGATAAGATAGCTAATATCACCGTCATCATCACCACCACCACCAGCATTATTATTACATTAGGTATAATAATAAAATAATAATACTTCAATATAATTATGCCGCTCATTGATTGGGCATACACGTGAGACTAACGTTAGCCGTCACAATTTCATCTAATGTCTGTCAAACAAACTTAAAGGATATGTTCGTTTTTGACAACCTGGACCTTATTTACGGCATATTATAAGACGTTTGACTCACCGAGATAACTTTGGTGTAGTTCGGAGGCCTGTAGAAGAAATTTAAAATCCAGCGCGAGCCAAGTCCCATGTAATGGCGGCGGACGGGGCACTGAGAATGCAGCTTCTAAAAAATCTATTTTCTGCCTCGAAACGGTTGTTTTCTTCAATCTGTCTTTATGAATCGCTAGTTGTGCTTACATAGAGCGAGGGCTTGTTGTGGTTTTTCACATGCCTCTGTAATATGATCTTTAGAAACGTCTTTAGAAACGAAATAGCTTCCCCACTTGCTCAAGCACGCATGTGCACAGCGCGCAGACTGGCTATTCTCCGTTATGTCTGTAGGCTACACTCGCGGCTCATTCTCTACGCTACGATCGGCTTGTTGGTGCCTGGAATATTGTGTGCAATATGCCTGAATATTTATCAGATTTTGAGGATAGAGAAGATGACTTAGAATATGATGGACGCCAATCGTAGCGTAGAGAATGTGAGCCGCGAGTGTAGCCTACAGACGGAGAATAGCCAGTTTGCACGCTGTGTGCATGCGTGCTGGAGCAAGTGGGGAAGCTATTTCGTCTCTAAAGACGTTTCTAAAGATCATATTACAGAGGCATGTGAAAAACCACAACAAGCCCTCGCTCTATGTAAGCAGTTAGAAGTTAGAAGCTACATTCTCAGTGCCCCGTCCGCCGCCATTAGATGGATATACTTGGCTCGCGTGAGTCAAACACCTTATAATATGCTGTAAATAAGGTCCAGGTTGTCAAAAACGAGCATTCTCCTTTAAATAGACCCTTTTGCTTAGGTAAGTGAAGTTTCATGTTTATCTGACACTTGTAAATATGAGCGCCTCTCCTAAATAGGCCGACGCCGATTTCTTTTGACGGGGAAGTGAATGAAGCTAAAGGACTGTTGTCTGGCATGAGCGAGCGTAATGCGACAACAGGACTGAGAAGGGCCCAGCAAACACACAACGTCAGGGAGACGTTCAGATCATGTCTTAACAACGTCCGTCGGTCCAGAACCCCATTTGTACGTCTGCTGGACCCCTCAATATTCAAACGTCTGGCTTGGACCCCTCTAAGACGTCTGTGGACGTGCAAAACGGGTCCAATATCTGAACGTTAAAAAATACATTAATTCTGGCTCCTAATTGGATGTCTTTGGACGTCCGAAAAAGACAAAAAAGACGTATTTAAGACGTGTCTTTGCTCAGTGGGAGGCTCCACCTTGCAGACATGTGGACATTTCTTTTCAACTGTAACAGTGAAGCTGCAATAAAGATCTCTTCAAACCAAACAGTTGGTGTTTGCTATTTTTTGTGTCAATATCTTTAACTGCATCACGTGGGTTATAATCTATTAATTGATGGCACCAGTGTCGTCATGCATGTTATGGCTGCGCGTTACCTTTAAGATGCGTGGGATATTGCTTTTTTACGCCCTTATAGGTTTTCACTGATCACTCACCAACGTGCAGGTGACTACTTGGGCATGTATTAATAACTGGAAATGTTTGGCACAGGAGTATTTTCAGTCTGAAGTTGAATTTGAAATATCGATATCTGTCGGCAAAGAAATCGGAGTGGCGGGGGTGCGAGGACGGGAGGATTGAAAACAACGAGGAGCAAGAGAGGAGGGTGCATACAGTACACCAAATACTTTACCTTTAAACTAGAGGGACAGCGGCAGGGATAGAGGGGGAGAGTAGAAGAGGAAAAAAGAAAGAAAAGGAAAATAGACTGAGGGTGGGAGGAGGGAGAGAAATGTCATCCCAAGCGAGGCGAAAAAGCCTAAGCGGAACCATGGATTGCGGTCGTTCGGGAAGTGTCTAGCTACGGACACGGTTTTACGCAACACCGAGGCTTCGGAATCCCTCGGTTCGGCCTTTCGGAGCTCGGAAATAAAATCCTCCTTCCCCACAAACAGCTGTCTTCTAGCCTACAACATCATATTTACACATTTGTTAATCAAATCTTGCATTAACTTTGCACCAGATACATTTTGGTTTAATAATTTGCTAAACAATCAATCAAACTGCATTTAAATCCATTATTAAAAACATCCTGCTGTTTAATTCTCGAGTGTCCATCGCAGCTCAAGAGGAAATTAAAACTCGTAATAAGATGATAAGCATTAGTTGAACAATTCCTTTTGAACGTAGATGCTTTTGAATATAATATTTTAAATGGTTAAATTTCAAAGCCTTGAAAAGTCGAATGTGTGTCCTGGGGTGTCTTGTTTTATTTCTTATTGAGTTTTATGATAGGCTATTAACTTTAACGCAGAGGCACTTTCCCAGTCGAGTGACCATCAGTAGCCTATACAGACATCTAAGTGGATGGACTCCATAGCTTTTTCTCATTTTTCAAAGTATTTCTTATCGTGCATCAAAATGGATACTTGGAGTAATTTTCTGTTTCAGGTGAGTGTTGACCTTGATAATCTTCTTATTTGTGGACACTCTGTCTCTCTTTACTTGCACTTGTCTGTGCCTATAAATGTAAATGTCAGTCTGATAGTTTAGAGACACTGTTTTTTTTTATATTGTGCTTGTGTTCAACCCATTCTGGTATTTTTCACAGAATAATAAAACATGCAGGTAAAACACAACTCAACTAAAATAGGTTGTGTGTGCGTGTGTTCATGATCTCACTTCTGATTTATTTATTTTTAAGTGGATGTCTTGAGCTAATTTCCCTTCTCCTCATCTCAACAGACTGCACCCTCACAAACACAGTCTGACACCCCTCTCCAGCCTGATCTTCTGCCAGATCTGTCTGGCTCTGCCCAAAGCCCCCCGTCAGACCACATAGTCCACCCCCCATCCACCGTGGACACTGCTGCCCTGAGTGAAGAGCCTTTACCCGGTAAGGGGCTATTATAAGAGCCTCTATGACCCAATGGATATTACGGAGGGTGTGGCTTATCACAAAAGGTGTTTGACTTCTGAATGGTTTGACAGAACACCACAAAACTTTGTATGGATATCACCACCCGTGAACCGAGGCTTATACAACATTATTGGCCCGATCAACCACAATGGGGGCGCTAGAGAGCTCTTTTCGGGTTCAGGCCTAACTGCCAAAAATGCTTGTCTGAAACGCAAATGATTGCTGTACTACGCTTTGTGGTGAAAAGGGGGTTCATATTTCTTGTATGAATAGGTCATGGATTGCTCTACAACTTACTGATTGGACACACAATCGCCAGATTCAATTTTGATGTCAATATAAGTGTTTTTGTGTAAAGCCACCCACATCACATTTTCATTGTATTTTCTTTGACATTTTCAATGACCACATAATTCAAATGTGGCTATGGTGCGCTTGTTGCCTTTGAGGCACTTGTTTTGCTGCTAGCTTGAGACTTCAAATCCCAAATATCATTTGGCTACACATGCAAATGACACACTCTGCTTTTTTTTTTATTGTCCTTCACTCCTTCTGTCATTCACACTTTCTCTATCCTTTCTCCTTTTCAGTCAAAGCTGTTTCGAAGTCCAGTCGTCTCGCTCATATTTGCGGCACGTGTAATAAGCAGTTTAAGAACAGTTATAACCTGCGACGCCACCAGTCCGTGCACACCGGGATCAAGATGAAGGACCGAGCGTCCCGCGAGAGGGCGGAGGGGGGGAAGGGGGGAGGAGGACGAGTTGAGAGACAATCTGTCCCTCTGTCCTTACTCCATCTCTCCTTGCCCCCTCCTCCACCGCCCCCTCGACCCTCCTCCCTCCCTCAACCCGCCGCACGCCGAAATCAAGACAGAGCAGCGGTTTCGATTGCCGCGGCGTCCGTCACCATGGCCGTGCCTCAGTCTGTCCAAACCGCAGTGGTGGTTGTGGGGTCGATGGAACAGGTTGGTTGGAGCTTTTTCTGGCATGCCTCTCTTCCTCTCTCTTAAAGGTACCCAATGTAGTTTTTTGACCACTAGTATGCGCTCTAGAGCAAATTTGAGAAAGGCGGTCCCCGAAATTCGCGTACTACGTCATTGCGTCAATACGCGGAGCACATAATAGTGACGTTTCACACATCTTTGTTGTTTTCAAAACATTAGCTAAATATCATTTTGCGAGGAAATTACAAGGTAGGAAAGACATTCAAGTGATTCAACATGTTTATTAGATGACAAGGAACCATATAATCGAGGAATTTCGAAAATAAACAAACAACGGATTGTTTTGATTCACGTTTCGTTGGGTACCTTTAATGTGCGTTCCTGCAGCCCATGAATGTCTAAATCAATCTGAACTGAGCTAATTTGTGCTGGAATTAAGTGAACTGAATACAATTGCTGAACTTCACATCATAGTAACTCATCCACCTAATGGCCCAATTGGTTGAGAACAGAACTTTGGCGGAACCTACTTTATTTCCTAAATCGATGTTGCCTTTTGACCCCCGTAGAACCCCAACTCGAACCAAAGCCAGGTGCGGAAGAACCACGCCTGCGAGGCGTGTGGGAAGGCCTTTCGCGACGTCTACCACTTGAACCGCCATCGACTCTCTCACTCGGACGAGAAGCCCTACTCCTGCCCTATCTGTCAGCAGCGTTTCAAACGGAAAGATCGCATGAGCTATCATGTGCGGTCACACCAGGGCGGGGTAGAGAAGCCCTACGTCTGTCCACACTGTGCCAAGGCCTTCTCTCGGTGAGTAAGGTGGGGTCGAGAAGCTGGGGTGGGGAACGGTGGGTTGGGGTAGTTAGTGTTGGGTTCAATTCTAAATTCAGTTTATGGAGTTATTTCTTGATATCTGTGTGCAGAGCCAAAATCCCCCCCCATTCATTGTCAATGGGGGGAATTGAAATGGTCATATCTTGACATGGGAAGGTCACTGAGACATGGTATTTGGACTAGCATAAAGCTCGACCTAATGCATGCAGCAATACCAGCCTGCTAGCAAACACGTATGTGAGCACAATGCCACAAAATGCATTCATGGGTGGAGGTCTGTACTCAAAGCACCATTTCTAGTTTAAATTATATTATGTTCAACTTATTTATTGTGCTTCTTTTTGAATATGTATACTCTATGACATACTTTCAAATAAAGAGTATTTTGTCAATGTCCGTTTCAGACCCGACCATCTCAACAGTCATGTTCGACAGGTACATTCCACCGAGAGGCCCTTCAAGTGCACGGTAATACCCCTTTGTGGAACTCTAATTTTTCTAATTCCCCCTCCTCACTCACTCAATCTCTCTCTTCTCTCATCCTTGTCCATTTCCTCTCTGCATGTAGAGATTGGTGTGTCCCCGGCACCTAAAAACTAATAACTACTCCCAAAAAGGCAGATCTTAATCAAAACCAAAAGCTTAGAATTAGACGTTGCAATACTTCAAGTGCTCACAGACAGATCACAACTGGTTGAATATGTTTTTGTACGAGAGTCTCATTTGAATGCATGACAGATGTTCAGCAATCTTTCACAATCTTTCAAAGAGCGCCCGCATGTGTTTCTAAGTATCTTTTCTTTCTTGTGTATTTTCTTGTTTTTATTTTCTTTTTTTCCAGATTGGCATTTCATTTCTGTAAATGTGATGTGTGTAATCGCTGTGTACTTTCGTTAAGGAGACGAAGGTCTCAAAGGTTCTCCCTTTTTAAATGCAGTACATACGTAAGTATATATAATACTTACGTATATACAAGTAAATATAAGCAATAGCTGCGACCACGTACAAACTATAGAGTAGGTCTACAAGCGTTTTCAGTCTGGCTGAATTATTATTTATTTTTTTTCATAGAAGTTTATTTCAGGGACAACATACAAATACATTAGTCTCCTTAGAGAGAAGATGCATTGTACTAGATTATAGCTTTTGCTAATTTCCATCTCCAGTCCCATATACATACAACAATACAATAAAAATTATGCAATAAAACATCCATTCGTACAATACGATAAAAACATGCATTTACATATTAAAACACTACATTACAGATTCCATGTCATACTCCTCCTTCCCCTCTCAACCCAGGCACACACACATTTAATACTACATTACAGATTCCGTCATACCCCCCCTCCCCTCTCAATCCACCCATACACACACACACACACACACAAACACAAACACGCACACACACGCGCACGCACACACACTCTACACAATCTTCTCCTCTTGTCTAATTAGTAGATTCCTAACAGCTGTGGTGCCATGTTTTTGTGGACCAACCAACCGACC
The DNA here is from genome assembly GCF_949987555.1 of Borostomias antarcticus. Lineage (NCBI taxonomy): Eukaryota > Metazoa > Chordata > Actinopteri > Stomiiformes > Stomiidae > Borostomias > Borostomias antarcticus. Next base: position 874,885 of record NC_140268.1, on the reverse strand, counting down.
AACTGCCATAGCAAGCTGTGATGCTCACAGCTCATAAACGTACAGATGTTGTCGTGACGTTCATGAGAATATGCTTGTGTCCCGTGCAGACCTGTACCTCGGCATTCGCGACGCGGGACCGTCTTCGCGCCCACCTGATCCGCCATGAGGAGAAGGTGCCGTGTCACATCTGTGGCAAGCTTCTGTCCGCGGCTTACATCACCGATCACATGAGAGTCCACAACCAATCCCAGCACCATTCCTGCCACCTGTGCAATCGCAGTGAGTGTCTCCTTTTACTTAAAATACACAATTCAATTGGATGGAACAGTCAATTTCATTCGGCCAAAACTATAGTAAAATTAACTTTGAGCAAACTCATTATAATAGGAGTGGTAGGTATGTGTCATGTCTAGGTCATGCGAGCGTTCCTTGTGTTTTGTTGCGTTTTGTTTAGCGAAGCACGTCGACTTGTCACAAAAGTAATGTGAAATATGAAATAATTATGAAAGTTTATTTTAACTGAAACACAAGGGTTAATAATAATAATAATAACTTTCATTTATATAGGTTAAATCATTACCTAACTTTCTGTCTCCTCTTGTTCTACAACTCACTGTCTGCACCAGCCTTCACTACCCTCACCTACCTCCGTGTCCACGCCCAGAAGCACCACGGCGAGGAGTGGAAGGAGAGCGGTGGGACGCGGGGTAGCTTCGGAGGAGCGTGCGCTGGAGGAGTACTCCTGTGTCAGCTATGTGGGGTCCAGTGCAAAACTATCACACAACTTCAGGGCCACATGGGCACCCATGCGGCCCCTCAAAGTGCCCCGAGCCCGACCAGCCCGGTGGGGACTACTAGCGTGGCTGTGACCGTGTCCGGTACGGCCACCGTGGGATTGCTGGTGACAGACTGCTCGGGCATCGCCCCACAGCCCCACCGTTAGCTGGATCAGTGTGGGGTCGGGTGGGGGTCACAGGAGTGAACGATGGAGACTGCAGAGGTGAGAGGTCACCTGTGATAGAGGGGTTTTGGTTAAACGTGATCGGTTGTGATTGGTCATTGTGTGATTCCCTAATAATTGAAAGATGTGTTTGTATTTTGAAACGGAATACAGTGCCTGAGCCTCATTAATTAATTAGGTTAATTAACTAATTTTGGAACTCGCAAAACACGGCAACGCGGTGGCAGGATTTGCCAATGTCTTTCGTGCAGTGTTGCACACTAACCACCAGGAGGCATCGTTGATCAAGCAGCTTCTAATGGCAGCGGAGCAACTTGATTACCCAGCTTATGGAGGGATTGGTATTGTTAGGGTGTAATGGAGCCTATACAGCAAAATCAAATCAAAAGGTTTGCAATTATATAACAAAGCACCTTAGTATCTTAGTGGTAGCTGGGTAATCAAGTTGCTCCACTGCCACTAGAAGCTGCTTGATCAACGATGCCTCCTGGTGGTTAGTGTGCAACACTGCACAAAAAGACGTTGGTGGATCTCATCACTGCCCTGACACGGTACGCCACGCTGCCATGTTTTGCAAGTTCCAAATTTAGAGGCTCGGGCACAGTAAGCATCACAAAAGTATGAGAAACTTCTAGAAACTAGAAAGGACGCTCGGAGAGCACATAACTCCGCCCCTGTGAATACATGCCGTCAAGCCACAAATGTCAAAAATATACTGGTGGTGCATCACCATTGCAGTTTCACCCTCCGGTGTCCGCTGTTTGAAATTCTCACGGTTAGTAGGTTATTACTGTAAAGACACTCAAGTTTTTGTGAGTAACTTCACCGAAATGGCTTCGTAGTAATTATAAGAAAATCCGGTCTATGGGAGTTTACATTGAAACTCCTCTCCGATAGGAACAAATCCACTATGGGGCGCATGTTTTCACTTTCCCTCCCTGTTGACAGTGAATAGGGGATTTTTTTGCTCCAAAAAATGAATGGCAGTGTATGGGCGGCCATGTTTCGACAGCTCTGTGCTGGCTCCCCTCGGGTCAGAGGTGTACTCCGGACCTCCCCTCCACACCCCTCACTCCAAACCCCATGTCGCTAGCACCCCCACATGGGGCGCTAGCTTCACTCAAAAGTTTTGTTTCATGAAAATAAGTCTGGTAGTTTTTGCATAATCCTGCTGATAAACCAACGGATAGATGGACAAATGCCACCGGAAAACATGCATTGGTATATTCATGTTTGTTTATAGGTCCTAGCAGTGTTCTCATTCTGTGTTATTGTCCATAACAGATTCACTTAATCTACTGCCAAAGTTGGCCCAAGACCAAGGTGATCATTGAATCTCCCTTCTCTTCAACCAGCTTACTGCCATACACTGCAGAAAATTGACTTTGAATTGGATTCCAGATAGGGAGGAGTAATTTTAAGCTCTTTCACTCACACTAAACTTCTCCCACGCTCTGCTTATTAAGCTAGAGCTGTCACCACCTTGCCAGGGTGCAAGACCGCTCGACACAGTAGAGTTGCCAAGTCCAATACCACCGACTTTTCGTGGATGTTTTTTCTGCTCTCATTAAACTGCAGTCCAAAAGCCAATGTTCAACATTGACATTGAGCACCCGCATACTACAATTTGGGTAACACACAGGCCTACAACTATCTGACTGATCTGAACATATCAGGATGGTCACTGACGAGGAGAAAACGGAAGAGACTGCCTGCCAAGTTCACTCTGCAGACCGTCAGCACAAAATGGCGTATTCATCTGACCTGGTCACATACCAAGACAGCCGAAGACGTGGTTGTAACTTGTAATTCCATTACATGTGTTGTTGTTTGGTTAAGATTAGGCTTCCATAGTATTTGACAATTTGCAATTGATACCATTTGTATAATATTTACAGAGAAGGAAAGCAAGATTCTTAACTGGAATTGCTACAGATGAGTCCTGAAATTTTGCAAGTCCTCTCAAACTGACTAACTGGATTCATGCATTTTGATATCAATTGTCGAACAGAATGTTTATTTCCGATGTTCTGTAGGCCTATTTCTTCATAAATGCTGGATGTGTAACATTTGTTTGCTTCTAATGATCTTTACGTCTTATTACTATGGATACTGATTTGTTAACTATCTTGGAGTGGAATAGATAGGAAAAATTATTTGTATCCGTGTGACATTTTTGTGATGCTGTACGATGTTTATGCATTAGGCAATTTGTTACGGTAATAGAGCGCAACAGTGTGGATCCGATTTTGTCTTCATTCACTCGTGTCAAAAAATCCTCATATAAAGAGTTTTAAGCATGGAACCAAGCCAACTGGCTCACTGATGAATCGTGACCACCAGCCAGTATTATAGAAACCACAAGTCTGTATGATATCAACCTTGTTATAAGAAAAAACATGTTTGATTCGCAATGTCTTGGAAAAGTACTATATTACTCACAACCCTGAAGTGTAACAGCGACCTCTCTGATTGGTGGAGCTCGTTGTTACCGTGGAAATGTTTACAGCATGTCGTGGTCGGCCATTTTACGTGCAAGGCGTTACTACCTGCTACCATGGCACCCACTGAACTCGACGATTGTCTACCACAGAGCAACCATGATTTCTCTTTGTGAGTATTTTCATTAAATGAATGAGAAACGTCCAGTATTTGATATTATATGTTTGTTGACACAAGGCTAGCAGACCTACGGCGGACCCCCGATGGAGGAGTTGGTCCGCCATTTTTTTTGTAGTGTTTGAATTCTCAACGGTTAAATTCATTCACTATATAGTCCACTACAAAATACCCACAATTCACATTGTTTTCTAGTGAACATATGATGTACCCTACAATTTATCCCGTATACCACAATGCAACACTGTCGTGTTTTACCGAAAAATAAGACGTGAAGAAGACGGTAGCTATCGGTGGAAAAAGTAGTTGGCTAACTTTACGATGATTCCTGTAGCTGTTTTGCTGCTGCTAATGCGAGTTTGCCTCCGTTAATGGCTGAGAAACAGAAGTTGAACCAACGCAGCATCAAAATAGCTACAGGAATCATCATTGTAATGTTAGCTAACTGCTTAAACCCCCGAAGGGCAACAAACTCTAGTACTTGGTCGACTTTATTTGTTTGTTTGGATCTAGAGCAACCCCAAAAGCTTGCCATGTTATTCCTCCCACAGTTCTAACGGCACACACACAAGTCACATGTCAAATCGATCTTCCTCATTGCTAAGCGATCTCTTTGATAGTTTAATTTATATTAATTTATTACAATTTCCCATTGACTTGAATGGGAATAGGGAAAATCTCCAGTTCAAATATTTTTTATCTCGGAAACCTTAATGCCTACAGTTACCAAACTTGGTAGAGAGGTTAACAGTCAAGAGTCCTACTCTGGAAAAAATAATTACACTGATGGGCCTCACGGTGGCGCTATAATAGCCCACTTTACCTTTTGGTCTGTAACTCTTGAACCATAGATTGTAAAATCAAAAATTTTAATTATTAACGCAACGCACCGGGACAACAACGGAACCAGAATGCCATTCGGCTGCAGCCATTGAAAGTGAATGGCATCCGTCAATGTTGACGCATCAAACGCAAGCGTGTGAGCGGGGCTCACTCGATCGGGTATGACTCTGCCCACTGAACCGGAGCCTCCGCCCACTGACCCGGAGCCTCCGCCCACTGACCCGGAGCCTCCGCCCATCGCCCCTGTCTGCATACTGCAGTCGAAGGGCCCTTGCATCGCACAAAAAGACAAGCGCACTTACTCGCAGAGCCTGTGGGGGCGCAGTTTCGAGAAAAACGCTATATATATTGCTTTAATTATGTACACAGTCTTGTACCCTTTGCCTTTTTTCCATTTATTAGGGCTCAGAAAGGTATTAAGGTCACGATCCTTCAGCTCACCAGTTGGTTCCAGGTTTAAAACTCATAAGGATTTTCTGAAAAGTCAATGAATGTAGGCTAAATTCACTTCCTGATCCAAAACCTTCTTTGGGGTGGGGGGTGTGCTCACTGTTGTGCTCTATAGGCCTAAAGCATCATATCAGTAACTATGAACATCATTTCTTGCAAAAAAAAAAAACGCAAGTGACTGCATTAGTACTGATAAAGAGGAGCAAAATTAAATTAACTGACTATGTGTTGGATTTCTATGTGAATTGACATTGAAAATGTCATTGTTTACAACAGTGGTCCAACCATCCCCCCACCTCCCATCCACACACACACACACACACACACACACACACACACACACACACACACACACAGGAACTCCTCCTCCTACTCAACTATCTCACAGCTGACCAACAAAAGAATAAATATTACACAAGACCCACAGTCAGATCGATGGGATATTCGTCATTACAATGCTGTCAGTTTGCTGTGGACCATTTTAAGCTCACGGATATTGGATACATGGCTAAAGTGGGTTATGTTAGTTAGCAGTATTGGATGCTAACTAGCTAGCTAGCTTGGATCAGAACTAAGGGTGACCTTATCATTCTCAAAATACCATGAGGTGGTTTCTTTATGTTATTATTGTGCATTTTGTAAGAAACATTTTGTCAACAGAAGTACAAAGCTGATATATATCCCCTAGCTAACCACAACCTTGTTGTATATGGGTCACGGAACTAGCTAGCTTGCTAACATCGGAGCCTGCTAGCTAGCCGCTTTAGAGCTAGCCTTAGCTAATGTTAGTGTATTTATTTCTAATACGAATCTCTTGAACATTTATTTGTTTTTTGGACGTTTTGCCACCACTGTGTTTGGTGCAGCCAATGAATGTTTGCTTGGAAAGCTGGCTTGCACCTGTGTTAGCTAAGCTACAGTGCTAGCTAAGCTACTAGCTACAGGGCTAGCTACAGTGCTAGCTAAGCTACTAGCTACAGGGCTAGCTACAGTGCTAGCTAAGCTACTAGCTACAGGGCTAGCTACAGTGCTAGCTAAGCTACTAGCTACAGTGCTAGCTAAGCTACTAGCTACAGTGCTAGCTACAGGGCTAGCTAAGCTACTAGCTACAGTGCTAGCTAAGCTACTAGCTACAGGGCTAGCTACAGGGCTAGCTACAGGGCTAGCTAAGCTACTAGCTACAGTGCTAGCTACAGTGCTAGCTAAGCTACTAGCTACAGGGCTAGCTAAGCTACTAGCTACAGTGCTAGCTAGCTACAGTGCTAGCTAATTTGCTAGCTAATAAAGGGAGAACGGTGGCTAGCTACAGTGCTAGCTACTGATTGCGACGAGACAAAGGTTGATAGCTCGTTGCTAGGTAGCACCAGCCAGCTTTCTCGGGAAAGTTAGCTTAGCAATGTGAAGCTGAAGTTTGCCTTAACTGTCTGTTATCTAAACATAACCCACTTTAGTGTCAACTGGTCTGTTGGGAGTGTTGCTAGGCTAGTTTATGGGTTAGCTAGAACACGTAAGCAGTCGTGTCTGAAGCTACAACGGTCTAGCTAACGTATTTAACGTAGCTAACGCAGCTAACGTAGCTAACCCGACCTGTGCTGCTACGTAGGCTAACAGTCTAGTTTGTAGTTAGTTATTATTAGTTATTATTAAGTTAATTGTTTTTTAGGTGACTGGCTAACTTGGCAAACTAGTCAATTTTGTTTTGTAGGTAACCAACCAAATATGTTATGTTAGTAACACTCTCAAGCTAAAACCTTCTAAGAGCCTAGGTTAGCCTAGTTAGCTGGGTAGCTGCCTATTTATTACAACTATTGTTTATATCTCATGCAACTAACATCTTACAATAACCATGCTCGTAGAGGGGCACGTCTAGCTATAATGCAACTATGAATTGCTTGCTCAAGTTACCCAAGTAAATGGCTTATTTATAGCTGTAGCAAGTCACTAATAAGCTGATTATTGCTGTTAAAACTAGTTCAACTCATAGGGTTTCATTCAATAATGGCATTCCATGGTACAGGGCGGCAGACAGTGTGTGGGAACTTGTTCCCTGGTTCATCTGAGTTAGGTCACAAGTATTTCTGCGTGAACACATCCACGGGTACTTCCACGGGCCTCGGCGCAACACCGGGTCTGAGTGGCCCCACCGCGCCGGCAGGGGCCCCTCGCCACCCCACATCTATTGGGGGGAGCACCGGCGGAGGGGCCGCTGTGCCTCAACCTCATAGTAACCCGGCTAGTGAAGTGCCGAGTCCAGCCGAAATGGAGCCGGATCGCCCGATTGGCTACGGCGCATTTGGTGTTGTCTGGTAAGTGAAGTTTTAAATTGACTAAGACTGATTGTTGAAGTAATGGTAGCTTCAACATGACACCAAGGATGACTAAAGAGGCGGGTATACTCTGACTAAAGAAGCGTATGTTATATAGCTGTTAGTTTATGTATATATATATACATACACACTCTCACACACACACTCACACACACACTGTTTAAAGAAGTGGGCACACTAGGTCTTGAGAGTCTATCATGGCTTGTCCCACACTTTTAACACATGACACTCTTTCCCCATTCAAACCCTGTAGGTCAGTGACAGACCCCAGAGATGGCCGCAAAGTTGCCCTGAAGAAGATGCCCAACGTCTTCCAGAATCTGGTCTCCTGTAAGAGGGTGTTCAGAGAGCTGCGGATGCTGTGCTTCTTCAAACATGACAACGTAAGAGACGACACAATTAAGAGTTAGATGGGGTGTGGGGGCGGCTGTAGCTCAGCTGGTAGAGCGGGTCGTTCAGTGATCGAAGGGTCAGCGGTTCGAATCCCAGCTCCGACTGTCCACATGTCGAAGTGTCCTTGAGCAAGACACCTAACCCCGAATTGCTCCCAATGAGCAGGTTAGCACCTTGCATGGCAGCTACCGCCATTGGTGTGTGAATGTGTGTGTGAATGGGTGAATGAGAGGCCATTGTAAAGCGCTTTGAGTGCCGCTAAGGTGGAAAAGCGCTATATAAGTGCAGTCCGTTTACCATATAAATCTGATGCTGTGTTCCATTTGTATCGGAAACATCGTATTTATTCCAAAGTTCGACACCAAAATCGTCGTTAAATACGTCACCTGAACTGTTTTTTTTTTGCCATTTTACTCAGCAGCTGACGGTAAATAAAGATGGCTATTCTGCGCATCAACAATAAGTGAAAGCTGTACTTCGACTAGTAGCTCTCTTATTTATCTCTCATTAAATCAGTCGTACACACACTGTCCAACGTCTACCAGTGAACAATATTACTACGGTGTTCGTATGCACAAAATACCACATAGTTTGTAGTTATCAACTGGTATCGCTAACAACGGCTAACTTGGCTAGAACTAGGAAGATGGGGCGAAAGGGAGTTGATCAACAACAAAAAAATGTGCCTTTTGTTTCTGGAATGCCTTTAACTGACGTTCAATCAATACTTCAATACTTTATTTTATTATCCCGGGCATCAAATCCAGAGCTAGGATACAACTGGAACACAGCATGAAACACAGAGAAACAGGGAAATGGTAATTGTCAGAATGGGATCATTAGCTTTGCATTATTTGGGGATGTAGGAGAAGGGGCAAATGGGTGGTGTAGTGGAGATTGGTACTGAATGAGTCCTCACATTGTTACTTTCCTTGCAGGTGTTGTCAGCCTTGGATATTCTGCAGCCGCCACAGATCGACTGCTTTGAGGAGATGTATCCTTTATATACTCCACCACACTCATACACATGCATCATACAGCATATTTACACAAAGGAGACAAGATTGTCCATAAAGCATCGAGGTCAGTTACTCAAGTGCTTCTCTGAGTCTTGCATGTCTTATGCTTTTTTTTTTTTATTCCTAAATATAAAAATGAGTATTCAAGTGCTTAGAAGATGGGACAAATCGTCAACTGACGCAATTGAAGTTGGCTGACTCCAAGCAATTCATCTCTCAAATATGAATCCTTTAGCTATACAGTAGGGGTGTCTAGAATATTCTAGAACCCTGTTTTGAAGTTTAACCCTTCACATGCCACAACTGTTGGCATGTCTTTGTCCTCGGATGAGATGAACCCCTGCAAAACCTCTGCCAATAAAAATTATAAAATGCATGTGTGCACCTTTTGATAGTAAAAGGCAGTCTATATTTTCAGCGACACATACTTGAACATGTTTATATTGTAATTAGCCTAAACGTTCATTTTCATAGAATTTTCCAAACATATTTTAACATCATTTGGACATCACAAGGTACCTGATTCATACGTGTAATTGATTATCTGTACGTTTCTGCTGTTAGTTTAATCCGTTCGCCATAGGGACCCTTTTGTCTCCTTGACCTGTGACCTCCGTAGCTACGTGATAACAGAGTTGATGCAGAGCGACCTTCACAAGGTGATCGTGTCACCGCAGCCCCTAACCACCGATCACATCAAGGTCTTCCTCTACCAGATCCTCAGAGGTGAGACATGGGGGGACTCTGATTGATTGATTGATTGATTTTATTGGGTAAAAGTACAAAGAAACAGTACATCCCAGAGGATAGCATGATAAAAGCATACTTCGACACTTGTTTACAACATGTTCCTCGAAATTATTATAATTATTTATTTTCATCTGAGGACACTGAATAGGTGATAGCGGAATGGAGAATACTCCACTCTAACCTTGCTTGGTTGGGATGGGTTAAGTGGTTTGTGTTTGCATATGTGGGCTAATGGGCCATTCTTTTTGCTCAGGGTTGAAGTACCTTCATTCTGCTGGAATCCTGCACAGGGACATAAAACCGGGAAATCTTCTTGTGAACAGCAACTGTCTTCTCAAGGTACAGTGTGCGCTAGTGAGCCTGTACATTCACTAGATGGATAATACATGGCAACTTACCTTATTCTCTCTCGCTCTCTCTCTCTCTCAGATCTGTGACTTTGGGCTGGCGCGTGTGGAGGAGCCTGACCCCTCGCGTCACATGACCCAGGAGGTGGTGACGCAGTACTACCGGGCGCCCGAGGTGCTAATGGGTAGCCGCCATTACGGTTCGGCCATCGACGTGTGGTCGGTGGGTTGTATCTTCGCCGAGCTGCTGGGCAGACGCATCCTCTTCCAGGCTCAGAGTCCCATCCAGCAGGTATGGAGATAGGACATAGGACTTAGGACATAGGACATAGGACTTATCTGCATTTAGCAGTGTTTGGCCATACAGATCTAGCCTGGGTCCAGACGCCCTATCCACCCACTCCAAAGTTGACTGATTCTCGGTCTGGTGTTGCTACATGAAACGGCCGATTCTCCGAATAAGAAATAATTGACGAATGAGCACCACGGGTTCTAATGATTAGCAAATCAACGCCAAGGGTGGGACTTAACGCCTTTGTCAAGCTGTTGTCGAGCGTCGTCAAGCTGTCGAGTGTTAAGTTGTGCGTTCGGACAACGAGACTTGAGAGGTGCCGCAGCGAGAGCTTCTGGGAACTGAAGTTCCGCTTGAATTGTGCTTTACAGATTATTTACCAAGTTGAATTCTCAAGGAGGCAGACCATTAAATTAGCAAAATAAAACGACAATAATCACAAATCGCCCCAAAAAAGCAACTGCCGATTGAATTCAGCCAATCGCCGATTCTCAATATATTCGTCCAGTTGCCCAAGCCTAATTCCTATTGCATCATTCTACTACTAAGTGCAAAAAACAAGCGAAACGTTGAAAATCTTGGCAGATTGTTAAGGTTTCAATTTAAATAACAAATCTCCCCATCTTCTCTCCCAGTTGGATCTGATCACGGACCTGCTGGGGACCCCTCCTCTTTCGGCCATGGCGTTGGCCTGCGAGGGAGCCAGGGCCCACATCCTGAGAGGTCCTCACAAACCGGTACGCCGCCCAAATCACACACAGTGTACAAAAGGCCAGTCAATTATCCATATTTTCCCATAGGACTTGGACTTTTAGTCAGGCAGCTGTTTGGCCACCTAGTGGTAGGCCCCTAATATTGCTAGGACACCGATGCGAGGACTTAGCATGAATTGACTTTAGCATGAATTGACTTTAACACCCTTTTTAAACCATTTTTCCCCAAACCGTTTTGGTCGATTGGGCTGATCACATTAAAGTACATTGTTTTATTGTGCTTGGGCACAAACTGTATCAAGCAACTTGATATAAGAGGAAAGTCCAAGGAAATTGAAATCGAGAGTTTAACATGTTTTTGAATGATTTTTCACGGTGCCCATCCACATCCATTGTATGACCAAAACGGTGGTAGAGCAATTATCAGACTTTCTCAAAAGTGCTAGTTTTGTCAACGTTTTGATCTGAACCATTGTATATGATCATAAGTAACCTTAAAACAGGGCTAAACATGCATTTTCCCTTTACTACTCCTTTAACTAAATACGATTCGACAACAATGGCTACTTCATGGACTCTTGTCTACCACATTTTCATAAAATAACCTTTTTTTTTTTTTAATTATTTTTCCTTTCTCTCAGCCCTCGCTCTCCGTGTTGTACATGTTGTCGGATGGCGCAACTCATGAGGCGGTGCACCTGTTGTGTCGGATGCTGGTCTTCGATCCGGTAAGTACAGAGAACAAAGTCTGAGTTTTAGTGTTTCTGTACGTCAATATCTTAGGTCTGTAGTTTACTAGAGAGTGGAACAGTAAGGTTCCGGAAGCAAATTCCGTCGTCGTTAACCAACTGACATTTCAGAAAATCGTTGAGTTTTAACGAGCATATTGCAGGTGGAATTTTCTCATGAATTTAAATTTTTGATCTCATGATTAGACCAAATTTTTTTTTTTTTAAACAATCCATCTTAACAGACGCAAAGGGCAGAAATGGTGAAAAAGGTGGCGTTCTAAGATGGCCGCCAAAAACGGTCATGTTTTTCATATTTCAGCGATGACGTAGCAGAAGGTCGTCCCCTGGATCTGCAGGGTGTCACAGCATAGATGAGTATGCTCACAGCGGACTGCTGAATCCAGCATTACATGGAGCTATTTGAAATGGCACATACTGCAGCAAACTTACATCAACTAGAAAAAGCAAATTCATCCTGATATTTTCGTCGTGGTAAACCATTCACACGGATATCCTAATTTGTCGCACCTGAAAGATAGCCAGCCGACATTACGAACGCCGTCTTCACATTAACGTTATAGCCTAGCTATAATCAAAGTGATTTATGACTGAGCTATAGCAATCGACCTCGAGGGGTTTTCATGGCTAGTAGCATAGTGTAGCTATATTAACCAGAAGGTTGAGACTCTCCGTGGCTATCTCCTGGCTGCCCTGGAAGACTGAGGTTGCTAACGTAAGGGTACAAAAAAGTGTCTACATACTAGGGTTGCCGTGTTACTCGATGTTCAGACGTACATCGGTCATTCACCGTTGCATTACTTGGCCCACCGTCACCACCGAAGTGTTGCTTTTTTTAAAACGCATTTAGTCCATTTTCATTGATCAGCCCTCAGCCTTCTTCACTGTCCTTCGTGAACTTAGACTTCACAGAAGCGTCTGTAAGTCGCCTGCAAATGCTCTCGTCGCCACGTCTGTTTAACGCAAACTATTTCCGAACATTCTTAAAAAGCCCGTCAAATGTAACCAATCAAAGAAATCATGATGCACGCAGACAGAGCAAAGCAGGCACTTGTAAAATGGAAAGCCTATGTTGTTCTCATCTTGGTGTCCCTACTTCATACATGATTTTAGGTGCTCTGGTTCAAAAGATTTTGGGGAGGGGTTTGGGGGCAAAAAATGTAAGGTCCAAATCAATCATCAAAACATCTTAGCCAGAGGACCTTACTATACTACACAGACCCCCCCCCCCCCCCCCCCATCAACCCCAGTCCCCTGCCCTTGCTGACAGCCCTCCAACCCCCCGTTGCCCTACCGCCCCCCCCCCCACCCCCCTGACCAACAACTAATCACACTTTAAGCACCTTCTACCTTGTCTGTACACTTCAACGCTTGAACACCTGACGACATTCGAACGTTATTTAATTGCATGGATCCAGACATTTTCATCCATGATCGGATGGGATAAGTAGATGAGAATGATTCTGACAGACCGCCGGACGAAGGATAGTCTAGCAAATTGACAGTTTGGGAACCTTTTAAATGTCTATCTTCGTACCCAGGACTGGAATGAGGAGCTGATTAGCACTGATAAAATGGACAAGCGCTTACAAGAATCCCAATGTACCTGTACTGTACCCATACTTGTTACACATGGCAAATCAACTTTCTTATTCTATTATTTTCTATTATGTCTGTGTTTTCTATGGGATGTGTTCAGATAACAAACGTCTTGTAAGACTTTATATATATATATCTATCTATATATCTATATATTTATATATCTTATAAGACTTTATATATATCTATCTATCTATGTATCTATCTATATATTTATATATCTTATAAGACTTTATATATATATCTATCTATATATCTATCTATATATTTATATATCTTATAAGACTTTATATATATATCTATGTATATATCTATCTATATATTTATATATCTTATAAGACTTTATATATCCATCTATCTATATATCTATCTATATATTTATATATCTTATAAGACTTTATATATATCTATCTATCTATGTATCTATCTATATATTTATATATCTTATAATACTTTATATATATCTATCTATATATTTATATATCTTGTAAGACTTTATGTATATCTATGTATATATCTATCTATATATTTATATATCTTATAAGACTTTATATATATATATATCTATATATCTATATATTTATATATCTTATAAGACTTTATATATATATCTATCTATATATCTATCTATATATTTATATATCTTATAAGACTTTATATATATATATATATCTATATATGTATATATCTTATAAGACTATATATATATATCTATCTATATATCTATCTATATATTTATATATCTTATAAGACTTTATATATATATCTATCTATATATTTAGATATCTTATAAGACTTTATATATATCTATATCTATATATCTATATATTTATATATCTTATAAGACTTTATATATATATATCTATCTATGTATCTATCTATATATTTATATATCTTATAAGACTTTATATATATATATCTATCTATATATTTATATATCTTGTAAGACTTTATATGTATATCTATGTATATATCTATGTATATATTTATATATCTTATAAGATTTTATATATATATATCTATATATCTATCTATATATTTATATATCTTATAAGACTATATATATATATATATATTTATATATCTTATAAGACTTTATATATCTATCTATCTATATATCTATCTATATATTTATATATCTTATAAGACTTTATATATCTATCTATCTATATATCTATCTATATATTTATATATCTTATAAGACTTTATATATATATCTATATATTTATATATCTTATAAGACTTTCTTTGTGTACGCAGGTTAAGAGGATCTCGGGCAGCGACGCCCTCTCTCACCCTTACCTGGACGAAGGTCGTCTGCGCTACCACACCTGCATGTGCCAGTGCTGCTACTCCGTGCCCAGCGGGCGCGTTTACACGCGGGACTTTGAGCCGCCCGCTGACCGACCTTTCAGCCACAGCTACGAGCACAGCCTGCTATCTGTCTGGCAGGGCAAAGGTGAGGAGTTTACATTCATGCTAGATTATACTAATGTAATAGTCACCTGTACCTGGCTATTATAAATGGAACTCAACCCTTTTAATACGACCACGTCACCGGCAACATTTAAAAAAAATATCTAACAAATATTTAATAATATTAAAAAAATATCTAACAAATCAAAAGAATTCCTCACTCCAACACTTGCTGAAAGCCGAGAAACTGCGCTTTCTAGTATTATAGGGAAAATCCAATTAATATTTGAAATGTTGTCACTGTATTTTCAGGGTTAAAAGGGTTAAATGAGATTCTATGCATATTACATTACTGTGAATATGAACTTAAATTATTAGCCACATATCTATATTTTCTATGTTAACTGCATTTAGGCTCTTTACACAATGTTTTGTGCACTTTCCCCCAAATATTCCAATTCCATGCTTTTCTGTGTTTCTGGAGTCCGTTGGATGCCATAATTCTGAGATATTGAAATCCATCATAGGCAACAGTGGGAGTGGTTAACCGATGGACTCCTCAATAGAACAGATTGATGCTGGATACACTGTAGTTTGGCTGTAGCTCAGTCGGTAGAGCGGGTCGTTCAGTGATCGAAGGGTCAGCGGTTCGAATCCCAGCTCCGACTGTCCACATGTCGAAGTGTCCTTGAGCAAGACACCTAACCCCAAATTGCTCCCAATGAGCAGGTTAGCACCTTGCATGGCAGCTGCCGCCATCGGTGTGTGAATGTGTGTGTGAATGGGTGAATGAGAGGCCATTGTAAAGCGCTTTGAGTGCCGCTAAGGTGGAAAAGCGCTATATAAGTGCCGTCCATTTACCTTTTGTTTATTTAGTTTGGCTATAACGCCGGTAACCCTGTCTCCCTCTTTCAGAACTCATCCATCGTTTCATAACGGAGCATCAACAAGGGAAACGAGTGCCACTGTGCATCAACCCCCAGAGCGCCGCGTTTAAGACCTTCATCAGGTGAGCAAAAGGGGGAGGGACTTGTCAGAAAGACTTGAAGCATAACGGAGCCAATTCGCCTTATTCACCTGGCAGCCATATTGGTCAGTCTGGGGTGCGGATGCGGAAGTGCCCGTTGACTTCAATGTTTCAAGTTTGCTGTAAAAACACCACTTCAAGAACCGAAATAGTCAAAATAACAGACTGATACACTATCGGGATTACAAGCTCATCATTAACAGACTTTGTTTTTCACTGCCGTTGTTTTCGCGTTTGGAAATACATGGAGGTGAATGAGCCATAGTTAGCCGTCAGCTGCATTCACTCCCATGTATTTCCAAACGCGAAAACAACGGCAGTGAAAAGCAGAGTCTGGTAATGATGAGTTTGTAACCCCGATAGTGTATTAGTCTGTTATTTTGACTATTTTGGTTCTTGAAGTGGTGTTTTTACAGTGAACTTTTAACATTGAACTCAACGGGCACTTCCGCATCCGCACCCCTCATTACGTCAGACTGACCAATATGGCAACTGAGGTGAATAAGGCGAATTGTATGTATTAAAAATGTATTAAATGCATAATTAATTTTCCGAATTATTTCCAGGTCCACTGCTTGGCATTCCTCGAAGGTTTCCAGAAAGGAGGAGCGATGATGGGAGTGTTGCATCATGGGAAATGCAGTTCAATATTGGAAACGGGTGATTGAAGTGAATATAATGAAGATTGGTCTTTGGGAAGGAGGTGTGTCAGGAATCGCACGCCAGCCTCTCAAAACGAAAACCGTCGGCTGCCAGATCATAGGAAACGATTCTCAAGACTACATTTCCTTTGAAAATGACAGTACCTTCTAGATACTTCAGGCATTATCCCCAACGCTCAATATGAAAAGATGCTGCTAACTATCAAGAATAACGAAAGAATAGGAGAAGGGAAAAAAAGAGGATGTTGTGAAGATTATTGGAAACGTAATGCTAGTAGATTAGACTGAGCGTGCACCGATTTGTTCGATATTAGAGAGCAAAATTGAGATTTTAATTATTTGTTGTGTAATTGTTTGGTTGTTTTTTAAAGTCATTCCAGCCTCGTGCAATAAGATGCAAAAAGCAGAACCTGTAATGATTAGGAAATAGATTAGGGCTAGCCCTAATTATTAGTCACTCAACAAACACACAGTTCATTCAAAAAGTTTGATTTGCTCACAGGATGTGTGCCACAATATTTAAATGACAACCATTTTTCATTTCATATTCACTAGGGTCACTACTTTACCCATATGTGATGCGTCGGTGCATTTGTTATGCATCCTATTCCATACTTTTTTCGGGGGGGGGGGGGGCGGCTCCCTCCATTCAAGACGGACAAAATATGGAGTGGACACCAATTTTCTGGGTCAATTTATATCTAAACCATACAGTGAATGAATACAGTGGATTGACGGAGTTGTAATGGCATAGCTGGCACAGGATTAACGGTTCTTCTCCAGACTGATTTCTGACCTTTCCTGCAAAATAGTCCTGATTTGAAAGGGTTGGGGTAGGTCTAATGACTGGAATAGTGGTAATACTTTCTCTGTGAAATGCCTTTACTCCATTTATATCCTGCCCATATGACCAAACCTTGATGCAGGAGCATTGTAATTTAGTTTTTATTTCATTCTCTATTTATTATAATTGTTTGTTTTAGAGTGGCAGTAGTCAGAGCTTTGATAATGTTCTGAAAGTCCTGTTTTGAATGAGTACCAAGACTGTGTGTGTGCGCGTGTGTGTGTGTGTGTGTGTGTGTTTAGGGGGAAAGTGCAGTCTTCTTTTTCAGTGATCTCATTACCTCAAAAATAGTCGGGATCAAACCGGAGACCCAGAATGCACTGGGTGTGTATATAGACTGAACTCAACTTTGTACTGAAATGATGTCAGTCCCTTGAACGAAATTTCACTGCAAATCATCCCCTAAGCCCATTCTGCTTTGCACTCGTGAAGAAATGGAGGGTATTCGAGTAAACTATGTGGTAATAACTCCCGGTGTACTCTCCTCCGATTGGCAGGTTAGAAATGTAGCCATATTTCTGAAACCCTATCCAATCCGACCTTCACAAATGCACCGAGGGCTTGATTTTGGGGGAAGATGCATCTCTTTCGAAGACGGAACATTTTCGGTGAAATGCTGCTGTTATTGTTTGATTGTATTTAGGTTGTTTTTATTTACAATCCACTTTAGGCTCAGGTGGCCCATTGCCGACTGTGAACCTGAGAATACAAACGCTCCCGATATTTCCCAACAAGACTGTGCCTGATGTGATCGGCGGAATCGCAAAACTAGGTTGTGGATCTTAGCCAAGCAGTCTGTTCTCCACTAGATGGTTTTGCTATCATGAACAGTGACCATGACTGTTTCCTTCTGGCTGAAGGTAGAGGTTTTCTTCAGCCCCAGCAATACGTTCAAATGATTTGACCTTCGAACCTTATTGTTAAATTAACCTGACTCATAGCTATGTTTAGAGGGAACTTCTACCTGCACCATTCCACCACTAGATGGTGCTAATGTACCTGTGGGTAATGAGGCCCGTCAGAATGTGCATTGTACAGTATCTGCATGTGCATATCTGTGCATGTTTATGATCCGGGAGGAAGTGGATTTGAATGCTGTGCAGTGGGAGAAGACAGTCCTGATTTTATTTAACTTAATGTTTGTCAATTGTTACATTTTTTTTTTTTTTAGTTCATGACCCGTTTTAGATTGATATTCTTGTCCTTTGTTGGTTTCACAATTGTGCTATTGTGTTAGTAGAGAGCTTAGTTGGCTGAATCTTAGAGGGTTGGTCTCTCCATCTGTCCAATGCACTCTCTGAATATTCGATATTAATGTTGGTTTGTATCGAATGTCAATCCTTCATGTTTCCCTCGTTTGGTTTGTAAGTAGATGTGATGAAAGCAATTATAAAAGTGCTCATGAGCACGATGAGCATGGGGGTCATAACTGTTCACCTGCTAATCTAGACTGTAGATTAATTTCAGATATGAAGAAAAAAAAACGTATTTGTGTTATGAATATAAAACCAATGTTGAATACTGCTGTTTTTGATTTATTTTATTTTTTATTTTTTGTATGTTTTAGCAAAGGATTTTGACTGCTGTTCCCGACAAATACTTGAATTTCTTAAAAAAAAAAAAAAAAAAAAAAAAAAAAAAAAGTGTAGAGTAAAAGTAGTGAATGAATAAAAAAAAAGTCTTTGGGGAATATGTTTATGACTGTTTTTGTTTTTACAGGTGTCACTGCTTTGTTGTTTGTTTGTTGTATTGCCCCTCTAGTAACACTGTTAAAATGTTCTAGCCTACCTGAATAGCTAGTAGGCCCTAGTTCTGATAGTTGACTTTAGATCAACGTGTGTAGGCTACGTTGGTTCATTCGTTAGTCTGTAGCCTACAATGGCAATGGTGGCCCACTACTTGGAGGCGCTCGCCACAATTCATTTTTTTCCGCCATTGGCAATAACATTTTGGTTTGTAGGCTAGATAAAAACTGCTTTGTGTTTCAGTAAAAGTGTCGTCTATGCTACTCGGGCAGCCGTCTACTTTCTAAATCCACAGACTACAGAGATTGAGGAGGTTATTGCTCTTTTGGCGCTTATTGAAAATGTTTGGATTCTCGTTATCAATGTGTTTTGTGTGGGTACAATTGTCCAACTACATGGTAGTTTTCACAGGAATTTGTTTAGGTCGATGGTGCAGATGGGGACAACATACAGGGTGCACGGACAAGACGGTGCAGAGACAGGATAGTTCAAATGTAAAATACAGCAGGCCTACTAGTTAGGGCCCGAGCACTGGCGGTGCGAGGCCCTATTGAAATTGTAAGGATTATTATTAGGGCCCGAGCACTAGCAGTGCGAGGTGTTTGGTGAAAACAATTTTTTTTTGAGAACTTTTGATCACAAAGGTCTTGAGATGAAGCTGACCGAATATGAAGTTGATCGGATGAAATCTGTAGGAGGAGTTCGTTGAAGTATGAGGCATGGAAATGGTAAAAACAAGGACAAAATGGCACATTAAAAGCAAAATGGCTGACTTCCTGATGGATGTTGGGTATAGGTCCAAGAGACATTTTAGTGTCTCGATGAACTACATATGCCCACCGAATTTAGGGGGGACATTAGGTACTGTGAACATTTGTTTGCTAAAATATAAAGAAGTGCAAGGAATACAAATAGCTGTGTGTGTGTGCGTGTGCATATCTGTCATCAAGGTGCCTCCACAGCGAGTGACCGACGCCTCATGTTCAGTTGAATGTAAATGTCTATTCTATACACTTATGCAAATGAATTGTGAATCTCACAAAATACAAACTGACAACGTATCACGCATGAGAATGCATTCTTTGCTGACTGATTTTTATTTGAGAGAAAATCAATGTACATATAAAGTTGGATTAGCCTTTGATAACTTGCAGTATATATGATCAGATTATATCTGCAGAACAGCCCTTGGAATTACACATTTCAATTTAACCCTATAGACTGGTATATAATGGGTATAAATGGATGATTAGTAAGATAGTACTGATATTACATAAGTTCAGAGCAGGGTTAACACCAAATCACTTATCAAGTTAGAATATATTAGTCAAGACCACTCTATATTATTCACATCTACAGTACTAGCCCTAAGTCACTAGATGCTTTCATAGAATCACAACAGTGAGAAACACATTCCTTCCTTTAAAAAAGCACCGTCACCCAGTGGCTTTACAATAAATGGCTTGTTGAGTTCTCCCGTGGTGTCAAACATCTAGAATCAAATGGCGTACAGAGATGGTGTGATAATAATCAAGTGTTTGACACTGGTTCGCAGGGAAGGAGACCCAGCATCCATCTCAGGTCTAAGACAATGGTCTGATCTTCATGGAGACAGCTTTCAGCGAGTAATACATACCCCTCCAGGTATACCAGATCATACCAGTTCCATACATATCAGGAGTGTGACCCCACAGATACAGCGCATTGATGTTAGCATTATGGCACGTTGAATACCAAAAGGCCCCATAACACGAAGTTGCACAATTCTTGGTCGGGTCACCGTCCTGGTCTTTGTCAAAGGTGGTAAATCTCTGTCCGTTATGGTAACGGAGGGAGTCTCCCGCTCCCCCATTGGTGAATCCCGTGACGTTCAGCTTGTAGCCGTCTGCCTCTGAGCCCACAGAGAAGTGGGAGTACTGAGCAGCCACCTTGTGTCCCTCAAAGTCCTCCATGTCCATCATTTGCATCTCCAAAGCCAGCTTTGTACTGCTCCCAGGGTCTGTAGAAGTTGACGCTACCGTCCATTCTCCTCTGGATGACGGTCCACCTTCCTCCATCTGTGTCCATGTCACAGTAGACCTGGACTGGAGCAAGCGCAGGGTAGATGGTGAACACAGCACTGGCTTTTGAGACGGTCTTGTAGATTTCTTCACAGTCCCTGACCAAAGAGTTGTCACAGCGAGGTACAGAGTGGACTGATGCCGCCAACAGCAGAACTGTGAAGGCCAGAGTTATCATTCTGAAGTGTTGAAGTTTCAGCTCTCAGATCTGATCAGGTGGCTGAAGAATGTCTCAGTGTGCGCAGGGTCTCCAGGCTCAAATGATTTATGAGTTTCGGGAAGTCGCAGAATGGCTGCTGCTTGAGGGAATTTTGCCGTGTGCATTTACAGTCGTAGACTGTAGGAGAGGCGTAGGCATTCTTTTGTGCGTATGCAAGCTTTATAAATGAGGCCCCTGATGAGGTGACTGAGGAAGGTCTCAGGGTCTCCAGGCTCAAATGTGAGTTTTGAGAAGACTTATGGGAGCCTTCAATACTGTTACAGACACGTACGTGATCACTGTGGAAGAACCAGTTCAGAGTGAATGTACTGAATGTTCTCCTGACTAAGAATGCTTCACTGGAATCTAAATCATGTTGCGTGTCTGTAACAGTATTGAAGGCTCCCATAAGTCTTCTCAAAACTCACATTTGAGCCTGGAGACCCTGAGACCTTCCTCAGTCACCTCATCAGGGGCCTCATTTATAAAGCTTGCATACGCACAAAAGAATGCCTGCGCCTCTCCTACAGTCTACGACTGTAAATGCACACGGCAAAATATCTCTCAAGCAGCAGCCATTCTGAAATTTCTCATATGAATCGGGGAAAGCCAAAGAAGGTTTTATCGGTTTGTAAAAACCTCTCTGTTCACGTACTGCAGATTATTTTTTTAATTCGCACACTTAAGTTACATATAGAATCTTAACGTCCATGCCTTTTTCCAAGTGAATTGATACGTTTTGATCCATAATCTGGAACTTACCTTTCCCGGAGCAGGTTAGCTCGGCAGCATAGGTTTTGAACATTTGTTTGCTAAAAATAAATACGTGCAATGAATACAAAAACCTATGTGTAGTGTGTGTGTGCGTGTGTCAGTGTATCAGTCATCAATGTGCCTCCACAGCGAGTGATCGATGCCTCATGTTCAGTTGAATGTAAATGATGTATGTACACTTATGCAAATGCATTCTGAATTTCCCAAAATACAAACTGAGAGAAAACAACTCCAAATTAATTTGGAGGCCGTAGCTCAGGAGGTAGAGCGGGTTGTCCAATGATTGTAGGGTTGGCGGTTCGAATCCCGGTTCCACATGTCGAAGTGTCCTTGGGCAGGACACTAAACCCCAAATCGCTCTCAATGAGCAGGCTAGCACCTTGCATGGCAGCTGCCGCCATGGGTGAATGAGAGGCCTTCATTGTAAGGCGCTTGGGATAAAAGTGCTATATAAATGCAGTCCATTTACCAATTCATTATTTACTGAATATTTTTATTTGAACAAATAAATCAATCAATGTTCATATAAATCATTAATTAATCATTGATAACATCTGGTGAAAGAACAGCCCT
Organism: Borostomias antarcticus; assembly: GCF_949987555.1. Taxonomy (NCBI): domain Eukaryota; kingdom Metazoa; phylum Chordata; class Actinopteri; order Stomiiformes; family Stomiidae; genus Borostomias; species Borostomias antarcticus. The sequence goes on along the minus strand of NC_140268.1, from coordinate 852,541 downwards.
GGAAATTATCATTCTGACCCATTACTTATACAATATAATGGGAATAAATGGATGATTAGTCACTTATCAACTTAGAATATATTAGTCAAGACCACTCTATATTATTCACAACATCTACAGTACTCGCCCTAAGTCACTAGATGCTTTCATAGAATCACAACACTGAGAAACTCATTCCTTCCATTAAAAAAGCACCGTCACCCTGTTAGCTTAATGGGCTTTACAATAAATGGCTTCTTGAGTTCCCTCTTGGTGTCAAACATCTAGAATCAAATGACGTACAGAGATGGTGTGATAATAGTCAAGTGTTTGGTTTCGCAGATGAGGAGATCCAGCATCCATCTCAGGTCTAAGACAATGGTCTGATCTTCATGGAGATAGCTTTCAGAGAGTACCTACTACCCTTCCAATGGACCCATACAACACCAGTGTAAGAGTGATCATTCTTACCCCACAGATACAACCCATTGACGTTAGCCCAAAGGCATCGTTTATACCAAAAGGCACCAAAATGCTGAGTTGCACAATTCTTGCTGTAAGAGTCCTGGTCTTTGTCGAAGGTGCTAAATTTCTGTCCGTCAATGTAACTGAGGGAGTCTCCCGCTCCCCCATTGGTGAATCCCGTGACGTTCAGCTTGTAGCCGTCTGCCTCTGAGGCCACAGAGAAGTGGGAGTACTGAGCAGACACCTTGTTTCCCTCAAAGTCCTCCATGTCCACCCTCAGCTCGTGAGCTCTGTTCACGGTGAGGAGGTGCATGGCATCCAGTCCGAGCCAGTACTCTCCATTTGCATCTCCAAAGCCAGCTTTGTACTGCTCCCAGGGTCTGTAGAAGTTGACGCTACCGTCCATTCTCCTCTGGATGACGGTCCACCTTCCTCCATCTGTGTCCATATCACAGTAGACCTGGACTGAAACTTGTGCGGGGTAGATGGTGAACACGCCGCTGGCTTTCGAGAAGGTCTTGTAGGTTTCATCACAGTCCCTGATCAGAGAGAGGTCACAGCGAGCAGCAGAGTGGACCGATACAACCAACAGCAGAACGGTGAAGGCCAGAGTCATCATTCTGAAGTGTTCCACGTTTCAGCTCTCAGATCAGATCGGGTGTCACTGGGGCAGTGTGTGGTTTGTCCGGGCTCTCTGAGTTTTGAGAAGCCTTATATTGCTACAGATACATACTGTAGGTGACGGAGGGGTGTTACCAAAGTTGTCTGCAGCCAACCAAGTCAGTTGGAGCCAACAGGACGTGATCGAGACTCATTATGACTTGGCTGCTATTAATTGTGTGACACACATATCAGATTTAACTTCCTCCGTCTACCTTCTTTCAGAAACGACCTGGTTCTTGAGAGTATATGTTTCACCTGGTGACTTTACCCTACCAGAGCTTGGTCTCAAGAGGTACTGTAGTCGAGACACCTTGTGTCCCAATTCAAGGGTTGCATCCTACCTAGGCCGGATTTCAAGGCTGCTACGTCACAGCGGGGCGACAAGTGCTGTCCCAATTCATTCAGCAACAACCCGACACCCCAACGCCACGCACAAAAGCCTGGCAAATAAATGTATGCTTTTCGCATGTTCAGTGTCTTTGGCAGCTATACATATTAGAGACTTTCCCCTTTAAAAAAAAATTGCCGCTTGGCCACATGCACTTGTACAGCTAGATGGTAAATGGACTGCACTTATATAGCGCTTTTCTACCTTAGCGGCACTCAAAGCGCTTTACAATGGCCTCTCATTCACCCATTCACACACCAATGGCGGTAGCTGCCATGCATGCGCTAACCTGCTCATTGGGAGCAATTTGGGGTTAGGTCCTTGCTCAAGGACACTTCGACATGTGGACAGTCGGAGCTGGGATTCGAACCACTGACCCTTCGATCACTGAACAACCGGCTCTACCAACTGAGCTACAGCCGCCCCATAGCTAGAGCGATTGGAACAGCTGGACCTCAGTCAACCAAAGAAGTCTTCCTCCACTGACTTTGAGATCGTGTCCCTTAACACCGTGTCCCTAATAGCTCACATACAGGACATCAGAGAGACCCTCATCTCATGTCTGCACCAGTCATCCTCCTCCAGGAGACCTCACTTCCAGCCAATCAGCAGCTGGAGCAGCCATTCCACCTGGAAGGCAGACTCAGCCACTTCAACAGCACAGGACACAGGAAAGGCCTCGCCGCCTACTTCCCAGAAGACTTCACATCCTGTAGAGATGCCACTGATGACAAGTTCCAGATAACACCCATCTCATCAGATCTGGTCACCATCACTAATACAGGTCTAATGCATGAACCTCTTAAAATACCGTTGTACCACTGTAAACTATTTGTGTACTCAAAGTTTACTAATCTTAGACTTAAAGTATACTTTAATAAACTAAAAGTGGGCCAATTTAGTAATTTAGTTTTAGTCCCAAGAAGTATTGAAATAGTACACTTACATGTGTACTAAAAAACACTGTTATTAGTATACTTACTACATAAAGTATATTTGGACTTAAACAAATGGAGCAGGACTTTTTGCTCAGCCATAGGGGCCCCAAAGAGGGAATTGCATTCGGGTCAAAGCAAAGAAGTCATAGGGATATTATAATTAGGGGCCAGGCAGCGTAGCTGCCGGAACCCTATTGTATTTGCCTATATTATTATTATTATTCTCCATCTTCCACTGAAGTCTAACTTCCCGTGGACAAAAAATCACCAAAATTTGCACATAGCTCCAGTACTATACCCAAAGTCCTCAACCTGCATTGTAGGTCAATAAACCTGAAGGTGGCGCTACAGCAACAGTCTAAAGTTTAAAACTTTAAAAAATCATAACAAATCAGTCATAGGTGCTATCACTGTAAAACCACCACGTGAATGTAGTCCCAAGTGAGACAAAACTTTCATATGCTTTGACCTTGCAGGACTTTTGAAGTCCATCACTCTGATTTCTTCATAAACTGTAAAACCTATCAAACCTATCTCCTCCCACATTTTTTGTTCAATTGACACCAAAATTGATCTACTGTATCGTCAGACTGTCCTTAGCAAATGATCCTCACAGATTTTTGAAATATGAAAAATTGAGCCCACAGCACATCAAAACGTTTTACTGTTAACAGTTCTGTATACAGTTCCTATTAATTCTCGCCAAATCAATGTCTGATCATCCTCATAAAAAGTGACAACATTGGCCACATATCCAAGATGTAGTATGATTTTTCGCAGAATTTTATCTCTTTTTTAAAATATGTTTAATTCTGTCCTCTGAAACCAACACTTCATACAGAGAAAACTACGTTACCCACAATCCAACGCAAGCTCCACGAATCTGAGACATCGCTGTTGGCAACCCTACCCCACCCCCGCCGAGGATTACAATGACTAAATCGATTGATTGGCAACTGACTGAGTACACAGCTGCTGAAGTTAATGTTCAATTATGAAAAAAAAGCTAACAAAACCTGTAACCCACATTTTTCAATCAATTAAAACTAAAGTTGCTATACTGGATCTTCAAACTGTCATTCACAAACTCATTGACCAGATTATTGAATTATCAAAATTGATCTTACAATGCATCAAAATGTTTTACTTATTATTATTATTCTCTATCTTCCACTGAAGTCTAACTTCCTGTGGACAAAAATCACCAAACTTTGCACATAGCTCCAGTACTATACCCAAAGTCCTCAACCTGCATTGTAGGTCAATAAACCTGAAGGTGGCGCTACAGCAACAGTCTAAAGTTTAAAACTTTAAATCGATTGATTGGCAACTGACTGAGTACACAGCTGCTGAAGTTAATGTTAAATTATGAAGAAAAGCAAACAAAACCTGTAAAAATTAATAAACATATCCCATCCCACGTTTTTTATCAATTAACACCAAACTTGCTTCACTGGATCTTCAGACTGTGTTTCACAAACTCATTGACCAGATTGTTGAATTATCAAAATCGAGCTTACAATGCATCAAAATGTTTAACAAATGTTTTACGCTACGATACGAATGTACAAAATGAACATTGGAATGTCAACTTTCTTGTTGTCTTCCTATTCTCTCGCTTATTGCTCCTAAACTTGTCGGAAATTGCCTGGCCCCGCCTCATCGCTGCGAAGCAGCTTTAATTATTATTATTATTCTCCATCTTCCACTGAAGTCTAACTTCCCGTGGACAAAAAATCACCAAACTTTGCACATAGCTCCAGTACTATACCCGAAGTCCTCAACCTGCATTGTAGGTCAATAAACCTGAAGGTGGCGCTACAGCAACAGTCTAAAGTTTAAAACTTTAAATCGATTGATTGGCAACTGACTGAGTACACAGCTGCTGAAGTTAATGTTAAATTATGAAGAAAAGCAAACAAAACCTGTAAAAATTAATAAACATATCCCATCCCACGTTTTTTTATCAATTAACACCAAACTTGCTTCACTGGATCTTCAGACTGTGTTTCACAAACTCATTGACCAGATTGTTGAATTATCAAAATCGAGCTTACAATGCATCAAAATGTTTAACAAATGTTTTACGCTACGATACGAATGTACAAAATGAACATTGGAATGTCAACTTTCTTGTTGTCTTCCTATTCTCTCGCTTATTGCTCCTAAACTTGTCGGAAATTGCCTGGCCCCGCCTCATCGCTGCGAAGCAGCTTTAATTATTATTATTATTCTCCATCTTCCACTGAAGTCTAACTTCCCGTGGACAAAAAATCACCAAACTTTGCACATAGCTCCAGTACTATACCCGAAGTCCTCAACCTGCATTGTAGGTCAATAAACCTGAAGGTGGCGCTACAGCAACAGTCTAAAGTTTAAAACTTTAAAAAATCATAACAAATCAGCCATAGGTGCTATCACTGTAAAACCTATTTGACTATTTTATTGTGATATGATGTACATTAACACCTGAAATGCATGCTGACTGTCCTGTGGATTTGGCAAAGTCCACGTGGACGGACAGCGTTATGTAAATAGAACAGTTTGTCTTGGTCTAGACTTGTCAAATCCGGTTGGAACCAGTTTCTTATGCAATTTTTCTATAGAACCATTCTCCTATTGGAATCTTCCAGCGTGACATAACATCAATCAGTGCGTGAAAACGCAAGATCAAGAACTTAAAGCACTTTATATAATCTATTCATGTGTTGAGCGGGAGGAGGGGCAAGCCATTTAGCAGCCTATAGCGCGTTATCGCCGGCGTGCTTCTCGAGAACCCACAGACGGCCAGCCCACCCCTGACTTAGAGTGATCTAGATAAGTTCGAGTTTTTCAACAGGTCAGGTAAAACAATACATTTGTGCTTCAGGGAATCCTTTGCCCTTTATTGTCACACAAAAGCTAGAAACAACCAGGTTGTTTAAACGCCCTGGGCAATAAAATACATGATCTTCTTTGTAGCATCCATGTTGTTCCCATATTACAACTTAAAAACTCATGAACACACATGAAGTCGGAATGACTTCGCAACTCGGGAAATTGGACCATCCGAGGAGCAAGTGAATGCAGCATAATGCACATGAACCCCTGAAATGCATGCTGTCTCTCCCTTGGAGTTGGCTCCGCCCCCGGACCACGCCCAGTTGGGTTCGACACATCTGCCGTGCCTTTTAAGAGCACGTCCACTTTCAGGCCGGCGACCTTAGGGTCCCCAGCAACACACAAACACCAAGTCGGGAGTCTCTATGACCCTTGACCCAAGTTATTGGCCTAGACTTCAGAGCCAATCACCATCAAGTTGGGCGTGGTCTTAAGGCGAGGTGTCCTCACCCTGTACTGAATACTTCTTAGCTTTGACCCAGATGCAATTCCATCCTTGGGGACTATTAATGTATTTTTACTTGGTAATTAAAATTAAGAGCACGCTGAGTGGTCGGTCAAGCTTGTTTTAAACAAAGGCAATAGTTTTATTCTGTTACGATTCTGCAGAGTCGGACTCGAGCACAGGAAGTGACATCCAGGCAGAGTGAGTTCACTTGAGGACAGGTCGATAGGTTATACAGTGAAAAAGGAAGTGACATAGTTTCAGGATGAAGAGGACAGGGAAGTGATGTCACACAGGAAGAATTTGTAGTTCTAACAGACTGATCTATGAGAACGAACTACAAAGTTTAGAACAACAGTCAAGGCGGAAAACAGAACACTGTTGAGACTTGAAATTCATTCACAGGACCCCCTTGGATAAGTGGAAATCCTTGCCCTATTCATTTCTGCTAGGAAGATCTATTTTTTCCCCACATCCTTTTCTCACGGTGTGAATATCTCGGTGATAATGATATTCTGCCTAGATTGGCGAGTAGTAATGTGACAGAGAGTGTTATGTAAATACAAATACAACAGGGTTGTATAAGTGTACAATACTGCTTGGTCTAGGCGTGTCAAAACCGGTGGGGACCGGTTTCTTATGCAATTGTTCTATAAAACCATCCTCCTATGGGAATCTTCCACTGTGACATAACTTCAACTCCATAAAACACCTGAGTCGACACTTTCTCAGACAGAATACCATCTGTGTCTCCACTGGCATGGATTTAAAAGGAGTACATGAAATTGCATAATATAATTTCTGGCCCCAACTGGTTGAGTTGAAGGGTTTACATTTCCATTCACACCTCCTGGATATCACAACTCTGGCTCCCCCTAGTGGAGAGTTGAAGGGATTTCATTTCTGAAAGTGCTTAACATCCTGAGTATAATCTTTTTCTAAACAAGGATACATAGTTTACTACAAATTAATAGTATTTGTGATTTAGCAATGGGTTGACTATTCACTAGATCAATATTTTCAGTTGGGGATAAGACTACAACACCACCTGTGCTGTGGCACCAAGAATCTGCTCTGACCACTGTTTTCACCATCATGTTATTATGCAGATTAAATGTACTGTATGTCTATGCGACACAAAAAAGGATTTATATAAATATTATTTTTGGCTGGGGAAAAAAAGTTTTGGTGGGTATAATTTTTCATCTACCAGACATTTGGCTGGTGAGCTAAAAAGTTAATATTGACCCCTGCATGTATGTAATTATGTCTTAAGTTTAAAGTGAAGGGATTAAGAGAGGATGTTTTGGAGTTGGAGAAACACATGTGGACCTTCAAACATCTACATGATGGCCCAGGCCAAACATCTACATGATAACCCAGGACAAACATCTACATGATGACCCAGGCCAAACATCTACATGATGGCCCAGGACAAACATCTACATGATGGCCCAGGACAAACATCTACATGATGGCCCAGGACAAACATCTACATGATGACCCAGGCCAAACATCTACATGATGGCCCAGGACAAACATCTACATGATGACCCAGGCCAAACATCTACATGATGGCCCAGGACAAACATCTACATGATAACCCAGGCCAAACATCTACATGATGGCCCAGGACAAACATCTACATGATGGCCCAGGACAAACATTTTCATGATGGCCCAGGACAAACATCTAGATGATGGCCCAGGACAAACATCTACATGATGGCCCAGGACAAACATCTACTGTACATGATGGCCCAGGACAAACATCTAGATGATGGCCCAGGAAAAACATCTACATGATGGCCCAGGACAAACATCTAGATGATGGCCCAGGACAAACATCTACATGATGGCCCAGGACAAGCATCTACATGATGACCCAGGACAAACATCTACATGATGGCCCAGGACAAACATCTACATGATGACCCAGGACAAACATCTACATGATGGCCCAGGAAAAACATCTACATGATAACCCAGGACAAACATCTACATGATGGCCCAGGACAAACATCTAGATGATAACCCAGGACAAACATCTACATGATAACCCAGGACAAACATCTACATGATGGCCCAGGACAAACATCTAGATGATAACCCAGGACAAACATCTAGATGATGGCCCAGGGCAAACATCTACATGATGGCCCAGGACAAACATCTACATGATGGCCCAGGACAAACATCTACATGATAACCCAGGACAAACATCTACATGATGGCCCAGGACAAACATCTACATGATGGCCCAGGACAAACATCTAGATGATGGCCCAGGACAAACATCTTCATGATAACCCAGGACAAACATCTACATGATAACCCAGGACAAACATCTACATGATGGCCCAGGACAAACATCTACATGATAACCCAGGACAAACATCTACATGATAACCCAGGACAAACATCTACATGATAACCCAGGACAAACATCTACATGATGGCCCAGGACAAACATCTACATGATGGCCCAGGACAAACATCTACATGATGGCCCAGGACAAACATCTACATGATGGCCCAGGACAAACATCTACATGATGGCCCAGGACAAACATCTACATGATGGCCCAGGACAAACATCTTCATGATGGCCCAGGACAAACATCTACATGATGGCCCAGGACAAACATCTACATGATGGCCCAGGACAAACATCTAGAGATAACCCAGGCCAAACATCTACATGATAACCCAGGACAAACATCTACATGATGGCCCAGGACAAACATCTACATGATGGCCCAGGACAAACATCTACATGATGGCCCAGGACAAACATCTACATGATAACCCAGGACAAACATCTAGATGATAACCCAGGACAAACATCTACATGATGGCCCAGGGCAACCATTAATTAGCCCATCTGCGTACTATTATGCTGATCCAGGACAAACATATACATGAAAGTACATTTGTCTACAGTATATGTTATTGAAATAATCCATAATGTCACAAAGCAAGACATTCTGCATTTAAATGAATGGCAAATACATCACTAATGTGCTTATGTAGCTTGCTACAGAAAACATCTGCAAGTTGGCCATCTAGCTAGGCTAACGCTAACTAGCTACTGTAGCTATCTTTTCGACACAAAACCGATTTGGAAAAACATGAAAATGTCTTACAAAAGTCACGGTCAAACATTTGTTTTGGGCCTTTCTGTGACACAAATGTACTCAATCTCAGACAACTACATTATAATAAAATAATAAAAATGCTAATAATTACCTTTAAGTTGGTTGCCACTGCTTGAAAGCAAGACGCCTTCTCGAACTTTCTCTTCCCGCTTTTTTGGGGGGGAATTTCTAGCTATGACATCACAACAACGTGATTGGTCCATTGCAGTGATGGTCCTGGAACAACATTTTTATGAAGAAGAAGAAGAAGAAGAAGAAGAAGAAGAAGAAGAAGAAGAAGAAGAAGAAGAAGAAGAAATACATTTTTAATGAGACACCAAGCATACGTTAATTTTTTAAATGAA
>NC_140268.1:823616-830582 GCF_949987555.1 Borostomias antarcticus | reverse complement strand
AGAGAAGAGAGGGGGGGGGGGGGAGGAGAGAGAGGGGAGGGGGAGGAGAGAGAGGGAGAGAAGAGAGGAGGGAGGGAGAGAGAGAGGAGAAGAGAGGAGGGAGGGGGAGGAGGGAGAGAGGGAGGGAGAGAGAAGAAAGAGAGGGAGAGAGATGGGAGAGGGAGAAGGGAAGGAGAGAGAGGGAGAGAGATGGGAGAGGAGAGAGGGGGAGGAGGGAGAGAGAGAGAGGGTGTAGCGGACGAAGGAGCAGGAGTGGAGGGAGGAGAGAGGAGAGAAGGAAAGAGAGGGGAGAGGAGAGAAGGAGAGAGAGGGGAGAGGAGAGAGAAGGAAAGAGAGAGGAGGGGGAAGACATCAATCAGGCGGAAGACATTTTCACAACGCTGATGACATTTCTACGAGTGGCTGGAAAGCTATTCTTGATTCTCACTAACGATAACGAGCTGTCCTTAATTAACGCACCAATCAAAAAGTTCAATCTCTGTCCGAAACGTTCACGAGTTCGCAGAGGACGGGGAAGGCGAACGAAGAAAGACTCACTGTTTTTCTGGGCGGCCATTTTGAGGGCCATGTTCTCCTGCTTGAGTTTCTGGTTGGTCTGCTGGATGTAGCGGATGTAGTCGATGGCCTTCCTCAGGACAGCGGACTTGTTGAGCTGTGGGAGGAGAGAGGATCATGAAAAGTCAATATTTCATAGCACGCTTCAAGCTAGAAATTGGATACCAGCATCAGTCTAACTTCTCCCTCTCCACCTCTTTCTCTCTATCTCTCTCTCCCCCCCCACCTCTCTCTCTCTCTCTCTCTCTCTCTCTCCTCCCTCTCTCTCTCCCTCCTCTCTCTCTCTCTCTCTCTCCCCCTCACCTCTCTCTCTTCCTCCTCCTTCTCCCTCTCTCCCTTCTAGAAGCTAGAAAAAGAAACTGAACTTCGTGTCCCGTTCACGCAAAAAAGACCGACCGCAACGCTTAGATATTAGGGCTGGGTTTAAAAAAATCGATTCATCGATTCTGAATCGATTCTGAATCAAATGATTCAGAATCGATTCATGAATCCCAAAATCTATCTTTTATTTAATGAATGAATAGTTCATTAATTAATTCAATGATTCATTCATTCATTTGTGGAAATCAGTATCGATACCCAGCCCTAGTATTGATGTGTTGCATAACTTGGCAGTCATGTAATTAAGGTTACAGCAAAAAAAAAACAGGTTTTAGTAACACTAACTGAATCGATATTGAATCGAATCGAATCGAGATAATTGATTCTGAACCTTGTGAATCGGAATCGATTCTTGAAATTCGACTCCATACCCAGCCCTATTAGATATCTCACTAAAAATATTCTACTTGGCCGACTCTCGCGAACGAAACGAACAGTCGCGTTTAAACGAGCGCGAGCGTGTCGGGTGCGAGCGTGTCGGGTGCGAGCGTGTCGGGCGCGAGCGTGTCGGGTGCGAGCGTGTCGGGTGCGAGCGTGTCGGGCGCCGTGCCTTGGCCTCGGTTCCGGCCACCAGGTCCTTGAGCTCGATGATCTTGTCGTTGATGGACGAGCGGTAGCGCTTCTCGATGGCGTTGTGGGCGGTCCTCTTCTCGCCCTTGTAGGGCACGCCCACCGGCTTGCCGCTGATGGCGATGCGGTTGATGGGCATCTTGTCGCCGTCCATCATGATGGGCATCGTGGTCAGGATGGTCCCGCCGCTCATCAGGGCCTGGAGATACAGGGAGGGAGGGAGGGGAGGGGGAGGGGGAGGAGAGAGAGAGGGGGAGGGGGGGGGGGGAGGGAGAGAGAGAGAGGGGGAGAGGGAGGGGGAGAGGGAGGGGGAGGGAGAGGGAGAGGGAGAGAGGGAGAGGGAGAGAGAGAGAGAGAGAGAGAGAGAGGGAGGGAGGGAGAGAGAGGGAGGGAGGGAGAGAGAGAGAGAGAGAGAGAGAGAGATGACTTCGGTGACAAGGTCACATTAAAGCTCTTTGTCAAAGCGCTGAACGACTTTTGATATGAATTCAGACTATTCAGCTGATCCAGGAGGCGTGGTACTTGGGGAGGGGGGGGGGTTAGGGTTAGGGTTGGGGGGGGGGGTGGGGGTTAGGGTTGTGGGGGGGTTAGGGTCAGGGTTAGGGTTAGGGGGGGGGTCTGTGTACCTGCAGCGAGGTGCTCTGGGCGGTGGTGGTGGCCAGCGTGGTGATGCAGGGCGAGGACACGGCGGTCACCATGGAGGGGTCGTGCTTCAGAGTGGTCAGGAGCAGAGACTCCGCCTTGATGAACTGGGGCTGAAGCAACACCTGGGAGAGAGACATAGAGAGAGAGAGAGAGAGGGGGAGGAGGGAGAGAGAGAGAGAGAGAGGGAGGGAGAGAGAGAGAGAGAGAGAGAGAGAGAGAGGGGGAGGAGGGAGAGAGAGGGAGAGAGAGGGAGATAGAGAGAGGGAGGAGAGAGAGAGGGAGGAGAGAGAGAGAGAGGGAGGGGGAGGGGGAGAGAGAGAGAGGGAGAGAGAGAGAGAGAGAGAGAGGAGGAGGAGGGAGAGAGAGGGAGAGAGAGGGAGATAGAGAGAGGGAGGAGAGAGAGAGGGAGGAGAGAGAGAGAGAGGGAGGGGGAGGGGGAGAGAGAGAGAGAGAGAGAGAGAGGGAGGAGGGAGAGGGACGAGGGAGAGAGAGAGAGGGAAGAGGGAGAGAGAGAGAGAGAGGGAGAGTGAGAGAGAGAGGAGGAGAGAGAGAGAGAGAGAGGGAGAGAGCGAGAGAGGAGAGAGAGGAGGGAGAGAGAGAAGGAGGGGGGAGAGAGAGAGAGAGAGCGAGAGAGGAGAGAGAGAGAGGGAGGAGGGAGAGAGAGAAGGAGGGGGGGAGAGAGAGAGAGGAGAGAGAGAGGGAGGGGGGGAGAGAGAGAGAGAGAGGATGGAGGGAGAGAGAGAGGTGGGGGGGGGAGAGAGAGAGAGAGGTGGGGGGAGAGAAAGAGAGAGAGAGAGAGAGAGAGAGAGGTGGAGAGGGAGAAGTTAGACAGATGCTGGAATCCAATGAGAAACACACCATGAGTGAGAACACAAGCAGTGATGCACCCTGGGACATGTTGACATGAAAACGGGACACACACACACACATGCACACACACACACACACACACACACACACACACAAACACACACACACACTCACAGGAAGCTGCTGCAGGTGGGGGGCGATGCTCTGGAGAGGGGGGCTGGTGGTGGTGGTCAGTCCCTGCAGCTGAGCCTGGATGGTGATTGGCTGCATGCCGGGGGGCGGGGACGACAGGCCGGCCATGGGCTGATTGACAGCTGTGTGGGGGGGAGGGAGGGGGGGTCAATAATATCAAAACAAGAACAGAATCGAGCAGTGAGTTGCGAACATCTTCCTCATCACCATAGTTTCTTCACCATCATTGAAAATGAGAACTGGTTCTCATAAATAAAATAAAATAAAATAAATAAAATAAATAAAATAAATAAAATAAATAAAATAAATAAAATAAAATAAAATAAAATAAAATAAAATAAAATAAAATAAAATAAAATAAAATAAAATAAAATAAAATAAAATAAAATAAAATAAAATAAAACAAAAAAATATATAAAAAATATAATAAAGGTCAAATAAAAGTGTCTATTTGCCTGTTCAGTTCATCTCAAATTATCTTTAGATCCGGTTTAATCATTCAACAAACTACATAAACCGATCTAGGTAACGATCTATGCAAGATCATTTATTGACTGGCTAATTAGCCGCCGTGTATGAACTCTGACCTCCTCTGAACCAATGAGATCACAGTTCAAGTTTGCATCAGTGGGTGAGAGGTCAATGGGTTTGCAGTGCCAGGGCGTGGCAGCTCACTTTTCGCGCGACACACACACACTCACACACACACTTATCACCCTGCCTCCATCCCGCTCATAACGCGGTCAAGAGGACAACGCTGCAGAGATAGCAGCAAATGTGTGTGTGTGTGTGTGTGTGTGTGTGTGTGTGTGTGTGTGTGTGTGTGTGTGTGTGTCTAGACAGTGTGCTCTCTCTCAACCCCAGCGCCCTCCCTTCCCTCAGACCAAAGGGTATTACAACATTACGAGTCTCTGGCGGTCTTCTGATGGTCAGTAACCCTGCTGTCCTCACAGAGGTGACACACAGACCCACGTGCTGGCCAGCTGCAGCCGATTGCACAGACGAACACTAGCGCTGCGCTCCGAATCGCATACTTCTACTTCTTACTACCAGTACCTACTACAGCTGCCCTTGGAAAGTACGTACTTTGCAAGCAGTAGGCATCCAATTGGGACATACTACCTCGTCATAACATTGCGCCTTGAAATTTGCCCACATCCGTCGCTGTCCATAACGCCACATTCGTCTACAGATGTCACGACTCGCACATGACGCACATTTACCGCACAGGATTGTGGGTCAGAATAGCCAGAAAAGCCTGCTGGCGTGCATACTGCAAAATACGACCGGATGTAGTAGGACATCCTGGTATTTTTGCCATACTGCATGTGGCATACTATGTATTGGGACATACTACATCCTGTTTTGGCATACTATATAGTAGGGTAGTATGCGATTCGGAACGCAGCCATGAAGTACTAAAAGATCCTCCCCACAAGGGCAAAAAATTAGACCACACAGTCGGCTGTTCCAGAAGCTTCCATGCTCCTGCCCTAGAAAAACCCATGTCGTTTTGAAATGAACCAGACTAGTTTCACCATCACCTCACAATTCAACATTACCTCCTGAACTCGGGAATCAATAGCATGGAAAGATAGCGTTCCACAGCAATGTTAGTGTGAACTTGTATGAACTACATCTCCCACCCTCTGGAACTCCCTCCCTGTAGAACTCCAACTCTGGACCGCTTCAAGAAACGTCTTAAAACTCACCTCTTTAACATGACCTTTGACCTCTAGCTTCCGTTTCTTAATGTTGTGTGTCTCTGTCTACCATGTTTGTCTCTTGTCTGTTCTGCCCCTATGTAAAGCGACCTTGGGTTTTATGAAAAACGCTATATAAATGAAAGTTATCATTATTATTATTATATAAATACAATATACTGGACTACAGATACAGTGAGGAAAATGGGGACTGAACTACAATATAAAAATCAAAGGGGGGGGGGGTTAAAACCCTTTATCTCACCATCCACCCGATCCCCCCCTAGCTACGGGCCTGTAGTATGTGGGGGTTGGTCCTTTCTCCGCGTGAGAATTGTTATGTGTGGCGTGTGAGCGTTAGAAGAGGCTGCAATGCGTGCGTCTCACGCTCGATGCGTGAGACTCGGCAGCCCTGATGTGTTAGCTTGACCTAAATCCATCCTGCTCAAAATGCCCGCTACACCACAGGCATGTGAGCGCCGAGCAGCCAGGAAGTCCTGTCACCGTCTCTGAGGTTGTTGTTGTTGTTTACTTTAGTCATCTTCTCTTCAGGCGACATGAGGAGCTCTAACTCTGCTAGCTTCAGCACCATGAATGGTGTTGTACAGCCACGTGGCTAGGCTAGCTAGCAAATGGGGCTGCTAGTATCTGGTAGGGGCTATGAGGAGGGGAAGTCCCTCGACAGCCGTGGGGAGAAGTGGTTTTTAAAAGTGAAGAGGGCTAACGCACACCTTCAAAGATGTAGACAGGTGCGTAGGAAAAACAATCGAAGACTTGGCGTAGAAAAAGGAGAGGTCCCACACACTGTCCTCACTGGCTAACGCAACGTTATTTGGCAAGAAAACAACGTTTCGGTCCACCGACCTTCGTCAGATGGTTTTTCACATGCTTTCACATCTCAGTGTGGACAGTAAGCTAGTTAGCAAACCGCTAGCAGGTAGCATACATAACCGCTAGCAGTTAGCATACATAACGGCTAGCATATAGCATACATAACCGCTAGCAGTTAGCATACATAACCGCTAGCAGTTAGCATACATAACCGCTAGCAGTTAGCATACATAACCGCTAGCAGTTAGCATACATAACCGCTAGCAGTTAGCATACATAACCGCTAGCAGATAGCATACATTACCGCTAGCAGTTAGCATACATTACCGCTAGCAGATAGCATACATAACCGCTAGCAGTTAGCATACATAACCGCTAGCAGTTAGCATACATAACCGCTAGCAGTTAGCATACATAACCGCTAGCAGTTAGCATACATAACCGCTAGCAGATAGCATACATTACCGCTAGCAGTTAGCATACATTACCGCTAGCAGATAGCATACATTACCGCTA
Organism: Borostomias antarcticus; assembly: GCF_949987555.1. Classification (NCBI taxonomy): domain Eukaryota; kingdom Metazoa; phylum Chordata; class Actinopteri; order Stomiiformes; family Stomiidae; genus Borostomias; species Borostomias antarcticus. Next base: position 824,379 of record NC_140268.1, on the reverse strand, counting down.
GCAGATAGCATACATTACCGCTAGCAGATAGCATACATTACCGCTAGCAGATAGCATACATTACCGCTAGCAGATAGCATACATTACCGCTAGCAGTTAGCATACATTACCGCTAGCAGTTAGCATACATAACCGCTAGCAGTTAGCATACATTACCGCTAGCAGTTAGCATACATTACCGCTAGCAGATAGCATACATTACCGCTAGCAGATAGCATACATTACCGCTAGCAGTTAGCATACATTACCGCTAGCAGATAGCATACATTACCGCTAGCAGATAGCATACATTACCGCTAGCAGATAGCATACGTAAGCAGAATGTTTTTGTCCATTGATTGGTGGCGAAAATGTATTAGTTAGTTTTTCATCTACTACTTTTTCAAGACCTTAAAGAACGACCCTGACCCAGCATCTCCGTACCTGTGTAGCCATTCTGTGTGGTGTAGGTAATCCGGGCCTGCTGCTGGAGCGGAGCCTGGGCCTGGAGTTGAGGCAGCGCCTGGGCCTGGGGCTGCTGCTGCTGGGGCGCGGGTGAGGTGAACAGGGCCTGGGGCGCGGAGATGAAGGCCGGGCTCTGGACCGCGAGGCCGGGGGGGGGCGCTGCGGCCTGGGGCTGGGCCGGGGGAGGCGGAGAGAGGATGGGTTGAGGATGGTCCACTTTGGGCTGCTTGGGTCCCTGAGCGGCCTGGGTCTGGGGTGGCGGGGCCTGCTGAAGCCTGGGGCTTGAGTTGGCCACCTGGGCCAGGGGCAGCTGCTGGAA
>NC_140268.1:803616-818616 GCF_949987555.1 Borostomias antarcticus | reverse complement strand
GACCAGGGGAGAGAGAGACCAGGGGAGAGAGAGACCAGGGGAGAGAGAGAGACCAGGGGAGAGAGAGACCAGGGGAGAGAGAGACCAGGGGAGAGAGAGACCAGGGGAGAGAGAGACCAGGGGAGGGAGAGACCAGGGGAGAGAGAGACCGGGGGAGAGAGAGACCAGGGGAGGGAGAGAGACCAGGGGAGAGAGAGACCAGGGGAGAGAGAGACCAGGGGAGAGAGAGACCAGGGGAGAGAGAGACCAGGGGAGGGAGAGACCAGGGGAGAGAGAGACCGGGGGAGAGAGAGACCAGGGGAGGGAGAGAGACCAGGGGAGAGAGAGACCAGGGGAGAGAGAGAGACCAGGGGAGGGAGAGACCAGGGGAGAGAGAGACCGGGGGAGAGAGAGACCAGGGGAGGGAGAGAGACCAGGGGAGAGAGAGACCAGGGGAGAGAGAGAGACCAGGGGAGAGAGAGACCAGGGGAGAGAGAGAGACCAGGGTAGAGACAGACCAGGGGAGAGAGAGACCAGGGGAGGGTGTTTATCATCTAAAAGTGATTCATTAAAGTTGGCACATTCAACTCAAAAGGAAATTATAAGTGTTTTATAGGCCTACTTGAAAAGTAAATGGATTATTGTCCAGGACAATCAGAATCAGATTTATTGGCCAGGTCATATAACAAGGAATTTGGTTATGTCTGTTGTTGACTAGCAATACAGGCAAAATACCAACAGCCTATTGTTTATAGACACCAATACACAATATTCACAACATAGGCTTACAATAAACACTTGTAACTTGTAATAATTAACCACTATCAGCACACTTTTTCCCCATGAGTAGCCTAACCATAAACATGGCAGTCCCTCAGGCGCATTTAAACAATAGTAGTAGTGGACATGTGAGTTGAACTCGCACCAATAACATGAACACAAAGGCGTATGGCGCCGGGGATGTGGGTCAGTGACCGGGGATGTGGGTCAGTGACCGGGAGTAGCACGGCCAACGGGGCTGGAGCACCGGTGGAACCGTCAGCATGCGGCAGCGCAGCTTTTGTTGCTGATGGGGGCCCGTTCCGGGAGACACGCTGGTTAATTGCTATCTGGAAACATGCCAGCTAGTGCTGAAGAGGTTAAAGTCATCCTCCCCCCCAATGAAATATTATTTCTAAAACTATTAAAACTAAAACTAAAATCTATCTAAAACAATGCCACAGATGCGCACAGGTGACCCACAGAAGACCATTCAGCTGTTGCATCATGAATGTAAACAGGACATGTGATGCTATCAATAACCATGATGTAAGATCTGTGACAGTTGCATCAGCCTCTGTGCCCTATGCTAGGCCCACTTAGGCCTACTGTGTGATTTTAAATGTGCAACTTGTAAATTTGTCATTTGTAGGCTAAATTGAGTATTGAAGTTATCTGTATTGAGTATAATTTTGGAGCTGGCAGCAACATTTCACTGTAATTGTACACTGTAATTGTCCTTTTTTCAATCAAATGTCAACATTAAATATCAATTAAATAACAGTTTGATGGTTTTGATTACGTAAAGGAGTCTTCTTTATTTAATCAAAACAACCCAACTGTAATTTAATTGATATTTAATGTTGACATTTGATTGAAAAAATGATTTATCAAAATGTATCAAAATGCACATATCTGTTTTTGCAAATGAACTCTTAATTTGTTGACATACTTGAACCTCAGTGATTAATATTTTCTCCAAATCATAGTTTCATGACAGGCGCTGCTCGTTGGAGGCCGATGAGATCGTCAACACGAAGAAAACACAAAGAACTGAGGTAGAGGTCACACGTTGCTAGTGTTTTATTGGGCAGATAAATACGTGCATGAGGTCAAACAACAGAGATCTGAACCGGAAGTGATCATGGCAGCAAAAAAAGCACAGCGGGCAAAAAAGCACAGCCAGCCAGAGACATGGGAGGACCCACATCCGAAACCAACAGAAGACAACAATAATACTGCCCATTCCCAAGTCCACGATCGTGTGAGTTTCAGTCATGTTCAATCCCACAAACACATTCAGACCACCATCTTAAGATGGCCGCTCTGGAGGAATACATGTTGCAGGTTTCAGCGTCAACAACCATCAAAGCAGTTACACGGAGTAACTTTGTTTTTCTGTTACTAAAGCAGGTGTTAAGTAATACACAGTCACACGGAAATAAACTCTCAAACATGGAGGTCTTATCAAAATGAGCACGGAAGGAATATTTCAGCCTCTTTGATTTCTGTCTGCATGATGAGATCTAATAGAGGAAACATGTTGATAGCAAATTTGATGCCATTACAGTGATCACATAAACTAGTCTCAAGGATTAAGACAAAAAAGAGGAAAGGTTAAAGCTCATGTTAATTTATTCTGTTGCATTATTCTAAGATAAAAGTGATTTCTAGTAACGCCACTAACATTTCAGAACAATTACGAATTATGATCCTAATCTCAGTACTGTGTTTACTCAATTACAGCATCTCATTTGATGAATGAGGTGCATTACTTGGTGTAAGATTTGTAGGGGAAATTTTTTGTTAGCAAAAATACTAACTCAAGATGTGCTGACTTGTTGGCAAAATACCTGCAATGAAACATGGTCTCTTAGATGATGCCCACAGCTCACCTCATCTTTGAGTGTGTTAAATCCATGCTTGACTTTCTAGTTCTCCTGTAGCATTCAGATACGTTAATTATTACAAACTGCCTCCCTTAATATGTCAAAAAAGGTTAAAGGAGAATGACAAACCAAAAGGTCACTGTCAACTTAAGATAAAACAAGGTACCTTTTAATTATTTTATTTTTGGGGGGGGAGGGTGTAAATGAACTGCTGAACATCCATGCTTTTTTGGGGGGGGGGGATTCATTTTCATCACACTGTACAGATATACTGTACCAGGGGACTGAAGAATACATTAATAACTTGGTCTTCTGGTTCGTCAGCCTACATATGACCCAACTATACAAAATAACTTATAAACCAGGTAGTAAGAGTACTATTCACATACATCTGATGTATATACATATATTTACGTATACATATGGATACATATTTTACAATAATTATAAAGAATTTTCATATTTTTCGTCAAGTGTACGTCCAACTATAATGTACCAGTCAAATCTGATTAAATTCTCTGTCATATTTTTGCCTCATCTCCATGTCAGTTTTTTGCTTTATTTTTTCCTACTACTTTCTTACAGTAAGTGTGCTTTTAGTGGACAAGGGCTCTGCAATTCCATCCTAAAACAATTTCCCCATCTTCTACAAAAATAGTTATCTAATAAACACAGAACAAGTAATACACAAAACTGTTAGGGGTTCAAAAACACAAAACCATTTCCTGGACTTGGAAGAGGAAGGAAAATGTGAAGAATGATACGTTTTTAATCCATAATCATAAATTTTAAGATTCATGATCACATGCTAGAAGTAAAACTAAAAATAATTTGGTCATTAAAGCCTCTCGACTCTTTGGAATGGCTGGTGCTGCATACGCTCACAGTGTAGGGCGAACGCTAAGCTTCATAGCTGATAGTAACGTCTGGTTTTCTCAACAGCTGTCCGGGTGTAGGTTGGCCTAGGCTCAGATGCATTGTGTTGCCTCTGTGTATGAAATGTGCCATACAAATAAAGTTTGATTTGATTTAGATGTAATGCTTTAAGGGCACTTTCCTTCCCCTTTCCACCACACAGAAGAAAACGGGAGCTTGCTCCTAATAAGTGCATTTCAAAAACATTTGACATGTTTTCCCTTTGACGAACAGGAAGTCAAACAGCTGCAGGTTAGCCATGTTAGCTATGAATACATTGTTATATTGTCGCAAAGCCCCACAAGCCTCTAGCGCGAGGACTGTCTCCATGGCTTCTCTCTACTGACACCAGAGCTACAAGTATTATGTTGTCTTTCCAGAAAGACAGTCCGCAACTGCAAGATCCGCATCGATTAAAGAATTCTACACAGGAACATTTAAAGAAATCAACACACGATATCTCCATGGACCACAGCGCTAGTACATATCACAGTACAAACCAATTAAAAGAACCAATGCATAAATAGCCCATTAGCTAAACATATTAAAATAACAGTATATTCCTATTGTCTCTGGTTTTATAGAGCCGGTGCCCAAGTCTGCTTTTCTCACAGGCTTCCCAGCCACCAACCCTAACCCTAACCCCCCCTAACCCTAACCCTAACCCCCCCTAACCCTAACCCTGACCCTGACCCTGACCCCCCCTAACCCTAACCCTAACCCTGACCCCCCCTGACCCTGACCCCCCTAACCCCCCCTAACCCTAACCCCCCCTAACCCTAACCCTAACCCTGACCCTGACCCCCCCTAACCCTGACCCTGACCCTGACCCCCCTAACCCCCCCTAACCCTAACCCTAACCCCCCCTAACCCTAACCCTAACCCTAACCCTAACCCTGACCCTGACCCCCCCTAACCCTAACCCTGACCCTGACCCCCCCTAACCCTGACCCTAACCCCCCCTAACCCTAACCCTAACCCCCCCTAACCCTAACCCTAACCCTGACCCCCCCTAACCCTAACCCTGACCCTGACCCCCCCTAACCCTAACCCCCCCTAACCCTGACCCCCCCTAACCCTAACCCCCCCCCCCCCAATAGAACACAGCGCCAGAACACGGTCATCCCGCTCTGGGCAGCGGGCAGCTACAGAGATGCCAGACTACAAACGTATCCGAACCGGACCAGAACCGGACCGTAACGAGGTGGACAGTAACGCACGACGCAGCGCGGGCGGCAAGCATGTCGGACCTCAGCGTGTAAGGGCAACACTGGCGAAGTGGGCGGGGCAAGTTCAGAAGCTACGCCGCCGCCGCGGGGAGGAGAGATGAGGGGAGACGTAGGTGAGAGAGAGGGAGAGAGAGAGCGCAAGAGAGAGAGAAGCGAGAGAGAGGGAGAGAGAGGGAGAGAGAGAGGGAGGGAGGGAGGGAGAGAGAGAGAGAGAGAGAGTCTACAAAGCAAAGAGGGCGTCCTCCGTTCGCTCGGCCTTCTTGCGGGTATTGCCGGAGGCGCCGCGCGGCGGGTCTCCACCAGGGGGCGGTGGTGAGGAGTCTCCAGCCTTGGCTCGCTCCTCCAGGAACTTGTCAAACTCTGGAGGAGGAGGAGGAGAGAACGGCCTTCACCACACAGATACATTTTTTCGATCACTGTTTTGAGACGTATGAATACTAGCATTATTAGCATTATATATGTATTATTCATGTATTTGCGCCAGCGTCACGGTTGCTCCTACATTTGATAAGCCACATCGAGCGCTTGGGCTACTTAAAGGTACCCAATGTAGTTTTTGACCACTAGTATGCGCTCTAGAGCAAATTTGAGAAGGTGGTCCCCGAAAATCACGTACTACGTCATTTCGTCAATACACGGAGCACATAATAGTGACGTTTCACACATCTTTGTCGTTTTCCAAACATTAGCTAAATATCATTTTGCGAAGAAATTACAAGGTAGGAAAGACATTCAAGTGATTCAACATGTTTATTAGACGACAAGGAACCATACTGTATAATCGAGGAATTTCGAAAATAAACAAAGAACGGATCGTTTTGATTCACGTTTCGTTGGGTACCTTTAAGGCTGGCAGAAATCATACATAGTACCTTTAAGAGAACATTTTGTGTTCCGTACCTTCGCTGGTCACGCCCTCCTCGGCCCCGTCTCCTTTCTGAGAGGAGAGGAGAGAGACGAGAGTGAACATCTGGGATTTGTAGTCCACTCCGGTCAGAATCATACAAACATTAACCAAAAATCGTTGCTTCAACCTAAACAGAACCGTAACTAGAACTCTGCTACTTCCCTGACCAATCAAAACCTCTGAATATGGAGCACGACAGATACAAAGCCACACACACCACACACACTTCAGTCATACACACTAGGGCTGCACAATTAATCGTGAATTAATCGAAAACGCGATTATGACCTCCGCGATTAACTAATCGCAAAAGGCCGCAATTAATGTGATTAATAATTTTGCTTTGAATCGAGCGTGCTAGGACTACACGGACGAATCACAGGCGCTTATGCCGTCTGACCAATCACATGCGTTCCCGGTTACGAAAAAGATGATGTCGCTCAAGCCCAGCAGGTCATATGCAAACTGTGCAGAGCTAAAGCTATTACTTTGAAATATGAATCGCAATTATTAATCGCAATTACCATTTTGAAGCAAATAATCGCAATTATCTTTTGTCATAATCGTGCAGCCCTAACACACACCACACACACCAGGTACTTCAGTCAGACAGAAGAATGTATTGTCAACCACAAACCAAACCACCCAGCCACCCAACCTGCAGTACTTATACAACAACTGGACAACAACAACAAGCTCCTACATTCTGGCCACCTTCATCACATATCCAGGACTCTCGGGTTTCAGCGTCAACAGTCATAAAAGCAGTTATACTGAATAAAGTTGTTTTTCTGTTACTAAAGCAGGTGTAAGTAATAGAGTCACACCGAAATAAACTCTCAAACGATCGAGGTCTTATCAAAATGAGCACGAAAGGAATATTTCATTCTCTTTGATTTCTGTCTGCATGACGAGATCTAACAGAGGAACATGTTGATAGCAAATTTGATGCCATTACAGTGATCACATAACTAGTCTAAAGGATTAAGACACAAAAGAGGAAAGGTTAAAGCTCGTGTTAATTTATTCTGTTGCATTATTATAAGATAAAAGTGATTTCTAGTAACGCCACTAACATTTAAGAACAATTATGAATTATAAAGGCGCTTATCCGGGACATCCAATGGTGCATCACATGTCAAAGACTGGCCGGTTAGTCTAAAGCTCTGAAATATTATAATATTATATATCTATAATATAATATACTAACTATGGTAGTGCATAAGAGCTACACATTAGTCTCACACTTCAGTTTAGTGCTTACCATGTCATCACTGGTGAAAAATTTGTCAGATAAAAGTGGATGTGAGATTTTGAAAGTGAAGGAAACTGAATGGAATCTATCCGGTTATATATGAGATGGATTAGAAATGTAATATGGCCAAAGAAAAAGAATGAAAACGAGACAGAGAAAAGACAGAGAGAGAGAGACGGAGAGAGATCAAGGTAAAGAAGTCTCACCACATCGGTACAGAGCCACTCCTCAATGTCATCCATGACAGAGGACTGCGATACGGGGATCTACGGAGCAAAGCCATGGACAAACCAAACGGCCGGCCAAAACCCACAAAAAAAAAAAAAAAAAAACACCCATCCGCCCCACGACAACAAAAACAAAGAAACATAAAAACAACAAGAAAAAAGATTCAACCAGAGGCTCGGAGAAACATAAAAACAACAAGAACAAAGATCCAGCAACGGCTCGGAGAAGAAAGCAAAGGCATCAAAACAAACGGAGAAGAGGAGGGGAGGACATGCTCTCACACGGGTCCTCAGAAGCAGTCTCCGTGAGGCCACCGTGTTTAGGGAGTAGAACGAGACTAAGATGTCCGCCATGTTCAAGGGAATCATGGTTGATTATGGTTATGAGTTTGTTGATTATGGTAAACCCAGTGGCCTCAGAAGACTGAGAATCAGGACCGACTCGCACACAACTCTCTCTTTCACACACACACACTAACACACACACACACACACACACACACACACAGGAAACACAACGCACACAGAGCATGAGCAATGCTACATGGCATGCAGTGATGGTGCGGATGTTGGGAGGGCGTGGTCTCAGGGGGTGGGAGGTGTTGTGATGTGTGTGGAGGGGTCAAAGGTGGGGGGTCAAAGGTGATGATTCAATGCCCCTGCCTCTGATAGGTCAACACCATCGCCATCTCATGGACATGTGATTAATTCAACTGTCTCAGACCCGGTGACTATAATGTGATTGCCGTGCCTTTCTACTGCTGGCATCGTCAACAATTAGTTTCGTATGACGCAGCAATGGAGGAGTTGTATTGTGGCCAAAAGACACAAAGGTTTTCCAAAGTTTAACATATCTAGGTTGTTAGAAGAGGAACAGGAAAACCGCCTCATGCTTGAAGGAGCACAAGACGAAGCTGATGAAGAGAACAGGCCAGATCGCGCTCAAGAGTTTTCCAGGTGTATGCAAACAAAACAAAAGTAGCTCACCGGGTAAGGCGCGCACATATGAAGGCTAGTCCTTCGCGCGGCGGACCAGGGTTCGATTCCCGGCTCGGGTCCTGTGCCGCATGTCCTCCCCTCTCTCTCTCTCCCACATTTCCTGTCTCTCTACACTGTCCTATACAAATAAAGCTGAAAAGCCCTAAAAAATATCTAAAAAAATAAATAAAAAAGCCCATGAGTTTACAAGAACCTAAAGTTTACGTGGGGTTTTCGAGATCGGCTGTCAGGACAGGCAGGCTCCAGCGCCCCGATCCAACCCTCCCCTCCCCGATCCAATCCAACCCTCCCCTCCCTGGTCCAACCCTCCCCTCCCCACCCATGCCTTTGATGAGGCCCACAACAATCGGTGGGGAAATTCCGACAGGGTCGCCGTGTCGGAGACGAGGAAATATCAAGGGTGGCGCAGGACTGTCTGGGTCACTGCCTGTCCACTCGTTTACTCTGAGGGAACAAAGGGTGAGCGAAAGTGACCGGGACCCCTCGCGGAGATCGTAGCAGAAGTGGACGATCTGTAGAATGTCAGCAGAGACGGCGCTTGTTAGGAACGTGTGCGTGTTTGGGGGTTCTAGTGCTGAAGGTGCTTCGGTTCTGACGTGCTGTGATCTGGGTACCCGGACGCTCCGGGGAACAAACTGTGATATTCGGAAGGAGACGTTCAGATCATGTCTTAATAACGTCCGTCGGTCCAGAACCCCGTTTGTACGTCTGCTGGACCCCTCAATATTCACACGTCTGGCTTGGACCCCTCTAAGACGTCTGTGGACGTGCAAAACGGGTTCAATATCTGAACGTCTAAAAAAATCTTTCATTCTGGCTCCTAATTGGATGTCTTTGGACGTCCGAAAAAGACGTCTTTTAGACGTGTCTTTGCTCAGTGGGTATGCTCATGTTTTGTGGCGTCTGACTCCAGCAGCTGTGCCGTAAACAATAACATCACATTCTTACTGTCATCATAGTCGTCAAGTCATCAACAACACCGTACGAATCCGGATTAATCCGTTAGAAGGTTAATACACTCGTTCCTGTTAGAGCGGGACTACCGTGCTAGTATTCCATCAGTCCTTCTAGAAGGTTATCGAGGTCGTCTTCCGGGTGAAGACCTACGTTCTCTAGAGAGCGTTAGGATGAGTAGGACGGAGGATGAGGGCCGATGATGCTCTCGCCGCCCACATGGAGGTTCCGGCCCGGGGCCGTCCAGACTTGGACGTAGTTGGAACGTGGTAAGACCAAGGTTATTATAGTTAACGAAAACTAACTAAAAAACGAAAACTAGGTGCGAAAAAACATTTTAGTTAACTGAAATAAAAATAAAAACTAGGCTTTACAAAAAAAAGATAACTAACTAAAACTGTATTGTGTGTTTAGAAAACTGTAGAGAAAATGTCCTTAGTTTTAGTCTTTTTCATTCCATACATAAGCCTAGATCAGGATGGTCTCACCAGGCTAGCGCAGAAAAAAACCCAACTAAAACTAATACTGAAACTAATAAATAAACTAAAACTAAGCATTATCAAAAATAAAAAATAAACTAGCAAATCTGCTTTAAAAACTAATTAAAACTAAACTGAAATTGAACACAAAAAGTTAAAACGATATAAAAATAAAAACTAATGAAAAAAGCAAAACTATAATAACCCTGGGTCCGAACCGTGTTGTGTGGATCTGGGCGGCGGGGTCATCATTCACCCCTCCGGTGTGAGACAGTTAGATGAGGGACGTCTCTCAACGTCCTGGGGACGTTCACTCCGTCCACGGAGCGGACGAGGGGAGAGGATGGGGGGCTGACGGGGGTGGACCAGCGGCGGGAGGGACAGAGAGAAGGGGAGCCTGTGTGTGTGTGTGTGTGTGTGTGTGTGTGTGTGTGTGTGTGTGTGTTTGGGCCCCTTGCAATGTATTTTGAAAATGCGGACCAGATAAAGAATTGAAGTGTGTGTGTGTGTGTGTGTGTGTGTGTGTGTGTGTGTCTCTCTTCGACCCGACTCTTCTGACTCTCCCAGCAGCGCTGGGGTCCACTCGGGGGGGGGGGGGGGTGGATGAGGGCGAGGGATGGATGAGGGTGAGGGATGGATGACGGGGGAGGGGAGGACACTGGAGGATGAGGTCCTCACCATTCCTTGGGTAATGAGCCAGCTGTCTATGGGCTGCAGCTCTGCGCTCTCATCCCTTTTAACCCCCGGCTGAATCAACAACAGAGAAGAGCCTCAGACAGGTGAGGAGAGGGGGGCGTCCCGCACCCACACAGACAGAGGAGAGGGGGGCGTCCCGCACCCACACACACAGAGGAGAGGGGAGCGCCACGCACCCACACAGACAGAGAAGAGCTCAGACAGGTGAGGAGAGGGGGGCGTCCGCACCCACACAGACAGAGGAGAGGGGGGCGTCCCGCACCCACACAGACAGAGAAGAGCTCAGACAGGTGAGGAGAGGGGGGCATCCCGCACCCACACAGACAGAGGAGAGGGGGGCGTCCCGCACCCACACAGACAGAGGAGAGGGGGGAGTCCCGCACCCACAGAGACAGAGAAGAGCTCAGACAGGTGAGGAGAGGGGGGCGTCCCACACCCACACAGACAGAGGAGAGGGGGGAGTCCCGCACCCACAGAGACAGAGGAGTCAACACGCTAGACAGGACAAGCTTACTGAACACGGAGAGAGAGGGAGGAGAGGAGGAGGGAGGGATGGGGGGAGGAGAGGAGGAGGGAGGGATGGGGGGAGGAGAGGAGGAGGGAGGGATGGGGGGAGGAGAGGAGGAGGGATGGATGGGGGGAGGAGAGGAGAAAGAGGGATGGGGGAGGAGAAAGAGGGATGGGGAGAAAGAGGGATGAGAAGGAGAGGAACAGGGAGGGATGGGAGGAGGAGAGAGAGAGGGATGGGGAGGAGAGGAGGAGGGATGGAGGGAGGGAGGAGAAAGAGGGATGGGGGGAGGAGAGGAGGAGGGAGGAGGGGGAGGAGGAGAGGAGAGGAGGAGGGGAGGAGGAGAGGAGGAGGGGAGTAGAGGAGGAGGGGAGGAGGAGAGGAGGAGGGGAGGAGGGAGGGATGGGGGGAGGAGAGGAGGAGGGAGGGATGGGGGGAGGAGAGGAGGAGGGAGGGATGGGGGAGGAGAGGAGGAGGGAGGGATGGGAGGAGGAGAGGAGGAGAGGAGAAAGAGGAGGGGGGACAAGTTCAGATGAGAGCATGAGGAAAGGAAGAGGGAAAAATAAACAAGTGTAAATTCAGAATGTGATCGTCCCTCAGGTGACTGGCTTTGAAGAGCCTGTCTGGCACTGTGAGTGTGTTCCTGTGTGTGTGTGTGTGTGTGTGTGTGTGTGTGTGTGTGTGTGTGTGTGTGTGTGTGTGTGTGTGTGTGTGTGTGTGTGTGTGTTCATTAGATGTACAAAGCCATAGACATGCAGCGGCATCATCCCTTTGTGAAGTGACAGTATTGAGATTCCTGTTCAGACTGACTGAATGTGGCACCATGAGTGACATAAACAAAATTAAGAAAGTGAACTCATTTCATGCAAGATGTTGAATTTAACCGCATGGATCATGATGACACATGACAAAATACTCTTGAAAGAGCTCCCTGACTTGACGCACAAAACAAGAAATGGAAGCTTTCAACCATGAGAAAGATGCCCATTTAGTTCTCTTAACAAGTGGCCCAACACAGCCGTCAGGGTTGCCAGGTTTGACCAAAAGTTTGGAGCGGGATTTTTTCTCCGCGTGAGAATTGTGAAGTGTGGCGTGTGAGCGTGAGAACAGGAAATGCGTGTCTCACGCTCAATCCGTGAGACTTGGCAGCCCTGTAGCCGTGCTTGTGTCTGTTGTGATGCTAGACGTTAGCATTACGCTAGTAGCCTACTAGCCAAACATAGCTAGCGACAGCCTGCTATAGGCTAACTAGGCTAACTAGGCTAACTAGGCTAGCTCGGCTAACTAGGCTAACTAGGCTAACTAGGCTAACTAGGCTAACTCCAGTCCAGCTAGTCAGAGCTTTGGTGTCTTGTGTTCGGAGGAGATACCAGCTCACAGCACACAGACCGTCACATGCAGAGAGATACCAGCGACTGTCCAGAGAGACTGGTACGAGAGCCTGGTCGGCCATATTGAGAGCACAGCACCAACACTCTACGTCGACGTGAACGAGAAGGAGGGGGGAGGGGCTTTAAAAAAGAAAAACTACATCCCCCAGCATGCTTTGGTGCGGTACTACTCACCCCTCCGGCGTTCTGTTGTCTGACGTCCAGTGCTGATGCCAGACCGCCGAGGGCCTGGGGGTCCTCGTACTTCACACTGGAAACACACACACACGCGCGCGCGCACACACACACACACACACACACACACACACACACACACACACACACACACACACACACACATACATTTTACAGACCAGAATGATCTGGTAAATGGTAAATGGACTGCACTTATATAGCGCTTTTCCACCTTAGCGACACTCAAAGCGCTTTACAATGGCCTCTCATTCACCCATTCACACACACACTCACACACCAATGGCGGCAGCTGCCATGCAAGGTGCTCACCTGCTCATTGGGAGCAATTTGGGGTTAGGTGTCTTGCTCAAGGACACATCGACATGTGGACAGTCGGAGCTGGGATTCGAACCGCTGACCCTTCGATCGCTGAACGACCCGCTCTACCAACTGAGCTACAGCCGCCCCCGTATGATCTGATTATCAATCTTTTCTTTTCCCGTTGGAACCATAAGGAGACCTACTTTTTCCGCTGGTCGGCCAGAGAGCTGGTCCTGGTGTTGGCGAACATGTCGAAGTCGTCCTGGTTGGGCTGACTGGTCAGAGAGCAGAGAGTCCCACTCACACTGTCTGCTCCCACGTCTGAGAGAGAGACCAGGGAGAGACCGGGAGAGAGAGAGGAGGGGGAGAGACAGAGAGAGAGAGGAGGGGGAGACAGAGAGAGAGAGAGGAGGGAGAGACAGGGAGAGAGAGGAGGGAGAGAGAGGAGGAGGAGGGAGAGACAGAGAGAGAGAGAGAGAGAGAGGGAGGAGGGAGAGGGAGAGAGAGAGAGAGAGGAGGGGGGAGAGACAGAGCGAGAGAGAGGGAGGAGGGAGAGACAGGGAGAGAGAGGAGGGGGAGACAGAGAGAGAGAGAGAGAGAGAGAGAGAGAGGAGGGAGAGACCGGGAGAGAGAGAGGAGGGAGAGACAGAGAGGAGGGAGAGGGAGAGAGAGAGAGAGAGAGAGGAGGGAGAGACAGGGAGAGGAGGGAGAGACAGAGAGAGAGGAGGGAGAGGCAACCTTTTACAACCCCACCCCACACAACCTCAACCCCGTGGAGGTATTCTCTGGCGCAGGAAAGCTTATCTGGGGAACAGTCATCATCATCATCATCATCATCATTTCAAGTGAGTTATGGATGTAGCGAGGCCCTCATCTCCCATTAGCGCTCTGATTATGAGCATCCTTCCACCTCGCTGCTCCTCCGGAAGCCGCGCCCGCCAAGATTGGGGGGGGGGGGGGTGTGAGTTATTGCACGTACGTGCGCAAGGTCACTGCGGGTAAACGGGGCTACCGGCGCGGCGCCGGTACTGCGAGCACATCGCGCGGCGTGCTACGGTACGCACGCCGTCTACGGTGTGAGCTCGTCTCCCACCGCACGCCGCGTCGCGCCGCACACTCACCCAGTCCGGCGAGCTGCGTGGAGAGACAGGCGGGGGTCCGGGCGGGGGAGGCCACGACAGCGGTTCTGGGGGGGGGGCCGGCGGTCGGGGGGGGCGTGGCCGGCGCCGGCGCGGGGGCTGACCACGGCGGGGGAGCCGGGACCGAGGTCTATCAGGTTGTCCTCCGTGGCCTCGCTCAGCATCTGGAGAGAGGGAGGGGTTGAGGGGGGGGGGGACAGGCGAAATAGGTGACCCTCGCAGGAATCTACAGAAGCCCCGCCCCCAAGACTCTACTGGGAGACTGACGCCTGCTGCGCCCAATGAGTGTCTAATACTCAACATAACGGGGTGAGAGCTAGCTAAGGGGTGAGACGGATGAGAGTCTGGTTAAGGGGTGAGACGGATGAGGGTGTGGCTAAAGGGTGAGACGGATGAGGGTCTGGCTATAGGGTGAGACGGATGAGGGTCTGGTTAAGGGGTGAGACGGATGAGGGTCTGGCTAAAGGACGAGACGGATGAGGGTCTGCCGAAAGGGTGAGACGGATGAGGGTCTAGCTAAGGGGTCTATGTTGGGTTGAGGGAGCTTGGTTTCTGAATGGTGATAGTGACCATAAAGGTTGTATAAGGAGTTTTTTCACCACTGGGTAGAGGGTTTGTGTGTGTGTGTGTGTGTGACAGTGTGACCCGGAAGGACAGGTGGTACAGGAGAGGTCATAGGTCATCCAACGCTAGTTCTCTATCTGAGGGTTAGATGTTGACACACGTGGCGTGGCGCCCCCTGGCTACAGGTCTGTGTGTCCGCGCAGGCGGCGGTCTATCGTGTGTCAACACCCCCCCCCCCCCCCTGCTGCTGCCCTCCGCTCGCCCCCGCCTGGGAGAGAACGGGGGCGCCGGCGTACTTGCCTCCTCCAGCTAGCCGCCGCCGCCGACACAGAGGAGCGCAAGAAATGAAACACACACAGGAAATGATCGAGAGACAGGAAATGACACGCCGGCCACCGCGTCACTCAGATCAAAGAGTCAAAGAGGAAAGTGAACTTAAAGGTACCCAATGTAGTTTTTTGACCACTAGTATGCGCTCTAGAGCAAATTTGAGACGGTGGTCCCGGAAAATCGCGTACTACGTCATTGCGTCAATACGCGGAGCACATAATAGTGACGTTTCACACATCTTTGTTGTTTTCAAAACATTAGCTAAATATCATTTTGCGAAGAAAT
>NC_140268.1:791115-798615 GCF_949987555.1 Borostomias antarcticus | reverse complement strand
GCACGAGAGAGACAGTCTGTCGTTCTCAGCTGGGGACATGGCGACGCAGAGTCTAACGGGCCGGAACTTGTTCTGGGGTCGAAATTCGATTCAGCAGCGCCAGTGAGCGGTCCATTAGTTTGACTGGGAACACCAGCGGACCGCGGTTAGTCACAAGTCCCACTGGGGGTGAGTTGGACCAGCTACTCATCTCAACCTCCCACTCATTAAGGCCTAGTTTCCACTCAAAGACTGTGTGTTGTGTTCCCAGAGCCGATAGGACTATAAGGTCTACAATACTGCCTAAAAGAGTGATCGATAAGACAAGCCTAGCTATCCAGAGGCAATTAGCTCTTTATCTGAGATTCTATGCAAAAAAAACACACCCTCTTATCAATGGGAGAGCGTAGCCAATCGCTACTCTAGCTTCACCACATCTCTGAACCAATCACAACTGCAGGGACTTTAAATCACGCCCCGTCATAAGTCACAGGCAAGGAACAGTAGAAAATATAGAAAATGTGTGGTTCCAGTTGTCACCGCAAATGGGGCACGTCTATGTAGGCTAGGTCTATAAAGCCAAACATTCAAAAACCACATGATTTGCATCGCATGCCCTGCAGACAGTACATTCTCCTGTAAACACACAGTGTGGTTAAATCAATGTGTTACACAGTTTATCAACAGGATAAAACAAACTAGGACTCCAATTAAACAGGAAATGGCACATTTTTCAACATTTATATCTAGTTTAGACCGTCCTGGAAACACTTGCCAGAAAAGCTGTTTAGAGCGGTCAATGAATGAGTAGGACATTATCCAAACAAGCAGAAAAGTGCTTTTATGGAGCAGCAGGAGTAGAGATGGGTAGATCTACTGCTGGGAAAGGAGATGATTCAGAGAAACCACACAGACTCATCACAATTCAGTAGGCGTAGCTGCAATTCTGACAGTGACTACTCACCCAGCAACATCCCCTGGAGTATTAAAGCTTTTAATCACCATTTATCAAGATCAGATGTGTTTGTATTACAATATTAGTGTCGTATCATGACAAACACGACCACCTGTTGTTGTTTTAACAGTGCTACAATGGTTTTGTCATCATCCGGTAAGAGGGTCCTTTCTGTGAATAGGAATTCCTCCCGTTAAGGGTGATTATCTCGGTCGCATAGTGATCTGTGATTATAACATGATCTATTATTATAACATGATCTATTATTATAACATAAGCATCTGATAACCGGTGTCCTCATCTTCACCTTCTCAAAGAGGCATTAGGGTGACGGAATCGCAAGGATCGACCCTTTTTGAGTTGGTTATAGCTAAACAAACCAATAAATACAACTGATGCCGGCTAGTTTATTCCATTAAGTCACTGTTAACAATCCGGGCGTAATTCCCAGTCAATGTAGAGGATATATTCCAGTTATCTGTCGTTTTAAGGCTCGTAGAGGAGAAGATTGAAGATGCTGCTGCTCTTATAGCTCGACTGCTCGGTGTTTGAGGCCAGATAAATAAAATTTGAGATACAGACCTTAAATTCTGGATTAATAAAACACGTTTCACTATAACATATGTCCATTGTAAGCTCACTTACCCACGCACTGACCCACAGGAGTGCTGTACGGATTGCCCAGGAGGAACTCCATCTTGATGACAACAAACAATCCGCCCGGAATGACAGAGACGGGAGACGCGTCAGCAGTAGTCCCGCCCCCAGAGGAACGCTATTGGAGGATACATCTAGGAGCTCAATATGTATGGCTCTAGTAAATGTCGATCATAATTAACGGCAAGGTTTTGCTAAATAATAACAATAATAGCGATAATAATAATAATAATAATAATCGCAATAAATGTTCAGTTTTTGAGTACAATTATATTGATTTTATTGCATAAACAAATGTATTGTTGTGGTATTGGCAGAATTGTCAACTCGTTACACTCCGTTGAGATCAAACTTTTTAACCTAATCCAAATCAATAAAAAAAAAAATACAGAAATATACATTAATTCATGAATACACTACTGTATATGAATAGTCTACTATATTAGACGATTGGCTCAAGATGAGAGAGAATTTCTTGGTGCTGACGTGCTAAACAGCTATTTCAAGTGTAATCTTCCTATTTGATATATTTGACTGATTGACATCCAATAACGTAATGCTTTAATAATTCAGATGATCATTTAAGTGAGTATGGGGTAATATATAATGTATATAATATAAAAAGCCCTTTTGCTGTTTGGCAACGGTGCAGCTCTTGAACGCAGCTCAGAGATACCCAGTTGCTAAGCAACAGTACACACGTCTTTGATCAGGCAGAAGAAACAGGTGAGTTAGAGTTAGGATCTTTTATATCTTCTTATATTTGTAGGTAAGTTAGAGTTAAGATCTTTTATATCTTCTTATATTTGATGTATGGTTTCCTTGTGTGACCCACAACAGTAGCACAAAGATACATTTTGCATTTCTAATGCATGATAACAATGCCTATCCAATTACCTGCTGAAACTTTTGTGATTATGACTGGTGACTAATTATCTAATTTAGCTATAATTAGCTAGCTATGTTATTTAGCTAGTGTTATCTATCTAGCTACCTAGCTTGGCTAACTTATAATGCAACTAACTCAAAGTGCAACTAACTTCTGGTATTGGATGTGTTTGCATGTGCTATTATGTCAATATATATCTATGGTCACTGTTTATTTCTATTAAAGTGGCACTGAAATGAAAAAAGCATTCTGTCCCATTTTGGTTCACATAATTGGTCATAGTGTTCCCCTATTCAACGATGTATGCCAAAAAAATTACAAAATTCTACTTTTGTTGTAATCTTATATCAAAGTATATAATTTCTTACTTCCTGGAAAACGGTAGGTCACGTGCAATGACGACAACAGGTACCTTCGATTTTAGGCCAATAATCTCACGACATCCACCCGTCAATCAACGCTATCCTTCTATCGAATCTGTCTAAAGTTCTTAAAACCCGCCCACTTGTCAATGTTCCAATCAAATTCCTCTAAACACATGTCCCGCCCTCATAGCTTGTTTGCGTCGGAAATACGTCAAAGGAAGTTAAATGATCTCAAACGTCCGTTTCAGTGCGACTTTAACCTCTATATTTGAATCTTTCTCCACACACGGCTTCTCTCTCCCCAGTCGTAGCGGAGGTCAGAGAATAGCCCCAGCCCCGCACAGTAAGGTCAGCAGAATGAGTCGGTTGTACGACACGGTGGAGCCCAGCGTGGTGGACGAGGAGCTGCTGCAGAGGGCCGTGGAGGAGCAGGGCCCTCAGGAGCAGGCCGGACGCATCGCCAAGGAAGAGGGCATCCAGTACAACCACGTCTGCCAGCTGCGCTTGGACTACCGAAGTAAGCGAGCCAGAGACGATGTCCTTCATTCATGCTTTATTTACATACCGTCGGTTGTGTATGAATATTTGACCGTTCCTCGAGAGTGCGAGGGGGGTTACATTCACTGTTTACTTCTCCATATAGACATCCGGAAGATTGACCACCTGTGGCAGTTCACAGCCCTGACCAAGCTACAGCTGGACAACAACATCATCGAGAAGGTTGAGGGGTTGGAGCGCCTCGCCAATCTGAAGTGGCTCGGTAAACACGACCCTTCTGTTATCACCTCGCAGAATGTAAAACTGAAATATATGACTTGAGTCACACTCAGATCAAACCCCCCTCTCTCTCTCCCTCTCTCTCTCCCTCTCTCTCTAGATCTTTCCTTCAATAACATTGAGGTGATCGAGGGGTTGGACTCCCTGGTCAAGTTGGAGGACCTGAGTTTGTACAACAACCACATTTCTGCCATAGAGAACATGGACACACTCCAAAACCTCCAGATCCTCTCTCTGGGAAACAACGCCCTGGCTCAGCTGGAAGATGTGAGACTCCCCTCTATTCCCCTGAAATCTCGGAGAAATATTTACATGTTTTGCACTTCTGACTGCTACTTGCGTTACTAAAATGTGTTTACGGAATGGTTTAGATTATTTATTGAATTGTAAACAGTTGTGCTTCGACAGACTGCTGTGTTCTGGGTTCACCGGGTCACTTTAACAGTATTTATGGTGCTTTCGTTTGTGGTCGGAAAGTCGTAAGTGGCAAAATACCTACCTCCGACCTGTGTGCATTCGAGCTATATACCATTATATCACAGTTACCTAGTTATATCTATATACCATTATATCACAGTTACCTAGTTATATCTATATACCATTATATCACAGTTACCTAGTTATATCTATATACCATTATATCACAGTTACCTAGTTATATCTATATACCATTATATCACAGTTACCTAGTTATATCTATATACCATTATATCACAGTTACCTAGTTATATCTATATACCATTATATCACAGTTACCTAGTTATATCTATATACCATTATATCACAGTTACCTAGTTATATCTATATACCATTATATCACAGTTACCTAGTTATATCTATATACCATTATATCACAGTTACCTAGTTTTATCTAGTGCATTCGAGCAACTGGGGGCTGAGAAACATATCCGAATTTGCGACGAGGAAGTGCGAGTTCATGCGGTGTTTTATTTAATCATTCCTAGTAGCAAGTCGCAATTTGCACCTCCCAGTTATAAACGAACGCACCATAACTAAAGGTCACATTACTCCTGTTTACATGCACATATTCTCAGTATGTTTGCACACTGAATATTGGTTCTGGTGCTGTATACTATGTACAAAGAACCTTTCTGTAGTTGTACTGTATTTGTTTTGTGATTTTCTTCTATTTGTTTTTACTTTGGCTGCTTATTACTGATTTTGCCCTGTTGGGTTGAGCTCGTAAAGTGAGAAGTTCACTGTTCTCCCTACACTTAAGTAACCTGTGCACATGGCGAATGAACTTTCAACTTTGACCTGTATACAACCTCGTCCTCTGAATCCAGGTGATCTACCTCAGAAAGTTCAAGAACCTTCGCACCCTCAACTTAGCAGGGAACCCAGTCTGCAAAGACGAGAACTACAGGATCTTTGTGGGCGCTTACCTCTCCGACCTCGTCTACCTGGACTACAGGTTACTGGATGACCACACGGTAAGTGGCAACAGAGGAAACAAACCCTTATGAATCCCACTAAACAGCAGCTTTGTAACCAAAGGCCTTCTGAGTTTTCTGTCAGAGCGGTCGGTCATGAATTATGAACATATTTCCTCCGGGAAGCACCCTGTCTAGCTCTGTGTAAAAGCAGAGCAGCTAAAACAATTCATTGTAAATGGACTGCACTTATATAGCGCTTTTCCACCTTAGCGGCACTCAAAGCGCTTTACAATGGCCTCTCATTCACCCATTCACAGTAGCTGCCATGCAAGGTGCTAACCTGCTCATTGGGAGCAATTTGGGGTTAGGTGTCTTGCTCAAGGACACTTTGACATGTGGACAGTCAGAGCTGGGATTCGAACCACTGACTCTTCGATCACTGAACGACCCGCTCTACCAACTGAGTTACAGCCAGTATGACAAGTATTGTCATACTTCTCTTTACTTAGTGTAGTGCAGACAACAAACAAATAAATGTATGTATAATACTTTATAGATTCCCTATATATTTTCCCCCAGACTAGCCTAGTTGAGACATTAACATTTGTAGGGATATCGCTGACTTCACTGGAACCCTCTTCTAGGGCTGCACAATTAATCGTGAATGAATCGAAATCGCGATTATGACCTCCGCAATTAACTAATCGCAAAAGGCAGCAATTTCAGTACCCGCAGCCGTGAGTAGTGAAAAAATGAGCGAAAACGAGGTCAGTGAGTTAGTAGCAAGAAAGAGATCAACGTCCGTGATTTGGGAGCATTTTGGTTATATTAATATTATATATTCAATATTAATCGCAATTATTAATCGCAATTAGTATTTTGAAGCGAATAATCGCAATTATTCTCTTTGGTCATAATCGTGCAGCCCTACCCGCTTCCTGTTTCTTCTTCTGTAGAAAGAACAAGCCTTTGGGAGATACCAGTACGCCGTGGAGGAGATGAGACACAACGAGAGCCAGGAGAGGAGGAGGAGGGAGGAGGAGGAGGCGCAGGAGGAGGAGCTCCAGCTTCACAGGGTAACCTCTGTACTGAGCAACACTTTCACTGACACTTCCCGCCGTGCGTTCGACCGGGAATGACGGATTGATCCTTTCACGCCAGTGTGGAGAATAAGAGTGTGTGTTGGGTATCGCGTCGAATTTCAAGAATCGATTCGATTCCGATTCACAAGGTTCAGAATCGATTATCACGATTCGATTCGATATCGATTCGGTTAGTGTTACTAAAACCTGTTGTTTTTAGCTGTAACCTTAATTACATGACTGCCAAGTTATGCAACACATCAATACTAGGGCTGGGTATCGATACTGATTTCCAAAAATGAATGAATGAATCATTGAATGAATGAATGAACTATTCATACCTTCATTTATTCATTCATTCATTAAATAAAAGATCGATTTTGGGATTCATGAATCGATTCAGAATCATTTGATTCAGAATCGATTCAGAATCAACGAATCGATTTTTTAAACCCAGCCCTATGCGTGTGTGCGTTCGTTCGTGCGTGTGCGTGTGTGTGTGTGTGTGTGTGTGTGTGTGCGTGCGTGTGCTTCCACTCCCTACAGGAGGCCTTTGTGGAGTATTTGAATGGGCCGTATCTGTTTGACAGTATGTATGCAGACGACCCGGAAGCAGACAAGCTGGCCTACCTTCCCGGCGTCGGGGTTCTCCTAGAGTCATATCCTTACAAGATCACCAAGGACAGCTTTCCCCTTCCATTAACTGATTGTTGTGTTTTGAAAAATGGACCAAATGAATGGAGGGTGGGGCGCCCCGGTAGCTCACCGGGTAAGGCGTGCACCATATGAAGGCTAGTCCTTCGCGCGGCGGACCCGGGTTCGACTCGGGACCCGGGTTCGATTCCCGGCTCGGGTCCTGTGCCGCATGTCCTCCCCTCTCTCTCTCTCCCACATTTCCTGTCTCTCTACACTGTCCTATACCATTAAAGCCGGAAAAAATGAATGGAGGGTTTACTTTGAATGTAGTTGGGAAAGTCACGGCCCCATTGCAACAATTTCCTAGCTCTGATTATTCAACTATTATTTAATCAAACAGCAGAGATAATCAACCCCCAAAAGTTCCTTCACTCCACGCTTACATACAAGAGCCAGTTGGTGGCGCTGTGCGAGCGCGTGTTTGAGGTGGGCCTTTGCCAGCGGGGGCGCCGGCAGGAGGAGGTCAGGTCCTTCCATGGCTGCTCCAGAGAAGCCGTGACGGACAACCAGGAGAGGGCAGCGCTGATCGCCAGTGACTTTGAGACGGTCAGGAGACAGGTGAGCTGATCTATCTATCTATCTATCTATCTATCTATCTATCTATCTATCCATCTATCTGTCTGTCTGTCTGTCTGTCTGTCTGTCTGTCTGTCTGTCTGTCTGTCTGTCTGTCTATCTATCTATCTATCTGTCTGTCTGTCTG
>NC_140268.1:768615-781115 GCF_949987555.1 Borostomias antarcticus | reverse complement strand
GACAGCCCAGCTCCACATACTTCCCCTCAAACACAGCTGATTCACACACACACACACACACACATGCCGACATTTCTGTCAAATGTCCATCCATCAATCTCTTCTCATTTGTCTGTCTGTCTGTCTATCATGTGTATCTGTCTGTCTGTCTATCATGTGTATCTGTGCATTTCTGTCTGTCTGTCTATCTATCATGTGTATCTGTCTCTCTGTCTCTCTGTCTGTCTGTCTGTCTGTCTGTCTGTGTCTGTCTATCATGTGTATCTGTCTCTCTGTCTGTCTGTCTGTCTGTCTGTCTGCCTGTCTCTCTGTCTGTCTGTCTGTGTCTGTCTATCATGTGTATCTGTCTCTCTGTCTGTCTGTCTGTCTGCCTGTCTGTCTGTCTGTCTGTCTGTCTGTCTACAGTCTATCATGTGTATCTGTCTCTCTGTCTGTCTGTCTGCCTGTCTGTCTTTCTGTCTGTCTGTCTATCTATCATGTGTATCTGTGCATTTCTGTCTGTCTGTCTATCTATCATGTGTATCTGTCTCTCTGTCTGTCTGTCTGTCTGTCTGCCTGTCTGTCTGTCTATCGTGTGTGTGTCTGTCTAACCTCTGTGGTACGTGAGGTACGTAGGCTTGGCAGTAGGGGGCAGCAGTGAGCAGGCAGGCTGGGTAGGAGGGGGCAGCAGTGAGCAGGCAGGCTGGGTAGGAGGGGGCAGCAGTGAGCAGGCAGGCTTGGCAGTAGGGGGCAGCAGTGAGCAGGCAGGGGGGGCAGTAGGGGGCAGCAGTGAGCAGGCAGGCTGGGCAGTAGGGGGCAGCAGTGAGCAGGCAGGGGGGGTAGGAGGGTCCGTTCTGGTTCTCTTGGGCTGCAGACAGCGCCTCTTGGTCTCATCCTGGGACGGGGACAGGGAGGACGAAGACATGTCCCCAGGGGACACAGCCAGCAACTCGCTCGAGCCAACTTTCTTCCTCTTCCTCTTTGCTCCCCCACTCCTCTGGGACAGCGAGACGGAGGACGAGGACGACGCGTCCCCAGAGGACAGGACGATCACCTGCTCGCCTGGGACACCATCCTCTACCTCACGACTCCTCGTCTTCCTCTTCCTCTTCGCTCCCCCACTCCTCTGGGACAGGGACACGGAGGACGAGGACGACGCGTCCCCAGGGGACACAGCCAGCAACTCGCTCGAGCCATCTTTCTTCCTCTTCCTCTTCGCTCCCCCACTCCTCTGGGACAGCGAGACGGAGGACGAGGACGACGCGTCCCCAGAGGACAGGACGATCACCTGCTTGCTTGAGCCATCATCCTCTACCTCACGACTCCTCGTCTTCCTCTTCGCTCCCCCACTCCCCTGGGACAGCGAGAGGGAGGAGGAGGACGACGGCTCATAGGCCAGACAGTGTCTGTTGTGGGAGGAGCCTAAGGGAATGTCACACCACATCATTTTATCTCAATGTGAAAACTTTGGCTGATATTGCTATTGAGTGTTTTATAAGCTCATATGGGTTGGGCACCATGAATGCTGTAGGACACTTAAATAAACATCAATCAATTAATTAAATGTTGCTGCCCATCCATAAAACACTAATTATATAGCAGTTCAGTATTTAATGTTACTATATTACTATGTAGTTAAGCTACATAGCTTAGCCTAGCTTAGCCTAATCAATGTCAATGTAAGTCAAAGTGTTAGCCATTGAGCTCAGGAGTTTCTAAACCTACTGTTCTCAAGTTAACCTTTTCAGACTCACCTAGATCCCTCGCCACAGCGAGAGAACGCACAGACGTACGCGCCATAGCAGGGAAAACTACCGGTGCTATCAAACAGGTTGATGAAATGTGTCTGAATACGTAGAAATGGTCTTGTGAAGTGTTAAAAACAGCTTGCTTGGTCGTTGAAATCATGCAGGAATGAGAAACTCTACAGAATGTTATGCTCTTAAAGTCCTGTAACTGGTGTGATGTCATGAGTGTTATTGTGACTTAATAATAATAATAATAATAATAGTGACATAATAATAGGCAAGAAAATGTGGAATGTTGGGTAGATGGAGAAAAAAATAGTAGGGCCTACAATTAATTTAAAAAATGCAATTTTTAAATAGTCGTTAATCTTTTCTCAATAAATTAAACTACATCACCTGCTAGTGCCCCTAACTTTCCATAGGTTTTGAGTCATTTTATGAGTTTAGGTATACAAAGTTATTTTAGCTTTGAATCATTTGTTAAACTAAACTTAAACATAAGTTACACACCTATATACAGAAATAAAGTCCAGTGTTCATTCCTCTGGGGGGTAGAAGGGGTAGAAGGGCACTAGCCCAGTGTCCATGCCTCTGTCCATCCCATCTGGACACTGTGCCAGGCCCTTTCTTCTTGGGACTGCGGAGACGGTCCAGAGCTCTTGTCTTCGTCCTTGTCCTCGTCCACATCCTCCAGCATGTCCTCTGTCTCATCTGAGTCGGGGTTCACCTTCTTCATGGGCCGTCCAGGTATGACTCAGCAGGTAGTCAGCACCAAGCAGCTCCCCTATGAAGGGTGCGTACACACACACACACACACACACACACACACACACACATAATGCCCTGTTGATTGTATTCAAAGTTCATTCATTACCTGTTATTACATTCATGAAGTTTGTTTATTTGTATATTTGTTTAAAATTATTTTAATAGTTATATCTACACCATCTTATTAGTGTACGGTTTGCTTTGGGAATGATACAAATAAAGCCACAAACCAAAAGTATTATGGTAGCCAGATATCAAATAAACATACCAGTGTATTTGGCAGGTGGCCTGAACATTTGCACTGGTTCCTGGGAAAAACACCAAATATGCAAATGAGAAAGGTCTTCCTTTTCAATCTGAATAATGCTTTCACAAAAAAACAACAACATACAAATGATGTAAATGATCAAACACCAACCTGGAATGAGCCTGTTCAGGTGGCGGTGAAAAAGAGTCCCGGGAAGTGGAGCCGCTGGCCATGCGGTCAGAGCCGTTTCTAGCTTATATATGCCACCCTGGGCGAACCCCCTGCCAGGGCGCCCCCCCCGGGTGGGGTTACTTAGTGAACTGCTCTTCTTGCCGCCCCCCCGAGATGAGAGGTGCCCATGAGATGACCATGTTGCCCATGCCTAAATACGCCACTGCCCGCGGTACCTGGTCAGGGCCACGCCCCTCTGGGTGGAGGTACCTGGTCAGGACCACGCCCCTCTGGCCCAGCGGTACCTGGTCAGGACCACGCCCCTCTGGGTGGAGGTACCTGGTCAGGGCCACGCCCCTCTGGGTGGAGGTACCTGGTCAGGGCCACGCCCCTCTGGGCGGAGCTACCTGGTCAGGGCCACGCCCCTCTGGGCGGTGGTGTCTGTTCCTGTGTACAGCTGCACGTCCTGGATGACCTCCTGACCCGGCGTTCCTGCACTCTCCAAACGTCCTCCGTGCGCCCCTGATCTGTGGGGCAGTGGCGCCCCCATGAGGTCTCTCCCATTTGCCCCGCCCACCGCTCCTGCGGCAGCCAATCAATGAGCCGGACGGTGGCGTCCTCGCCGTGCCAGGCTGGTCTATCGCTTCCTCCAGGACTTCAGCCTCTCCATCCACTCCCTGTCTCTTAGGTTTAGTGCTCATCTAAAAATAACATGGAAATAATAAGAATAACAATACAACTATGCAACACAGCGTACACATGGAGGACACAAGAAAGTACAAGCTTGTAGTTTGGATAAGGAGCATTTGAGGGGCAGTCCAATTTCGGCAGGCGTTGCTAAAATTATACCCCTGCCAAAATGCTCCCTGTTCAAACTACAAGCTTGTGTTCTCTATGGTAGCATCCAGGCACCTGAAGATGTCACCTGAATAAGTTTGAGGTGTGCGAGACTTGGCAAAACCAGGCCAGGTCAAGCCTGGTTTATGTGCGAGGCTGGCTTGTTTCTGTTCAGGACTGGTAGGACGGAAGCTAGTCACGCCACTGAAATAGCTGTGAATTGAAATGACATGAAATAATGTGATAAATTAAGATAGGTCTTGTCGCCTGGACACATCAGTTCCAATGCTTCCAATGCTATTCCAGCACAATAAGAGCGGGATAGCCAGTTAGCTCATGGGCTCACAAAAACTAGCAGCAGCTTCCATAACATTAATGGTAGCGGTCAGTGGCTAAAGCAGTTACACTGATGATTCCTGTAATGTTAGCTATTTGCTGCAATTGGTTCAACTTCTGTTTCTGGACAAAGGTAAGGGATAAACCCAGATAACACAAGGCTAGCGGACCTACAGCGGGTCTCGCCAAATCCGCTGGCGGGTTCCTGGCCATTTGCACATCAAATGGAAAGCGGACATCTGGCCCGCCATGGATGAATTTGTCCCGCCATAGCTGCAAAATGTAGGTTAGCAAAAGTTTTCACTTCTCACTTTTCACTGCCGTGGTGGAATGTTTATCATGCGCTATTTAAGCAGCTACGCCTGTTAAAACCTGCTTCACTACAAGTCCCAGAAAGCCTTTCGGTAACACAGCCAATTAGGTTCGAGTGCAAGTCAGACGTACGTCAGTCCGTCCAATCAAACCAAACCGTGCTCACTTATGCGCTACCGCGTTGTAGTTCCTCACTGGATCTGACAGCGACGCGTCATTTTTTTTCCCAACCAACTTCTGCCATAACCACGCCCCCGCGAGTTTTCATTGGACAACCCTAACCCTAACCCTATCCCTATCCCTAACCCTATCCCTAACCCTATCCCTATCCCTAACCCTAACCCTAACCCTAACCCTAACCCTATCCCTATCCCTAACCCTAACCCTATCCCTAACCCTAACCCTATCCCTAACCCTATCCCTATCCCTAACCCTAACCCTAACCCTATCCCTAACCCTAACCCTATCCCTAACCCTAACCCTAACCCTAACCCTATCCCTAACCCTATCCCTAACCCTATCCCTAACCCTATCCACAACATACAGACCCTACAAGAATGAATAAGAAACATACACATAGATTAAAAAGGAATAGATACATACACATAATTACATCTCACCGGATCCCCTTCTCACCCACCCCATTGCAATCCACCACATCACATTTAGAAACACACACACACTGCAATACACTACACAATCTTTGCCCCGTCTCACTATGCCCGGCGGATCACACTCACAACACTATAAAACCTTTAATAAAGTCCTGTTATATTTTACATTTGTTCACTTTTATCCTCTTATTTTAACATTTCCTTTGTATATATTTTACATATCCTGTCTTTTCTATATATGCTTTTACCTCTTTTATATGAATTATACCCTCCTGTTTTGTAGCATCTGCTCACACACACAAACAGAAGATCTACAAATATGGAGCCTAATAACTGACACACCCACATCCAGCAGTTTTCCCGCCAAAATTCAAATATCATCATAGGGCACACCACCAATAGGAAACACTCACCCTAATAACCCGGCCAATCAACAAACACCACACCTGGGAGGGAGGGTCCAACCGCTCACCTCCCTGGAATACAAAAAAGAACATCCAGCCCAGTGTTTGGTATCCCTCTGATGAAGCAGAAGCCCTGCGAAACATCAGGGATAGCCTTTTTACTTTTTGGAACATTTTATACTGTGATCTTAATCTTAGCCATTTGGCTATTTTATCAGTTTTAACATTAAAGTTTAGTTTTTAATTGGAGAAGCTCTGCCGGTTTTAACTGTTTTACTGCTGTTGAAAGCTCTCAGGCCATTGGGCCCGGGGTCCTGGAACTGTCTTTTTAACCCTGGCTGGATCCCCTACACCTACAACTGTACACAAGTTTGTAATCCGTCAGGAACAACTTCACCACCGGATCCAGACCAGCGGAGGACAGTCCAGAGCCTGCGCGCAGAGGGACCACGGGAGCACTGCAGACTACAGCACGGCGGTAAGAGCGTGTTTGGACAGCAAGCCAACACTACATCTTGACTTGCTGTCCAGACTCTCCAATTCATTGTTATTATATTTATTGTATTATGTTTCGCAGTGGGAATGTTACAAATGTAAGGGCACCAAACACTGGGCCCATCTCACACACACACACATACAGACACACACGCCCACTCCTACCCACACCAAACATACACCCCACACATGTTAATATACACACACATAGTAGACCTCAACAATATTTCAGACCCCCACACTACACAACTGGATACACACAACCAAGTAGATGCACCCAGACACACACCACACAACTATATACAACCAAGACCAGCATACACCACATATAGGAACTATGAACAGGCACCACCTAGACACACAAACAGTAGGGATAGACTCACCACACATGCACCACCACTAGGCCACGAACCAGATGCAGACACTAGGAAGCAGGCAAAAACATATTTTAAATTAATTCAAGCAGTTCACCACAAGGGGGTAGCAGATAGGGCGGTGGAGGAACATATTCACCCCCTGGGCATGATGAGGCAGGTCAATAGATTAACTGATTTCATCAAACCTGCAGCACCCACAGAAGCCACATACATACAGGTCACTGGGTGTACAAAAACCTGGTTAAACAGCATTATGGGTATTCTACAACTTCATTATCAAACTACAATCACTTCTCTTACACAGCCGCCACAGATAAGGAATGATATAGCACTGCAAATTGCAATGGGATGGGCTGAGAAGCGGTACGGCCAACGACTCACCCACACCACAAGAGACCAGGTCAACACACTTCTACACATCCTCCCATCCATCACACACGCAGCACAACATACACACACACATGCACACACAGCCACTTCTCCCCCTCCTGTTCATCCCAAACCCCTTCCCCTTCCCGCTCCTCTCATCCCCCCTAACCCAATACCCCTCCCTCCCCTCCCCCCTCTCCTCCCCTCCCTGTCCCCCTGCCCTCCCTGGCCCCACCCACCCACCCAGTACCGCCTTTACCTATGTCTCTCTCCCTCCTCCATCCCAACCCCTCTTACCCTCACCCTACCACGGGTCCGTATCCTCGTCCCGCCCCCCACCCCATCCTAACCCCTCTGACTACCCACTACCCAGACCCAAATCCCACCCCGTCCTTCTCCACGGAGGATTTCCCACCCCTACAGAGGAGGGAGAGACTCAGCCTGCCCAACAGAGGCAGGCCCACCACCAACATCATCACCAACCCCACCCAGGGGGTGGTGCGGTGCACTACCCCACCCAGCCAACCCTAACCAGGGCAGGCGTGGGCCCCCCCCACCCCGACCTCCCCCACCCCGCTCCCAACGTAACGACCCTCCCCACCAGCCCCTCCCCACCCTGACCCCAAACCCTACCCCCTCTCCTCCCCCCCAGGACCTACCTACAGTCACGCCGCCCCCTCACTCCCCTCAGACTGACATAGCCCCTCCCATCCCAGCCTTGACCCGGACCTCCCCGGCCCCTTGCACCCCACCTAGAGTAAAGCCCTCCCTTCACCCGACCCAGACTGACCTGACCTCTCCTAACCCGGCCTTGACTCTCCTCCCTCCCTCCCAGGACCCACCCACAACCAAGCTCCCTCCTCACCCCAACCTGACTGACTTGATCCCTCCTATCCTGGCCTTGACCCTTACTCTCCCTTCCCCCCATACCTTACCCAACGTTCCCCTGACCTCTTCCCCTCCTTCCTCCCTCCCTCCCTCCCTCCCCTCCTCCCTCCCCCCCTCCCTCCTCTCCTCCCCTCCTAAACCAACATCTACACTGATCTCACAGACCCCTTCCCTTACTCCACAGCCCCTTACAGCACATACCAACACACCGTCACAACACCCTCTCACTTCACCTTCTCTCCCCCAAACAGAAGGGCAGGAGAGAGGATCCCCCTCTTCCCCTAAGTCCCGCGTACCACTCACACAAACCTCCACACCCAACTCATTCTCCAACACAGGTACTCCCCCTCAGACACTGGACCCTAACATACATTTACATAACATTTCAATACATTCTCTATCCCCCCTATCCATTCCCCCAGCTAATTTCTCCTTGTCCTTCTCCCCTGATGGCTCCTCCTCCTCCCCCCTTCCTGCCCCATCCCCCTCCTTACACACATCACCACCCAGCCACAGACCCATACCGGGACCCCTAGAGGCCCGGGTGGTTATAGGACGGAGGACAAGGAATGCAACAGACATATCAAGCACTAACAGGTACACAACAGACATAACGCACACACCTCTACTTAATACACTCAACACACAACACACTCCACTAACCACACAACATGCTCTTACATTTACAGGCGGCGCCGGAAGGGGGGAGAGCTCCCCCAGCAGGCAGAGCAACATCACGGCAACCAACATCATGATGACAAAGGGGCATATTAAAGGGAAACCTCCCAGTACAGCCCAGTCTGAGCCAAACAAAAACCTGCCTGGGGGACTCTCCCTGCCAACCGACGCTGCCTCAGACACAGACACACACACACTGGTAAATACACCCACACATAGAGACATACACATACCCTCCACACATACACATACAAACACACACACACCCCTCACACGCACACATACTAACACACATACAATCACAAACACACACAGACACACACACACCTACACCCACACATAACAACACACACATACCATCCACACACACACATACAAATGCACACACACCCACAAACACACACACGGACACACGCACATCTACACCCACACACACACACACCCATACACACGCCCACACACGCACATACACCCACACACACACTCATGCCAGCACACGCTACATACACACACACTCCTACCTCAATCACAGCACCCACATTACAGTGTCCCACAGGAAGCAGACCAGTTTATCACAAGGCAAGGGACTCCAGAAAAGTGCAGGATTGGAACATTCAGGCTCACAAACCATACCTCATCATCGGCGACTCCAACCTTCACAGAATACCACTATACTTTCACAATAGGCTACAGATCGACAGTTACCCGGGGGCAAAAATCTGGCACATGGAAGGCATCATCACCAAAACACCCGTTGACCCCACAGTAGAGCTGCTTGTCATCTCGGTGGGCCTCAACAACAAGGATACAAGTGCCGAAAAGACCACCCGTAAACAAATCACATCTATGTACAGAAAATCACAGGAAATCTTTCCAAACGCCACCATATACATCCCATCTCATACATTTTTCACAACACCTGGACACACACAATCTCAAAACACTCAATGAGCACATCCGGACAAAATTCCCTCACCTCACATGCATTCCACGGGAGCAGTTTTTCACAGAGGGTGACAACATACACTGGACGGGCATAACGGCATCTAAAATTCTCAGACACTGGTGGACACAATTGCACTCCCCCTAGCCACTAACCCCTCCACACATACATTCTAACCCACGGTGTGCACTAACCCCGCCCACCCGGACCACGCCCCCCTCCCCCCCTCCCCCACTCTGGGTTTCACTTACTGCTGGACCAGAGGAGGGCGATAGACCCAACCCCTTTTCCCTTACAGCCTCCTCCAACATCCTTAACCTTTCTAAATCCTTTCACCCCACCCCTGCCCAAATTCAACTACTGGAGAGGGGATTGAGCTTCATCCCACAAACCCACCAGCTTTGACCACGAGGAACTTCAAAGGGACATCCATCACTTCCACAGACGACCTTAAAATAACCGACTATTTTAAATACAACACGAACGACGACCACACACCATTCATACACCCCTCCACCTGGGAGAGCCCGCATCCTCCCGGGTGGGGAAACCAATTAGGCGACTTATACACAACAACATACATACACTACAGATCTATCTAACCACACCAGACCGGACTGATAACATCACACATATAGAGAGGGAAGCAATCAACCAACTTAAAAACAACCCACACATAGTCATCAAACCGGCAGATAAAGGTTCCAAAATCATCATCATGGATAAACATCAGTACTTAATAGAGGCCAACAGGCAACTCTCCAACACAACTTACTACAAACACATAGATAACAGTATACAAGAACAGACACAGACCAGACAACTACTACACACCATCTACAGCCACGGTTACATCACATACAAGCATCACATACAAGCAACATAACTTCTTACTGGGACCAGACCAACCCCGACAGAGACTCTTTTACCTACTTCCAAAAATACATAAAGACCCAACAACATGGACCATTCCCTTTGAGGTTCCTCCTGGCCGACCAATAGTCTCAGACTGTAGCAGCGAATCCAACAACATCTCACAGTACATAGATCACTTCCTCAATCCCCTCTCCAGCAGACATCCCAGCTACCTGAAGGACACATATGATTTCATAGATAAGATCAGGTCCATGGTCGTTCCCTCCCAAGCATACATCTTCACTATAGATATCGATAGTTTATACACTAATATTAACACACAAGCCGGACTAGCCGCAATACAGAAAGCATTTTCACGTCACCCAGACATTCACAGACCGGATAAAGAACTACTAACACTACTGGAAATTAGCCTCACCTGCAATAACTTTACTTTTGACAATAAACAATATCTACAGGTACAGGGAACGGCCATGGGCCAAAGATACGCACCCGCTTACGCAAACATATACATGGCTGAGTGGGAGAGAGAGGCGCTAGCTAAATGCACACACCTACCCACCATGTACTACCGGTTTTTAGATGATATAATAGGAATCTGGCCCCATCACTTAGATTTATTCACAGACTTCATCAACACCCTGAACACTCACCATGCATCCATCAAGATCAAACACACTATACACACACACAAAATCGATTTTTTAGACACTACAGTTTACTTCCATACACATAGTCCCACACACAAAACACTTAGAACCAAAGTATATTTCAAACCCACGGACACACACGCACTACTACATAAACACAGTTACCACCCAAAGCATACATTTAGAGGAATCATTAAATCACAAATCATACGGTATCATAGAATCTCATCCACACAACAGCACCTACAGGAAGCAATAGGCATACTCTTCACTGCACTTAGAAAAAGACACTACTCCAAAAGATTTCTTAGAACAATAAAAAACACCACGCTGGCGTCACTCTCTCCCTCTCAGCCAACCCCCCATATACACACACAGACACAACACACACACACACACACACACAGACACAACACACACACACCAACATCCCTCATCCACAGAATGCCCTCCCCTCCCCCCCTCACCACCCCAACCAGACCAGACTGCACACCCACGGTCTGGCCCTAAGCCACGCCCCCTTCCCCTCCCCCTCCTCCTCCCCTTACCCTGCCCCGCCCCCCCCTCCCCCACGACCCTTACCTATGCCACACCCCCACCCGCCCCACCCCACCCCCTCTCAGCAACCACGACCCAGACTCATACCTGAACCTGACAGTACACGGGACATCAACGGACCGGACTGACCCTCAGTGGACCCAGACACTTCCCAATTGTCCTCCTCTGTCCAGCAGCCCACACTTATCCCCCTGGTGGCCACTTTCTCACACAGCAGGACAGCTTTACACGCAGCACTTAGACACAACTTCACGGTAGCACAGCAGGAACACACACCACTCCAATCATACAGACTCATCACAGCATACCGGAAAAACAAGAATCTACAGGATATACTCAAGGCACAATTCACCAGGAACACTATAAAACCACCCGCACCCCTTAAGGAACACTTTAGACCTAGGAAATTCATCACTAACCCACACAGTCACACCTCTGCACCAATAGGGAACCTCCTCACTCTGGACACAACCAATGTAGTTTATATCATCACCTGCACACTCTGTCACAAACAATATATAGGAGAAACATCACACTCAATAAGCACACGTCTCAAACAACACCTGTATAATATCAAAAAAGGCACACTGGCTCAGGGCACCGACCAGGAAGAGGAGACGTCCGACAACAAGGGTTCTGGCAGGCCATGGAAGGGACAGGCCATGGAAGGGACAGGCTGTTAGGGCTAGCGGAGGAGGACCCAAAAGCAGACTCAAAAAG
The DNA here is from genome assembly GCF_949987555.1 of Borostomias antarcticus. Lineage (NCBI taxonomy): Eukaryota > Metazoa > Chordata > Actinopteri > Stomiiformes > Stomiidae > Borostomias > Borostomias antarcticus. The sequence goes on along the minus strand of NC_140268.1, from coordinate 769,145 downwards.
GCTTGGAGGTGAAGCCCGGAGGCGTGTTTATTTAGTATGGCCAGGCAGGATCAGGTCGGAGAGGCAAGCGGAGGTCAGGCAGGAGCGTGGTAGTCAGACAGGCGTGGGTCAGGCAGGAGCGTGGTAGTCAGGCAGGCGTGGGTCAGGCAGGAGCGTGGTCCTCAGACAGGCGTGGGTCAGGCAGGACGTGGTAGTCAGACAGGCGTGGGTCAGACAGGAGCGTGGTAGTCAGACAGGCGTGGGTCAGGCAGGAGCGTGGATCTCAGACAGGCGTGGGTCAGGCAGGAGCGTGGATCTCAGACAGGCGTGGGTCAGACAGGCGTGGGTCAGGCAGGCGTGGGTCAGGCAGGAGCGTGGTAGTGAGACAGGCGTGGGTCAGGTAGGAGCGTGGATCTCAGGCAGGCGTGGGTCAGGCAGGAGCGTGGTCCTCAGACAGGCGTGGGTCAGGCAGGAGCGTGGTAGTCAGACAGGCGTGGGTCAGGCAGGCGTGGGTCAGGCAGGTTCATGGGTCTCAGGCAGGCGTGGGTCAG
>NC_140268.1:748615-763615 GCF_949987555.1 Borostomias antarcticus | reverse complement strand
GAAAACTTTGGCTGATATTGCTATTGAGTGTTTTATAAGATCATATGGGTTGGGCACCATGAATGCTGTAGGACACTTCAATAAACATCAATCAATTAATTAAATGTTGCTGCCCATCCATAAAACACTAATTATATAGCAGTTCAGTATTTAATGTTACTATATTTCTATGTAGTTAAGCTACATAGCTTAGCCTAGCTTAGCCTAATCAATCTCAATGTAAGTCAAAGTGTTAGCCATTGAGCTCAGGAGTTTCTAAACCTACTGTTCTCAAGTTAACCTTTTCAGACTCACCTAGATCCCTCGCCACAGCGAGAGAACGCACAGACGTACGCGCCATAGCAGGGAAAACTACCAGTGCTATCAAACAGGTTGATGAAATGTGTCTGAATACGTAGAAATGGTCTTGTGAAGTGTTAAAAACAGCTTGCTTGGTCGTTGAAATCATGCAGGAATGAGAAACTCTACAGAATGTTACGCTCTTAAAGTCCTGTAACTAGTGATGATGTCATGAGTGTTATTGTGACTTAATAATAATAATAATAATAATAAGTGACATAATAATAGGCAAGAAAATGTGGAATGTTGGGTAGATGGAGAAAAAAATAGTAGGGCCTACAATTAATTTAAAAAATGCAATTTTTAAATAGTAGTTAATCTTTTCTCAATAAATTAAACTACATCACCTGCTAGTCCCCCTAACTTTCCATAGGTTTTGAGTCATTTTATGAGTTTAGGTATACAAAGTTATTTTAGCTTTGAATCATTTGTTAAACTAAACTAAACATAAGTTACACACCTATATACAGAAATAAAGTCCAGTGTTCATCCCTCTGGGGGGTAAAAGGGGTAGAAGGGCACTAGCCCAGTGTCCATGCCTCTGTCCATCCCATCTGGACACTGTGCCAGGCCCTTTCTTCTTGGGACTGCGGAGACGGTCCAGAGCTCTTGTCTTCGTCCTTGTCCTCATCCACATCCTCCAGCATGTCCAGAACCTGGTTCTCCCTGACCAGGTCTTCAAGGAGTCACAACTGGAAGTTCAAAGCATTTGCAATGTTTCCTGGGAAAACAACAAAACATGCAAATGAGAAAGGTCTTTCATTTCAATCTGAATAATGCTTTCACAAAAAAACAACAACATACAAATGATTTAAATGATCGTACACCAACCTGGAATGAGCCTGTTCAGGTGGCAGTGAAAAAGAGTCCAGGGAAGTGGAGCCGCTGGCCACGCGGTCAGTGCCGTTTCTAGCTTATATGCCACCCTGGGCGAACCCCCTGCCAGGGCGCCCCCCCCGGGGGGGGTTATTTCGTGAACTGCTCTTCTTGCCGCCCCCCCGAGATGAGAGGTGCCCATGAGATGAGATGCCCGTGTTGCCCATGCCTAAATACGCCACTGCCCGCGGTACCTGGTCAGGGCCACGCCCCTCTGGCTCACCGATACCTGGTCAGGACCACGCCCCTCTGTGTGGAGATACCTGGTCAGGCCACGCCCCTCTGGGCGGAGCTACCTGGTCAGGGCCACACCCCTCTGGGTGGTGTCTGTTCCTGTGTACAGCTGCACGTCCTGGATGCACCCGACCTGGCGTTCCTGCACTCTCCAAACGTGATCAGTGGGGCAGTGGCGCCCCCATGAGGTCTCTCCCATTTGCCCCGCCCACCGCTCCTGCGGCAGCCAATCAATGAGCCGGACGGTGGCGTCCTCGCCGTGCCAGGCTGGTCTATCGCTTCCTCCAGGACTTCAGCCTCTCCATCCACTCCCTGTCTCTTAGGTTTAGTGCTCATCTAAAAATAACATGGAAATAATAAGAATAACAATACAACTATGCAACACAGCGTACACATGGAGTACACAAGAAAGTACAAGCTTGTAGTTTGGAAAGGGAGCATTTGAGGGGCAGTCCAATTTCGGCAGGCGTGGCTAAAATTAGAGTACCCCTGCCAAAATGTTCCCTGTGTTCTCTAGGGTAGCATCCAGGCACCTGAAGATGTCACCTGAATAAGTTTGAGGTGTGTGAGACTTGGCAAAACCAGGCCAGGTCAAGCCTGGCTTATGTGCGTTGGCTGGCTTGTTTCTGTCCAGGACTGGTAGGACGGAAGCTAGTCATGCCACTGAAATAGCTGTGAATTGAAATGACATGAAATAATGTGATAAATTAAGATGGGTCTTGTCGCCTGGACACATCAGTTCCAATGCTAATCCAGCACAATAAGAGTGGGATAGCCAGTTAGCTCATGAGCTCACAACAACTAGCAGCAGCTTCCATAAGATTAATGGTAGCGGTCAGTGACTAAAGCAGTTACACTGATGATTCCTGTAACATTAGCTATTTGCATCAATTGGTTCAACTTCTGTTTCTGGACAAAGGTAAGGGATAAACCCAGATAACACAAGGCTAGCGGACGTACAGTGGGTCTCGCCAAATCCGCTGGCGGGTTCCTGGCCATTTGCACATCGAATGGCAAGCGGACATCTGGCCCGCCATGGATGAATTTGTCCCGCCATAGCTGCAAAATTTAGGTTAGCAAAAGTTTTCACTTCTCACTTTTCACTGCCGTGGTGGAATGTTTATCATGCGCTATTCCAGCAGCTACGCCTGTTAAAGCCTGCTTCACTACAAGTCCCAGAAAGCCTTTCGGTAACACAGCCAATTAGGTTCGAGTGCAAGTCAGACGTACGTCAGTCCGTCCAATCAAACCAACCCGTTCTCACTTATGCGCTACCGCGTTGCAGTTCCTCACTGGATCTGACAGCGACGCGTCATTTTTTTTCCCAACCAACTTCTGCCATAACCACGCCCCCGCGAGTTTTCATTGGACAACCCTAACCCTAACCCTAACCCTAACCCTATCCCTATCCCTATCCCTATCCCTAACCCTATCCCTAACCCTATCCCTATCCCTATCCCTATCCCTAACCCTAACCCTATCCCTAACCCTATCCCTAACCCTAACCCTATCCCTAACCCTATCCCTATCCCTAACCCTATCCCTAACCCTATCCCTAACCCTAACCCTAACCCTAACCCTATCCCTAACCCTATCCCTATCCCTAACCCTATCCCTAACCCTAACCCTATCCCTAACCCTATCCCTATCCCTAACCCTATCCCTAACCCTATCCCTATCCCTAACCCTATCCCTAACCCTAACCCTATCCCTATCCCTAACCCTATCCCTAACCCTAACCCTATCCCTATCCCTAACCCTAACCCTAACCCTAACCCTATCCCTAACCCTATCCCTATCCCTAACCCTATCCCTAACCCTATCCCTAACCCTAACCCTATCCCTAACCCTATCCCTATCCCTAACCCTATCCCTAACCCTATCCCTAACCCTATCCACAACATACAGACCCTACAAGAATGAATAAGAAACATACACATAGATTAAAAAGGAATAGATACATACACATAATTACATCTCACCGGATCCCCTTCTCACCCACCCCATTGCAATCCACCACATCACATTTAGAAACACACACACACTGCAATACACTACACAATCTTTGCCCCGTCTCACTATGCCCGGCGGATCACACTCACAACACTATAAAACCTTTAATAAAGTCCTGTTATATTTTACATTTGTTCACTTTTATCCTCTTATTTTAACATTTCCTTTGTATATATTTTACATATCCTGTCTTTTCTATATATGCTTTTACCTCTTTTATATGAATTATACCCTCCTGTTTTGTAGCATCTGCTCACACACACAAACAGAAGATCTACAAATATGGAGCCTAATACACACCCACATCCAGCAGTTTTCCCGCCAAAATTCAAATATCATCATAGGGCACACCACCAATCAAAAACACTCACCCTAATAACCCGGCCAATCAACAAGCACCACACCTGGGAGGGAGGGTCCAACCGCTCACCTCCCTGGAATATCAAAAAAACACCATCCAGCCCAGTGTTTGGTATCCCTCTGATGAAGCAGGAACACTGCGAAACGTCAGGGATAGCCTTTTTACTTTTTCAATATTTATACTGTGATCTTAATCTTAGCCATTTGGCTATTTTATTACTTTTAACATTAAAGTTTTGGTTTTATTGGAGAGGCTCTGCCGTTTTTTAACTGTTGGATTACTGAAAAAGCTCTCAGGCCATTGGGCCCGGGGTCCTGGAACTGTCATTTTACCCTGGCTGGATCTTCTTAACCTACACCAGTACACCAGTTTGTCATCCGCAAGGAACAACCTCACCACCGGATCCAGACCAGTGGGGGACAGTCCAGAGCCTGCGCGCAGAGGGACCACGGGAGCACTGCAGACTACAGCACGGCGGTAAGAGCGTGTTTGGACAGCAAGCCAACACTACATCTTGACTTGCTGTCCAAATCTCTCCAATTGGTTGTTATTATATTTATTGCATTATGTATCGCAGTGTGAATGTTGCAAATGTACGGGCACCAAACACTGGGCCCATCTCACACACACACACATACAGACACACACGCCCACTCCTACCCACACCAAACATACACCCCACACATGTTAATATACACACACATAGTAGACCTCAACAATATTTCAGACCCCCACACTACACAACTGGATACACACACCACCAAGTAGATGCACCCAGACACACACCACACAACTATATACAACCAAGACCAGCATACACCACATATAGGAACTATGAACAGGCACCACTTAGACACACAAACATTAGGGATAGACTCACCACACATGCACCACCACTAGGCCACGAACCAGATGCAGACACTAGGAAGCAGGCAAAAACATATTTTAAATTAATTCAAGCAGTTCACCACAAGGGGGTAGCAGATAGGGCGGTGGAGGAACATATTCACCCCCTGGGCATGATGAGGCAGGTCAATAGATTAACTGATTTCATCAAACCTGCAGCACCCACAGAAGCCACATACATACAGGTCACTGGGTGTACAAAAACCTGGTTAAACAGCATTATGGGTATTCTACAACTTCATTATCAAACTACAATCACTTCTCTTACACAGCCGCCACAGATAAGGAATGATATAGCACTGCAAATTGCAATGGGATGGGCTGAGAAGCGGTACGGCCAACGACTCACCCACACCACAAGAGACCAGGTCAACACACTTTTACACATTCTCCCATCCATCACACACGCAACACAACATACACACACACATGCACACACAGCCACTTCTCCCCCTCCTGTTCATCCCAAACCCCTTCCCCTTCCCGCTCCTCTCATCCCCCCTAACCCAATACCCCTCCCTCCCCCCTCTCCTCCCCTCCCTGGCCCCACCCACCCACCCAGTACCGCCTTTACCTATGTCTCTCTCCCTCCTCCATCCCAACCCCTCTTACCCTCACCCTACCACGGGTCCGTATCCTCATCCCGCCCCCCACCCCATCCTAGCCCCTCTGACTACCCACTACCCAGACCCAAATCCCACCCCGTCCTTCTCCACGGAGGATTTCCCACCCCTACAGAGGAGGGAGAGACTCAGCCTGCCCAACAGAGGCAGGCCCACCACCAACATCATCACCAACCCCACCCAGGGCGGTGCACTACCCCACCCAGCCAACCCTAACCAGGGCAGGCGTGGGCCCCCCCCACCCCGACCTCCCCCACCCCGCTCCCAACGTAACTACCCTCCCCACCAGCCCCTCCCCACCCTGACCCCAAACCCTACCCCCTCTCCTCCCCCCCAGGACCCACCTACAGTCACGCCGCTCCCTCACTCCCCTCAGACTGACATAGCCCCTCCCATCCCAGCCTTGACCCGGACCTCCCCGGCCCCTTGCACCCCACCTAGAGTAAAGCCCTCCCTTCACCCGACCCAGACTGACCTGACCTCTCCTAACCCGGCCTTGACTCTCCTCCCTCCCTCCCTCCCAGGACCCACCCACAACCAAGCTCCCTCCTCACCCCAACCTGACTGACCTGACCCCTCCTATCCTGGCCTTGACCCTTACTCTCCCTTCCCCCCATACCTTACCCAACGATCCCCTGACCTCTTCCCCTCCTTCCTCCCTCCCCCCCTCCCTCCCCTCCTCCCTCCTCTCCTCCCCTCCTAACCCAACATCTACACTGATCTCACAGACCCCTTCCCTTACTCCACAGCCCCTTACAGCACATACCAACACACCGTCACAACACCCTCTCACTTCACCTTCTCTCCCCCAAACAGAAGGGCAGGAGAGAGGATCCCCCTCTTCCCCTAAGTCCCGCGTACCACTCACACAAACCTCCACACCCAACTCATTCTCCAACACAGGTACTCCCCCTCAGACACTGGACCCTAACATACATTTACATAACATTTCACTACATTCTCTATCCCCTCTATCCATTCCCCCAGCTAATTTCTCCTTGTCCTTCTCCCCTGATGGCTCCTCCTCCTCCCCCCTTCCTGCCCCATCCCCCTCCTTACACACATCACCACCCAGCCACAGACCCACACCGGGACCTCTAGAGGCCCGGGTGGTTATAGGACGGAGGACAAGGAATGCAACAGACATATCAAGCACTAACAGGTACACAGCAGACATAACGCACACACCAGTACTTAATACACCCAACATACAACACACCCCACTAACCACACAACATATTTTTACATCTACAGGCGGCGCCGGAAAGGGGGAGAGCTCCCCCAGCAGGCAGAGCAACATCACGGCAACCAACATCATGATGACAAAGGGGCATATTAAAGGGAAACCTCCCAATACAGCCCAGTCTGAGCCAAACAAAAACCTGCCTGGGGGACTCTCCCTGCCAACCGACGCTGCCTCAGACACACACACACACATTGGTAAATACACCCACACATAGAGACATACACATACCCCCCACACATACACATACAAACACACACACACCCCTCACACGCCCACATACTAACACACATGCAATCACAAACACACACAGACACACACACACCTACACCCACACATAACACACACATACCATCCACACACACACATACAAATGCACACACACCCACAAACACACACACGGACACACGCACATCTACACCCACACACACACTCATGCCAACACACGCTACATACACACACACTCCTACCTCAATCACAGCACCCACATTACAGTGTCCCACAGGAAGCAGACCAGTTTATCACAAGGCAAGGGACTCCAGAAAAGTGCAGGACTGGACCATTCAGGCTTACAAACCATACCTCATCATCGGCGACTCCAACCTTCACAGAATACCACTATACTTTCACAATAGGCTACAGATCGACAATTATCCGGGGGCAAAAATCTGGCACATGGAAGGCGTTATTTCAAAAACACCCGTTGACCCCACAGTAGAGCTGCTTGTCATCTCGGTGGGCCTCAACAACAAGGATACAAGTGCCAAGAAGACCACCCGCAAACAGATCACTTCCATGTATAAAAAAGCACAAGACATCTTTCCAAACGCCACCATATACATCCCTCTCATACATTTTTCACAACACCTGGACACACGGGACAAACACAATCTCAAAACACTCAACGAGCACATCCGGACAAAACTCCCTCACCTCACATGCATTCCACGGGAGCAGTTTTTCACAGAGGGTGACAACATACACTGGACGGGCATAACGGCATCTAAAATTCTCAGACACTGGTGGACACAATTGCACTCCCCCTAGCCACTAACCCCTCCACACATACATTCTAACCCACGGTGTGCACTAACCCCGCCCACCCGAACCACGCCCCCTCCCCCCTCCCCCACTCTGGGTTCACCTACTGCTGGACCAGAGGAGGGCGATAGACCCAACCCCTTTTCCCTTTCAGCCTCCTCCAACATCCTTAACCTTTCTAAATCCTTCCACCCCACCCCTGCCCAAATTCAACTACTGGAGAGGGGGTTGAGCTTCATCCCACAACCCACCAGTTTTGACCAGGAGGAACTGCAAAGGGATATACACCACTACCACAGACGACTTAAAATAACTGACTATTTTAAATACAACACGAACGACGACCACACACCATTCATACACCCCTCCACCTGGGAGCCCGCATCCTCCCGGGTGGGGAAACCAATTAGGCGACTCATACATAACAACATACATACACTACAGATCTATCTACCCACACCAGACCGGACTGATAACATCACACATATAGAGAGGGAAGCAATCAACCAACTTAAAAACAACCCACACATAGTCATCAAACCGGCAGATAAAGGTTCCAAAATCATCATCATGGATAAACATCAGTACTTAATAGAGGCCAACAGGCAACTCTCCAACACAACTTACTACAAACACATAGATAACAGTATACAAGAACAGACACAGACCAGACTCAGACAACTACTACACACCATCTACAGCCACGGTTACATCACATAACTTCTTACTGGGACCAGACCAACCCCGACAGAGACTCTTTTACCTACTTCCAAAAATACATAAAGACCCAACAACATGGACCATTCCCTTTGAGGTTCCTCCTGGCCGACCAATAGTCTCAGATTGCAGCAGCGAATCTAACAACATCTCACAGTACATAGATCATTTCCTCAATCCCCTCTCCAGCAGACATCCCAGCTACCTGAAGGACACATATGATTTCATACATAAAATCAGGTCCATGGTCGTTCCCTCCCAAGCATACATCTTCACAATAGATATCGATAGTTTATACACTAATATTAACACACAAGCCGGACTAGCCGCAATACAGAAAGCATTTTCACGTCACCCAGACATTCACAGACCGGATAAAGAACTACTAACACTACTGGAAATTAGCCTCACCTGCAATAACTTTACTTTTGACAATAAACAATATCTACAGGTACAGGGAACGGCCATGGGCCAAAGATACGCACCCGCTTACGCAAACATATACATGGCTGAGTGGGAGAGAGAGGCGCTAGCTAAATGCACACACCTACCCACCATGCACTACCGGTTCTTAGATGATATAATAGGAATCTGGCCCCATCACTTAGATTTATTCACAGACTTCATCAACACCCTGAACACTCACCATGCATCCATCAAGATCAAACACACTATACACACACACGAAATCGATTTTTTAGACACTACAGTTTACTTCCATACACATAGTCCCACACACAAAACACTTAGAACCAAAGTATATTTCAAACCCACGGACACACACGCACTACTACATAAACACAGTTACCACCCAAAGCATACATTTAGAGGAATCATTAAATCACAAATCATACGGTACCATAGAATCTCATCCACACAACAGCACCTACAGGAAGCAATAGGCATACTCTTCACTGCACTTAGAAAAAGACACTACTCCAAAAGATTTTTAAGGACAATAAAAAACACCACGCTGGCGTCACTCTCTCCCTCTCAGCCAACCCCCCATATACACACACAGACACAACACACACACACCAACATCCCTCATCCACAGAATGCCCTCCCCTCCCCCCCTCACCACCCCAACCAGACCAGACTGCACACCCACGGTCTGGCCCTAAGCCACGCCCCCTTCCCCTCCCCCTCCTCCTCCCCTTACCCCGCCCCGCCCCCCCTCCCCCACGACCCTTACCTATGCCACACCCCCACCCGCCCCACCCCACCCCCTCTCAGCAACCACGACCCAGACTCATACCTGAACCTGACAGTACACGGGACATCAACGGACCTGACTGACCCCTCAGTGGAACCAGACACTTCCCAATTGTCCTCCTCTGTCCAGCAGCCCACACTTATCCCCCTGGTGGCCACTTTGTCACACAGCAGGACAGCTTTACACGCAGCACTTAGACACAACTTCACGGTAGCACAGCAGGAACACACACCACTCCAATCATACAGACTCATCACAGCATACCGGAAAAACAAGAACCTACAGGATATACTCATCAAGGCACAATTCACCAGGAACACTATAAAATCACCCACACCCCTTAAGGAACACTTTAGACCTAGGAAATTCATCACTAACCCACACAGTCACACCTCTGCACCAATAGGGAACCTCCTCACTCTGGACACAACTAATGTAGTTTATATCATCACCTGCACACTCTGTCACAAACACTATATAGGGGAAACATCACACTCAACTAGAAAGTACATTTCCTGGAGAAAATGTGAGGTGGGCTAGCTGCTGCAGCTGTATGCAACAGCTACTGCTAGAACTACTATGGACAAGGCAATCTCCATGCACCCACCTGCGAATACCGTGCGTCTCTAGCCCACTCAGGGGCTGAGTTGTGGGGTCTGTTGCGTGGACAGTGGCCTGGTGGTGAGACTCCGCCCCCTCAGGTCAGAGCTGGTCGAGGACAGTGTACCCCTCTCCGGGCCACCTACCCGCCCGCACCGGTGAAGACCATGTGTCTCTAGCCCACTCAGGGACTGAGTTGTGGGGCCGTGGCGTGGATAGTGGCGTGGGGGTGAGACTCCACCCCCTCAGGTCAGAGCCAGTCAGGGACAGTGTAGCCCTCTCCGGGCCACCTACCTGACTCAACCGGTGAAGACCGTGTGTCTCTAGCCCACTCAGGAGCTGAGTTGTGGGGCCCGTGGCGTGGATAGTATATATGTAGGGGTGGGATGTCTGCCCACCTCCCTTGTTCTCTGTAAAGCGCATTGTGTTGCCTCTGGCTATGAAATGCGCTATATAAATAAAGCTTTGATTGATTTGATTGATTGATAGTGGCGTGCTGGTTAGGCCCCGCCCCCTTGGGTCACAGCTAGTCTGGGACAGTACAGTGACCTCTGGGCAATTTCAATGCATCCACCAATGAAGACTGTGTCTCTAGCCCACTCAAGAGTTGAGTTGTGGGGCCCGTGGCGTGGATAGTGGCGTGGTGATGAGACTCCACCCACTCAGGTCAGAGCCAGTCGGGGACAGTGTACCCCTCTCCGGGCCACCTACCTGACTCCACCATGAAGACCTCTGGGCAGTCTCCTTGCACCCACTGGTGAAGACTGTGTGTCTCTAGCTCAATCAGGGGCTGAGTTGTGGGGTCTGTGGCGTGGAGGCGAGACCACCACGCCACCACGATGAGAAAGAAGGAAGGAAGGATGGAAGGAAGGATGGAAGGATGGAAGGAAGGATGGAAGGAAGGAAGGAAGCAAGGATGGAAGGAAGGATGGAAGGAAGGAAGGAAGGAAGGATGCAAGGAAGGAAGGAAGGAAGGAAGGATGGATGAAAGAAAGAAAGTAAGAAAGATGGATGGATGGATGAAAGAAAGATAGAAGGATGGATGAAAGAAAGATGGAAGGATGGATGAAAGAAAGAAAGAAAGAAAGAAAGAAAGAAGGATGGATGGATGGATGAAAGAAAGAAAGAAAGAAAGAAAGAAAGAGAAGGAAGGAAGGAAGGATGGAAGGAAGGAAGGATGGAAGGAAGGAAGGAAGGAAGGAAGGAAAGGAAGGAAGGAAGGAAGGATGGATGGATAGAAGGAAGGAAGGATGGAAGGAAGGATGCAAGGAAGGAAGGAGGGAAGGAAGGATGGATGAAAGAAAGAAAGTAAGAAAGATGGATGGATGGATGAAAGAAAGATAGAAGGATGGATGAAAGAAAGATAGAAGGATGGATGAAAGAAAGAAAGAAAGAAAGAAAGAGAAAGAAAGAAAGAAAGAGAAAGAATGAAGGAAGGATGGAAGGATGGAAGGAAGGAAGGAAGGAAGGAAGGAAAGAAAGGAAGGAAGGAAAGATGGAAGGATGGAAGGATGGATGGAAGGAAAGGAAGGAAGGAAGGAAGGAAGGATGGATAGAAGGAAGGAAGGAAGGAAGGAAGGAAGGAAGGAAAGATGGATGGAAGGAAGGAAGGATGGAAGGATGGATGGAAGGAAGGAAGGAAAGGAAGAAAGGAAGGAAGGAAGGAAAGAAGGAAGGATGGAAGGAAGGAAGGATGGAAGGAAGGAAGGAAGGATGGAAGGAAGGAAGGAAGGAAGGAAGGAAGGGAAGAAAGGAAGGATGGATGGAAGGAAGGAAGGAAGGAAGGAAGGAAGGAAAGAAGGATGGAAGGAAAGGAAGGAAGAAAGGATGGAAGGAAGGAAGGAATATGAATGCTACCACAATAGTCATAAAAGGGTGCCTGTACAGAGAGCCTGCACGTGTCCCCAAATTCAAATCCCAACTGACACTGTGAGCATCCTCTCATTCACTTCAATGGAAAGGCATGTCCGATTCAGACAGCTCTCTCTCAAAAAGTATAAATGTCACAGCCTAGATATTGACACCGTAGGAATCCTGAGAAAATGCTGAACATTTAAGGATATGATATGTCCGTGTAGCTTAAAAACTGTAGGCATGGCGACGAGTTAGAAAAATGGTAAAAATGCAAAATTAGCAGCTCAAAAGCTAGAGTGTGGGCCCATACGTTTCAATGGGGAGCACAGTTGCCGAACAAATCGTCATACCGTGAAAACTATAAGTCACACAGCTTAGATACCTATATTGTACGAATCAGCACAGTTGTGTGAATGTTTTGATGTATAATATGTGTGTGAGCTTTCAAAACTGTAGGAGTGCCAGCAGTTTACAAATTGTGTGAATATTTTCAAAGCAACAGCTGCCACCACTCTAAAAACATAATGATACTGAACATTCCACCAGCAGTTTCAATGGCACAAAAATTACTATTAAAAGTTAAATTACTAAAAAACTATAAAAAATATCAAAAATCTGAATACATCCGTTAAAGAGCTAAACATCGTGAACATTTTAAAATTTGAATGAAGTTTCTAGCACAAAGTATGAAGAACTAGTTAGGGTTCAAAAAAGCGGGGAGAATAATAATAATAAAGAAAGAAAGAAAGAAATAGTGGGAATATCACAAGTTGGGCTAGCTTCTGCAAGCTAGCCCACCTAATAAGCACACGTCTCAAACAACACCTGTATAATATCAAAAAAGGCACACTGGCTCAGGGCACCGACCAGGAAGAGGAGACGTCCGACAACAAGGGTTCTGGCAGGCCATGGAAGGGACAGGCCATGGAAGGGACAGGCTGTTAGGGCTAGCGGAGGAGGACCCAAAAGCAGACTCAAAAAGGCTTGGAGGTGAAGCCCGGAGGCGTGTTTATTTAGTATGGCCAGGCAGGATCAGGTCGGAGAGGCAAGCGGAGGTCAGGCAGGAGCGTGGTAGTCAGACAGGCGTGGGTCGGGCAGGAGCGTGGTACTCAGACAGGCGGGGGTCAGGCAGGACGTGGGTCAGGCAGGAGCGTGGTCCTCAGACAGGCGTGGGTCAGACAGGAGCGTGGTAGTCAGACAGGCGTGGGTCAGGCAGGAGCGTGGTAGTCAGACAGGCGTGGGTCAGACAGGAGCGTGGTACTCAGACAGGCGTGGGTCAGGCAGGAGCGTGGATCTCAGACAGGCGTGGGTCAGGCAGGAGCGTGGTAGTCAGACAGGCGTGGGTCAGGCAGGGACATGGTAGTCAGGCAGGCGTGGGTCAGACAGGCGTGGGTCAGACAGGCGTGGGTCAGGCAGGTTCATGGGTCTCAGACAGGCGTGGGTCAGGCAGGAGCGTGGTAGTCAGACAGGCGTGGGTCAGGCAGGAGCGTGGTAGTCAGACAGGCGTGGGTCAGGCAGGAGCGTGGATCTCAGACAGGCGTGGGTCAGACAGGCGTGGGTCAGGCAGGAGCGTGGTACTCAGGCAGGCGTGGGTCAGGCAGGCGTGGGTCAGGCAGGCGTGGGTCAGACAGGTTCATGGGTCTCAGACAGGCGTGGGTCAGGCAGGTTAACTAGGAATAAATGAAAAACAAGAACGGTGAGACAGGGCTCGAGTACAGAGAACTAATCAGCTAGTCATGATACCCACTGGGTGGGTCAACGATCTGGCGCAGACTGCTGTGTGGAGCGGCGTCCTAACCTGGTGCTGATTGGCTGATTAGCTGCAGGTGTGGGACCGCTCGGTGGCAGATTGGGAAGAGGCGCAATCACCGGGATGAACTGCAGGTGCTGGTCGGGGGTGCGCCGTTGCCGATGGGCACGCAGTTCCCTCTGCGCCCTCCGGGAGGTGCTAGGGGTCTCATCCTCTGCGTCGAGGCCAGGCTCACACGCAGGGGCAGAGGCAGACACTGGTCCAGAGACAGAGACAGAGTCGGGGGAAACGGACCGGCGAGGCAGGCGCGGTGGAGCCGTGACACAGGCCATGGGGGGGACAGGCCATGGAGGGGACAGGCCATGGAGGGGACAGGCCATGGAGGGGACAGGCCATGGAGGGGACAGGCCATGGAGGGGACAGGCCATGGGGGGGACAGGCCATGGGGGGGACAAGCCATGGGGGGGACAGGCCATGGGGGGGACAGGTTCTTGAAGAGAGTCAGGCTTAGGGTTGGGGACAGCCACAGTGGGGTGAGACAGGGGGATGAACTGGGGTCACGGTGGGGTCAGACGGGGGGTGAACTGGGGTCACGGTGGGGTCAGACGGGGGGTGGAGACGGTCCGAAAGGTCACGGAGCAGGGCGGGACGCCTGGTGCAGCCAAGGGTGGAGCAACATTTCCTCCAGCGTGGGCCGACAGAAGGGATTCTTACTCAAACACCTCCTCATCAGGTCCTGACACTCTGGAGAGAGAGAGAGAGAGAGAGAGAGAGAGAGAGAGAGGGAGACAGAGAGAGGGAGAGAGAGACAGAGAGAGAGAGAGACAGAGAGAGAGAGACAGACAGAGAGAGAGACAGAGAGAGAGAGAGACAGAGAGAGAGAGAGGGACAGAGAGAGAGACAGACAGAGGGAGAGAGAGACAGACGGAGAGAGAGACAGAGAGAGAGAAAGAGAGAGAGACAGAGAGAGGGAGAGACAGATAGAGGGAGAGAGAGAGAGAGACATACAGAGAGAGAGAGAGGGACAGACAGAGAGAGAGAGAGACGGAGGGAGAGAGAGAGAGACAGAGAGAGGGAGAGAGAGAGACAGACAGAGGGAGAGAGAGAGGGACAGAGAGAGAGAGAGACAGACAGAGAGAGAGAGAGGGACAGACAGAGAGAGAGAGGGACAGACAGAGAGAGAGAGAGACAGAGAGAGAGAAAGAGAGACAGACAGAGGGAGAGAGA
>NC_140268.1:738615-743615 GCF_949987555.1 Borostomias antarcticus | reverse complement strand
GAGGTACCTGGTCAGGGCCACGCCCCTCTGGGTCAGCGGTACCTGGTCAGGACCACGCCCCTCTGGGTGGAGGTACCTGGTCAGGGCCACGCCCCTCTGGGCGGAGCTACCTGGTCAGGGCCACGCCCCTCTGGGCGGTGGTGTCTGTTCCTGTGTACAGCTGCACGTCCTGGATGACCTCCTGACCCGGCGTTCCTGCACTCTCCAAACGTGATCAGTGGGGCAGTGGCGCCCCCATGAGGTCTCTCCCATTTGCCCCGCCCACCGCTCCTGCGGCAGCCAATCAATGAGCCGGACGGTGGCGTCCTCGCCGTGCCAGGCTGGTCTATCGCTTCCTCCAGGACTTCAGCCTCTCCATCCACTCCCTGTCTCTTAGGTTTGTGCTCATATAAAATAACATGGAAATAATAAGAATAACAATACAACTATGCAACACAGCGTACACATGGAGGACACAAGAAAGTACAAGCTTGTAGTTTGGATAAGGAGCATTTGAGGGGCAGTCCAATTTCGGCAGGCGTTGCTAAAATTAGTACCCCTGCCAAAATGTTCCCTGTTCAAACTACAAGCTTGAGTTCTCTAGGGTAGCATCCGGGCACCTGAAGATGTCACCTGAATAAGTTTGAGGTGTGTGAGACTTGGCAAAACCAGGCCAGGTCAAGCCTGGCTTATGTGCGAGGCTGGCTTGTTTCTGTTCAGGACTGGTAGGACGGAAGCTAGTCACGCCACTGAAATAGCTGTGAATTGAAATGACATGAAATAATGTGATAAATTAAGATAGGTCTTGTCGCCTGGACACATCAGTTCCAACGCTTCCAATGCTAATCCAGCACAATGAGAGCGGGATAGCCAGTTAGCTCATGAGCTCACAACAACTAGCAGCAGCTTCCATAACATTAATGGTAGCGGTCAGTGGCTAAAGCAGTTACACTGATGATTCCTGTAACGTTAGCTATTTGCTGCAATTGGTTCAACTTCTGTTTCTGGACAAAGGTAAGGGATAAACCCAGATAACACAAGGCTAGCGGACCTACAGCGGGTCTCGCCAAATCCGCTGGCGGGTTCCTGGCCATTTGCACTAATACACACCCACATCCAGCAGTTTCCCGCCAAAATTCAAATATCATCATAGGGCACACCACCAATAGGAAACACTCACCCTAATAACCCGGCCAATCAACAAACACCACACCTGGGAGGGAGGGTCCAACCGCTCACCTCCCTGGAATACAAAAAAGACCATCCAGCCCAGTGTTTGGTATCCCTCTGATGAAGCAGGAACACTGCGAAACGTCAGGGATTGCCTTTTTACTTTTTCAATATTTATACTGTGATCTTAATCTTAGCCATTTGGCTATTTTATTACTTTTAACATTAAAGTTTTGGTTTTATTGGAGAGGCTCTGCCGTTTTTTAACTGTTGGATTACTGAAAAAGCTCTCAGGCCATTGGGCCCGGGGTCCTGGAACTGTCATTTTACCCTGGCTGGATCTTCTTAACCTACACCAGTACACCAGTTTGTCATCCGCAAGGAACAACCTCACCACCGGATCCAGACCAGCGGAGGACAGTCCAGAGCCTGCGCGCAGAGGGACCACGGGAGCACTGCAGACTACAGCACGGCGGTAAGAGCGTGTTTGGACAGCAAGCCAACACTACATCTTGACTTGCTGTCCAAATCTCTCCAATTCATTGTTATTATATTTTATGCATTATGTATCGCAGTGTGAATGTTGCAAATGTACGGGCACCAAACACTGGGCCCATCTCACACACACACACATACAGACACACACGCCCACTCCTACCCACACCAAACATACACCCCACACATTTTAATGCATATACACATAGTAGGCCGCAACAACACTACAGACCCCCACACTACACCACTGGATACATACAACACCAAATAGATGCACCCAGACACACACCACACAACTACATACAACCTAGACAAGCATACACCACATATAGGAACCATGAACAGGCACCACCTAGACACACAAACATTAGGGATAGACTCATCACATATGCACCACCACTAGGCCACGAACCAGATGCAGACACTAGGAAGCAGGCAAAAACATACTTTAAACTAATACAAGCAGTTCACCACAAGGGGGTAGCAGATAGGGCGGTGGAGGAACATATTCACCCCCTGGGCATGATGAGGCAGGTCAATAGATTAACTGATTTCATCAAACCTGCAGCACCCACAGAAGCCACATACATACAGGTCACTGGGTGTACAAAAACCTGGTTAAACAGCATTATGGGTATTCTACAACTTCATTATCAAACCACAATCACTTCTCTTACACAGCCGCCACAGATAAGGAATGATATAGCACTGCAAATTGCAATGGGATGGGCTGAGAAGCGGTACGGCCAACGACTCACCCACACCACAAGAGACCAGGTCAACACACTTTTACACATTCTCCCATCCATCACACACGCAACACAACATACACACACACATGCACACACAGCCACTTCTCCCCCTCCTGTTCATCCCAAACCCCTTCCCCTTCCCGCTCCTCTCATCCCCCCTAACCCAATACCCCTCCCTCTCCCCTCTCCTCCCCTCCCTGTCCCCCTGCCCTCCCTGGCCCCACCCACCCACCCAGTACCGCCTTTACCTATGTCTCTCTCCCTCCTCCATCCCAACCCCTCTTACCCTCACCCTACCACGGGTCCGTATCCTCGTCCCGCCCCCCACCCCATCCTAACCCCTCTGACTACCCACTACCCAGACCCAAATCCCACCCCGTCCTTCTCCACGGAGGATTTCCCACCCCTACAGAGGAGGGGGAGACTCAGCCTGCCCAACAGAGGCAGGCCCACCACCAACATCATCACCAGCCCCACCCAGGGCGGTGCACTACCCCACCCAGCCAACCCTAACCAGGGCAGGCGTGGTGGTTATAGGACGGAGGACAAGGAATGCAACAGACATATCAAGCACTAACAGGTACACAACAGACATAACGCACACACCAGTACTTAATACACCCAACATACAACACACCCCACTAACCACACAACATACTTTTACACCCACAGGCGGCGCCGGAAGGGGGGAGAGCTCCCCCAGCAGGCAGAGCAACATCACGGCAACCAACATCATGATGACAAAGGGGCATATTAAAGGGAAACCTCCCAGTACAGCCCAGTCTGAGCCAAACAAAAACCTGCCTGGGGGACTCTCCCTGCCAACCGACGCTGCCCCAGACACAGACACACACACATTGGTAAATACACCCACACATAGAAACATACACATACCCTCCACACATACACATACAAACACACACACACGCCTCACACGCCCACATACTAACACACATGCAATCACAAACACACACATAGACACACCTACACCCACACATAACACACACATACCATCCACACACACACATACAAATGCACACACACCCACAAACACACACACGGACACACGCACATCTACACCCACACACACACACACACCCATACACACGCCTACACACGCACATACACCCACACACACACTCATGCCAACACACGCTACATACACACACACTCCTACCTCAATCACAGCACCCACATTACAGTGTCCCACAGGAAGCAGACCAGCTTATCACAAGGCAAGGGACTCCAGAAAAGTGCAGGATTGGAACATTCAGGCTTACAAACCATACCTCATCATCGGCGACTCCAACCTTCACAGAATACCACTATACTTTCACAATAGGCTACAGATCGACACTTACCCGGGGGCAAAAATCTGGCACATGGAAGGCGTTATTTCAAAAACACCCGTTGACCCCACAGTAGAGCTGCTTGTCATCTCGGTGGGCCTCAACAACAAGGATACAAGTGCCGAGAAGACCACCCGCAAACAGATCACTTCCATGTATAAAAAAGCACAAGACATCTTTCCAAACGCCACCATATACATCCCTCTCATACATTTTTCACAACACCTGGACACACAGGACAAACACAATCTCAAAACACTCAACGAGCACATCCGGACAAAACTCCCTCACCTCACATGCATTCCACGGGAGCAGTTTTTCACAGAGGGTGACAACATACACTGGACGGGCATAACGGCATCCAAGATCCTCAGACACTGGTGGACACAATTGCACTCCCCCTAGCCACTAACCCCTCCACACATACATTCTAACCCACGGTGTGCACTAACCCCGCCCACCCGGACCACGCCCCCTCCCCCCTCCCCCACTCTGGGTTCACCTACTGCTGGACCAGAGGAGGGCGATAGACCCAGCCCCTTTTCCCTTACAGCCCCCTCCAACATCCTTAACCTTTCTAAATCCTTCCACCCCACCCCTGCCCAAATTCAACTACTGGAGAGGGGGTTGAGCTTCATCCCACAACCCACCAGTTTTGAATTGCAAAGGGATATACACCACTACCACAGACGACTTAAAATAACTGACTATTTTAAATACAACACGAACGACGACCACACACCATTCATACACCCCTCCACCTGGGAGCCTGCATCCTCCCGGGTGGGGAAACCAATTAGGCGACTCATACACAACAACATACATACACTACAGATCTATCTACCCACACCAGACCGGACTGATAACATCACACATATAGAGAGGGAAGCAATCAACCAACTTAAAAACAACCCACACAGTCATCAAACCGGCAGATAAAGATTCCAAAATCATCATCATGGATAAATATCAGTACTTAATAGAGGCCAACAGGCAACTCTCCAACACAACTTACTACAAACACATAGATAACAGTATACAAGAACAGACACAGACCAGACTCAGACAACTACTACACACCATCTACAGCCACGGTTACATCACATACAAACAACATAACTTCTTACTGGGACCAGACCAACCCCGACAGAGACTCTTTTACCTACTTCCAAAAATACATAAAGACCCAACAACATGGACCATTCCCTTTGAGGTTCCTCCTGGCCGACCAATAGTGTCAGATTGCAGCAGCGAA